>NC_047514.1:22997773-23329440 GCF_902827115.2 Pseudochaenichthys georgianus | reverse complement strand
GATACCAGAAGTACGGTGTCGCCTTCGGCCCAATACCCGTATGTGTGTGTGAAAGAATATAATTAGCCGTCCCTTTACCAGCTTTGATCACTCTCTAATGCATCAATGATTATAAGAATAGCATCAGATATTACTCTGAAATGGGCCAATCTGCAGAATGAGTACTTTTACTGTTGGTACTTCAAGCAGACCCGGCGCCAGAACAAATCTACAGAGGGCATATGATTTTCATGGGAGGGCACACAAAACCGTCATGTGCCCAGTGGCACAATATAGATCGTATCAAACAGCATGGCCAACAGCATTGCGTAAAGACACACACCTATCGCAAATCAATACACAAATAAAGGGCAACATAGAAACCACTTTTGAAAGATTGTGTGCTCATGAGCAAGGCACACATTTGAAATAAAAAGAAAACATAACAGCAACAGCTTTGCTTGGGCCTTAAACTTGGGTAACCGTTGACCGGAGCAGCAGACCTAGTAATACAGAGCGACGGCGACACCACATTATGCAGTGCGTACTTGCGTAACTCAGCCCTAGGGTTTGCCGAGGTCAAGATATAACATTACGGCGTGCTGCTGAAACGGCAGGTGCGGGGTCGCCAGCAGCACCATCGGCTGCAGTTCTCTCATCGCGATTTATTTGTAATAAAGCCAATTTCTGATGTCCATTTTGTAATTTAAAACAGAAATGGGAGTCTATAGAATGCATAATAAAAAACAAATCCAGAATAGGCAGAGTAGTGTGACGCTGTGATTGGTCTAAATGTGGACGAATCACAAATCACAAAAGACACATGAATTTATTTGACGTAGCCTACGATTTGTGTTGTAGTTACTATCTGACATCACAAACACCGTAGCATTAAAGTTCACAGTTTATTTATAATAAAACAAACGTGTTTATTGGGGGAGGGCAGGAATGTCAAATGGGAGGGTCTGGCCCTCCCACGGAGCCGCCGCGCCGGGTCTGACTTTAAGTATATTTAGATGCTAATGCTTTTCTGCTTTTGCTTGTGACAGAGAATTCATACACTCTGGTATTTCTACTTTAACTTAAGTACAAGATCTGAGTACTTTTTACACCTTTTCAGCAAAGTTTCAAACTAGCTTAAAGATAAGGTGTGTTTGGACATCCATCAATCAGTCAGTGAAGACTCTGTCCAAACTAGACATTTCCATGACAGGTCAAATGTCCTCCCTCCCCCCCCCCCCTTTGTAGGGAGGAGACCCCCATAAAAGAGCTTTTCTTCAAAGAAACAAGAAACAGGGACAAAATGACGACACAAGTTGAAAATGAACTGTTATATCACATGCTCAGAAGGCCAGAAGTCGCTCCATCAAATAGAACATATTAATTTCCAATAGCAAGTAGATGCCAGGCTATAAAGGCTTTGCTGTTTATATTCTCAGGCTAGATCTTTTCCTGGAGAAAGCAGCCAATGTTACTTTTGCAGAGGTATTTTCCCGGTTGTCTGCAGGGCTGTTATTCTTCAGGCAATCCCAACACCCACATGTCTGTCTCCCTCAGACTGAACTGACCTTTGCTCCCTCTGTTCTACTCCAAAACATGTGTTTCTCTAAACCTGGCGCCTTTGAATAATTTCAGAAAAAGAGCGAAGATTATGTTTTCATAAAACATCTTATGTAACTGGACATCCCTGAATGTCGGATGTGTGGCATCTTTTCGGTCGGTATAAAAGCTCTGTGATCCATCTGGGTTGCCGGTGGGGGGTTACTCCAACATTACTGTTTTCTTTTGCCTCTCCAAACAAAACAAGCTCTCTCTGAAAGGGAATACAGGCGAAAGCTGGGATGATAAACACAGCGGTGGGATGCAGGGACATATATTGCAGCCCGGTCAGAGTGGGTCTGTGGAAGAGTAGAAAGAGAGGGGGAGCTGGGCTGCTTCAAGGGGAGTAAACAAAACATAATGAGCAAGAAGGGGGGGAGAAAGAAGAAAATGCTGGGCGGTTTGGTGGTACGGAATTGGGGTCAGGTTTATCCCACAAATAAAGACTTGGTGAGATACACACACACAGCACACAGAGTTCTGCAGCTGGTTCTCATTCAGTGCCGTCAAAGACAGACAACATCCTGTCTCAGAAGTAAAAGAATGATAAAAGTCTGCCACAGTTGGCAGGAGGCTCTCAAATTATTTGCGCGCATTTGCGACACATTTCTCTGTAAGAGGCTTGTCGACTCTATTGCATGTTAACGTGATTAGCTGATAAATACACTCATCTGTGCATTTGCTGAACACGAACATCTGCGAGTAAACAGATTGTAAATATTGAGTCTAGTACTTGTGGTGAGTTTAGTGTTTGGCAGCTGTGTTGAGTTGACATTAGTGCCTGGGCGTAGGGTCAGACGCTGTACGTCCTCAGCTCATAGTCTTTACTCTTTATCTCTGTGTCCAAATAGTCCTTTTATTAGTGCGCACCGTGAACAGCTTTGATTGTATTTGTGATGCTACACGATTCTCGATCAGCCCTGTAAAGTCACACCTAGGAAGGTGATCTATAGACATTATGTGTTACTTGTCTTGGTTTCGATTCAACAGCCTTCCCTTCGCACATAAACCCTAATGAATATATTAAGAATGCACTCCTGAAGGTGGATGAGTCACGAATCATTAAACATTATGCATAACAACATACAAATACCCTCTGCAATTAGTCTGCATTGCATCATGGGATATTCAACAAATGCTTCATCTTCTGCCTCTTTTATGTTTTTGCCTGAGTGCCAGCAGGGCTGAGCTCACCTCACGCAGGGAGTAAATGAAAGCTAAATGTTCTCTCCTAAAGGAACGATACCATTAGAGCTCGCTGCAGAGACGAGAGACAGAAAGGCCGAGCTCTGACTATCAGAGAAAAGCAACAGATGTCATTATGAATGTACCAGTGGATGGCATCCATGGATGAATGTGCAGAGCGGGTGAGACTTAGTGGCTAATGATGTAGAAACAAATCCCCAAGAGTGCGATGAAGAAGGCTGTTAGGAGGATGTCTACATGTTACTCCTCAGTCTGTTCTCAATATGACTTCAGCTTGTGTCTGCCCAGTTAATCCGCCGTAAAGCTGCAAAACATTTGGCACATTCTGTGAGCCTGTTTATATTCAGGAAGTATAGCTCTGCAAGCCTCCCCAATGTGGCTTCAAGATGACTGTTTGAAGTGTCCGACCCCACAGTGAGTAAACATTGACACCACTCGATAACAGAGAAGCATCGATTCTTCGTTTGCTCTGAGATTAGGGAAGAAGAAGTCAACATTCCTGCAAAACCAAATAAGGACAACAGCTGTGTTGCAATCAATGGCTTTCCTTCTTCAGTTTTCCACATTATAAAGCAAAATCCCCCATTAACTCAAGCCATCTGCGTATGCAATATGCAGAAAAGATAGCACGATGCATTTCTCATTTAATGAAACATATACCTGGGAGTTTCTTCCCTTCACTTATTTCGAAGCTTTAAAATGACTTTGCTCACATTTCTTCGAGTAACAATGCAACACCCATTACACCAAAACCTATTTTGATCTGCTAAATCCCCTAACAGCAACTCAAATGCAAATCTGGATATGGTATATCTCCTCGCTTACTGAAGATCTTCTTCCAGATGAGATTGTGCTCTGAAATAATTTTACTTTTAAACAGATTGAAGTCAAATCAGTGTTTCTGGCGAAATAAAAATCCATGAAAAGTTTCGTTTTTTCCCCCAGGCACCAAATGTACGGTGGACTAAAATCTTGCCTTCGATTTTTGACCTATCATTCAATCAATGATATGTTAAGTTATAAGCAATCCTCAGAGTTTTAGTGGGTTGACAAATCACTTTTCTATCGATTAGATCTATCCCTTTCCTGTCGCATCTCAAATGTTGCATCAGACAACATCCTAACCAGTGATTGGACAACACTGGCATTTCCCCTGTGATTTTGCACTCATTGACCTATTTTGTCTTACAATTCTCGTTCCCTTTGACCTATGTTTCACCACTTCTGGGCCCATTATGGTTGGTATAATGAGAAAATAATCCTTGGGATTCTTCTAGTCCTGCAGGAATGACATTCATTTACCCTGCAAAGAGGCATGGGAAATTAAGCCTACCCCCCATTGTTTTCCTTATTTCTATAATGCAATTATGTCTTTTTTTTGGGGCCTAAACTATCACCCTCCAGTATTTGTCTCTCACGTAACCAGCCTCTGATCCGACTGTGTAGCTACAATGGATCTCGTTCCACCAGTAATTCTTTCAATGATGCCATTCAGAGCTAATCATATCTGTTTTCTACAGGGAAGGCTTTCGAGATAACTTATATACGATTGAAATTCTACACCAGTCGGCCGGAGAGCTTTGCCATCTACAAGCGCACGGAGCAGAATGGGACCTGGTTACCTTACCAGCATTACAGCGCCTCTTGTAGGAAGACCTATGGGAAGGATGACAAGGAGTACATTCGCCCAGGAGGTGACGAGAGGAATGCTTTATGTACCGATGAGTTCAGTGATATCTCTCCCCTGACCGGAGGAAACGTGGCTTTCTCCACCCTGGAGGGGCGGCCCAGTGCTTACAACTTTGACCAGAGCGTGGTGTTGAAGGTAAGGACACATTGTGATGTGTATATTTGTATCCATATTATGGATATTATTCTTTTTTTCAGTTGACATGGGTGAATCTAGGTTCAATTAATATGAGATAAGATGGACCTCACCTTTATTGATCCCTGTAGGGACATTCAGGTGTGATAGCAGCAACACATGAGAACGACACAGATAGTACTTATGGAATATACACGGGAATAAGACGAATAAAATAAGAATAAACATGTATCAACAGTATGAATAGAAATAACAACATTTATGTGGGTCGAACACAGATCTGGGATTACAGGGATTTTGCAAAAAAGATCACAACTAATACACTAGATCTTAAATGCAGATTTTGAATGCAGAAAAGAAAACAATCACTAACAAATAAAACATTTGAAAAACAAATTAATACAAAGTAAATATTCCTTCAAGAGACATGTTTTACGTAGAAGACAGTTCAAAAAAATGTGAATGTTTGCTTCTTTTTTTACTGCCTTACATTTCAAAACTTTGCCAATGTTAGATCTTAGTTTTGACATCCAATATTTATTTTCAAAAACTCCTGGAAAAATAATGTGTCCCAGCTTGTATTCTGATTCTAATTCTGACAGGGTTATTATAGGCCAGCTGTCATCACAAGATCACATGTTGTAACAGTGCCGTGCAACTTAAGCGTACACTTTTACACAAACAAACATACCTCGGAGCTATACACATATACATGCATGCCTTCAAGCCCTTTGGAAGCCACTGAAGAGATTCTAATATGATGTTTGGATCTGATTAACATTTATGAAGCTTTGAGAAGGCTGTGCTGAATTAATGGCAGCCTCTTGGGGGAGAGTCTGGGAGGGGCGGGCACAGTGAAACTTACCAAAATATGAGTAAATAATATAGCGCTTAATGCAGCCACTCCTTTATTTATTTGACAGGGCTGTGTGTAAATATGTTTCCCTTTGGTAATTACTAAAGATCTTAGCTGTCATGTGTATTAATATATGTGATATGTCAGCATTGCTTACAGTAACTTATGATTGATCCAAATACAAATAACTGTGTCACAGCAGTTTATGTGAGTTAGCTAATTAGAGCAGAGATTGTTCAGGACCACCCATGAATAATGAAACAATGGTACTTTCATCTCTGAGCAAACATAATATGCATTTATGGCCATAAATAGCATATCAGGAAATTGAATTGAGATTGTCCAACTTCAGAAGAAAATAAGTATTTTAAGATGGCAAATCAAGACCAACATTTATGAAAATATCAGTACAAAACATTTATACTGATATTTTCTTTTCTTTGGTTTAACCTTAAAATCTAATGGTGTCATCTGACAGATCACATTTACATTTTAGAGACAGCAAGATTAAAAAGAAAGTCAATGGAAAATGGTTTAGTAGAACAATTCAAATCACAATCAGTTTTTTTTCCAGGTTTCCCGTTCAAAGGATTTGGCCTATTTCTTAAAAAAATTATTAAAATGTAGATTTAATTTTCTATTTTTTAAAATTTAGAATAGAAAAAAATATGGACATATCTTTTTGTATGATTAAAGAGATATACAGCTGTGTGCAGCCTTACAGTATATAATGTTCAATGCCATCAATTTCTGAGGGAAGCCGGTTTAAATGTGTAAGTATGTGGTTAGCTGGGACATACTAAGTGAAGCACCAGGGTTTACACTTACAAGGCACGTTGGGCAAGTTTAGAAGAAGATCAGGGTTTCAATTTAATATAAAAAAATGATTAAATGTTCTGTACTTAAATTGACTCTGGAGTTTGTCCATTTTTAACCACGAAGTTGCGTGCTTTGAGTACTTAAGAATCAACATGAAAACACTAACTCTGGTTGCTACAAGCAGAACACATAATGTAGAAAAATACTTTGATTCTCGACGACCAGTTTGCACATGTATGGTTCATTCAATGTCTCCTCATTATTTTAAAGAAAATGTATTCATGGCATTATGTGTCTCTCAAAAAGTACTTGCTGTTACAGTGATTGGAGAAAGGAGAAACCGTGATGAATAATCATTCAAATGTTACCATTTCTCAGTAAAACTTCCACCACCACCTCCATAGTGTTACAGGATGTTTACATATAGGCTCCCTCTGCCCGGGTGTTTTCATTCTGGATGTTGCTTGTCTCCACTCTACCTTACGGTGCTGTATGCATGTTGCTATTTTTACTTCCTGTTTCTAGAACATGAGCAACAACTAAAAAACCCTACCCTGTAGAATACATACAGCTTCAACAGCAACCCTTAATTATGAAAGGAACTTCATGCCGCGATGATCAGTCCTCAGTGATGTCCCTCTCATGTTAGCTAATGATAACTCTTCTCCTGTCTGACCTTTTTCCTCAAATGTCATATCGAAATAGTTCTGGCAATGAAAGAATAGCACTTCTGTAAAGGAAGGGAGCTGTCCTCCACATCATTAAAAAAAGATAAGTAAGGGTGCTTTTTAGACAACCTGATCTCACCAGAATGCGTGACTCCACCACGACTCCTTAACACCACAATGCGTGGTGGAGTCACGAACTTTGTTACATTTGCGTGTCGGCACCACGCAAACAACCCCAATGTAAAGTGAATGAGGCTCCTTTGTCGTGGTGCACACACGCATTTCTACAACGTGCATTGTGTGTAATGCAACTGTTAATTTTATTAAATTAGTTTGTTTTTAAGGAAGGCCAGAGCTTCAGCTGTGTGTAGATTGTTCCCTTTAGTTAACGTTATTTAAAAGATAATGATCATGTCTTGTATTATGAGCGTCCATTCCCATTGGATAACGGAGAATTTTACACCCGGAAGTAAGTAGCCTATTCTCCTTACTGTCGATTGATTTTACAGTGATATCTGCACTACTCATCGACTAAAAAACACCAAATTGTCCTTGTTAATTACACAACATTGATTGGTTTGAATTGTGTGCAATGCTTTTGTATTTTCCCCCTTCGATTCGGAGAAACAAAGATTTTTTCGGAGTTTTTGGACGGCAGAAGACACTACACTACCCAGAATCCTCAGCTATCGTTTGGGACTACAGCATGAACCCCGTGATCAGTCCTCAAGTTCTTTGATTGGTTGACCTCCAACTGCATTCCAAATGAAAAAAAACGTTTCGTAAAAGAGAAATCATACTTTATTCAGCAGTGCTTGCTTTACTCTTTGATAGTCATCACATGAATGCATTGTAATAAATGGTTTGGCTGCATTAAATATTACACATCTGTCTTAGTTATTTATTTATCTACAGAGATCGGGCATCAGAATACACCGGAAACTATTCTTTTACTGTTCTGTTTTAATTTCACAATAAAGTTAGTAGTAATATTTTGTTTTGATATTATTGTTTTTTATTAACTACTAGACGACTGGGTCATGTTAAGACCATCTTTTTTTGGTTGCTATGGGTTTTTTCCATCGCTTTTGTGTTACAAATATCAAAACAATAACAAAATAATATTCGTCGTAAACTAAACCGGAAACAGCAGTATATTTTATTTTGTTAACACTGTAAACTTGACAGCCTTTTAACCCAAACCACCTACTGGTTAAAGCACGTTATTACACGTTTAGAGTAATTGCAATGCAGGAAGATTGTGTTGCTTTTTAATGACTGTTTAAAATGCCTTTTTCTTAATGTCTTTCATTTTTGTAACGCACTTTTGAATGTGTTATATTTTATGAAAACATTCAAATATTAAGAGTACATACAAAATAGTGGGAAAGTAGAAGGTCAATTATATAAATATAGAATAGAAAATATCAAGAAGATACTCAAATGATATCTAGAGTAAAACAGTTTAGTGCCTGATAGGAGGATGTGCTAACTAATAAGGCTTTAATTAAAGAAATGTGCAGAATACGACAGTGTAATGGTGGAAGTACACACATTGATAGATGTCTTGTAATGCACTGTTGATGAACCTGTGACCCAAGTTGTTCATTCATTGCATAACTACACTGTTGTGTATATGATATGTCAATAAACCTTAGAAAATCTTGAAATCTTGAAAGGGATGTGCAAAATAGCAATTATATACAGTCTTTAATGAACTATTAGAGATTAACGAGTAATGAATATGCTTTAAACGGATCTGCAGATAAATATTTAGTCTTCTCAAGCAACCAACTATCAAATATCTCGCCTGATTGTTGGCACTTGACAATCACCTTCACTGAATTTCATTCAGGTGTAACTAAAGTCTGATTTAAGGGTTGTTTATATTTCACATCATTAATCCAAATCTGTAAAGTAACTAAAATAAATGTAGTGGATTAAAAATACCAGGTTAACTTTAAAGAAAGCCCTCAGGATTATAAAAGACCACCATCACCCCAGCCACAAACGGTTCTGTCTGCTGCAGTCTGGCAGGCGGTACCACAGCATTCGGACTAAAACCACCAGACACAGAGACAGCTTCATCCCACAGGCCAGAAGACTATTAAACACCTGAACTTAGAAATAACATTCATCTGGCTGCTACTTAGAAATTATTTATCTAATATATCATATTCCAATCACTTGTATATAGACTCTTATTGCACTATTTCACTATTTTTTCTGTGCATCTGTTTTATTGCGTAGCACTGTTGGAGGAGCCTGTGACCTAAGGGGGGGGGGGGGGGGGGTAGGACACGTTCGATTCCTGTTTTGAATAGTGTGCCGTCGATGGGTTTCATTCCATTTCAAAGTCCTTTTGGACGCTCTGTGTAAACGTCGCGCATCTAATCACAGAGGTTGAGGACTGATCACGGGGTTTGTCAAGCTAAGCACATGGTGTAGTCCCAAACGATAGCTGAGGATTCTGGGTAGTGTAGTGTCTTCTGCCGTCCAAAAACTCCGAAAATATATTTGTTTCTCCGAATCGAAGGGGGAAAATACAAAAGCATTGTACACAATTCAAACCAATCAATGTTGTGTAATTAACAAGGACAATTTGGTGTTTTTTAGTCGATGAGTAGTGCAGATATCACTGTAAAATCAATCGACAGTAAGGAGAATAGGCTACTTACTTCCGGGTGTAAAATTCTCCGTTATCCAATGGGAATGGACGCTCGTAATACAATACAGGGGACATGATCATTATCTTTTAAATAACGTTAACTCAAGGGAACAATCTATTTGACACAGCTGAAGCTCTGGCCTTCCTTAAAAACGAACTAATTTAATAAAAATAACAGTTGCATTACACACAATGCACGTTGTAGAAATGCGTGTGTGCACCACGACAAAGGAGCCTCATTCACTTTACATTGGGGTTGTTTGCGTGGTGCCGACACGCAAATGTAACAAAGTTCTTGACTCCACCACGCATTGTGGTGTTAAGGAGTCGTGGTGGAGTCACGCATTCTGGTGAGATCAGGTTGTTTTTAGAGGAAGTGTGGATGATACCTCCTAACAAAAAAAGACATGTGTCAATTTACACCCAGTATTTATGGAGAATTGCAGATTAAGATAAGGCTCTCTATTCATCTGTATTATACTATTTGTATAACAAGATTACAGTGGTGGTAGGATTGTTTCCGACTTGTTTGATCCAAATATTTTTCTAGAACTCCAGAGCATTGTAAAGTACAAAAGACAAAATCTATTGAAAAAGGATAGATGTAATAAATCAAAAATTCACAGTTTTTCTTTCAATTAATTTCATATTTAGCTTCAAGCTTTTTTTGCATAACATCAATGTAGCAGCACTATAAAATACATATATATAATCTAAATAACAAAAATCTAATCTATTTTCTAATTTGTTCATAGTGATGATACAGTATCATGAAATATGATTACAATTGATTGACATTCAAAGCTTCATTCCTTAAAAGACGATTCCAATGTTTAATAAAAGCATAGGTAGAGCCTTGAATCCATCTTCCACAGCTTAATCAAGTGAAGACCAAGAGTGTGTGTGTTGCTCCCTCTGGCAGTATCTGAGCTGTCCGCTGGATATGATAAATGAATATGTTATAAATCAATCTGAAGATGATTAAACTAGACTATAGCACACCCCCGAATCCCAATATTTATCTCGGCTCATTCTCGATGCTTCGATACTCGACTATGAAATATGTTGTTTTAAATATCTGAATGCAACGTTCAGTGCAATCAAATATTAAACATAATAACCTGTTCAGAAACATACGGCTGACTCTGATAGATTGTAATTGCTGAGGATTCATTGTGACGGCATCATTGTTTTATTCACACTCTCAAACTTCCTTAAGATGTTTGATTTCAAGAGCACAACAGTGTGATGTGGCTGACAAGCCCTTAGGGCTACATATGGTATCGCTGCACACACACCTTCACCCCACCCCCCTGCCACCCTAACACTTACATGCTTTCTGTGCCGGATGCTGTCTTCTTATAAATCCTCCCCTCCCATCAGCCACGGCACTTTGAGTAGGTGACATCTCTCCAACCTCCTGCAGAGTAGAAAGTGGCAGCTTTCCTCCAGAGTGATGCCATTTCAAACTGGGAAAACATGGAGGCTGGAAACACTGCAATGCTGAAGACAGATCAGCTCTCAACATTTGCTAACTGCGGCGAGCAACAGGATGGAGACAAGTTCTATTCCCCTAGTGTCTACAATGAGCGAAAATAGAAATGAAATGCTCGTGGGCAATGAGTTGTGCACATTGTGTGTCAGGCTGCTGGCAGTAAAGCGACACCGCCGTATGAAAGAGGAATCTGCATATACGACTGGTTTAGTTCCTGAGCTGAAAGCCAACAGATTATACTATTAATATCTGTCTTGTAAGAGCCACAAATAAAGGAGAGTGAATGAAAGAGAACACATAACTGACTGAGCAACGGCCACTCAACCTGCTGTCGATAAAAATACCTCTCTAGAAGTTTCTACAAGTAAGGATGTACTCTCCCTGCATTGTTCCCTTTCTGTCTGCTCAGTCTGTTCCTCCTGCGCTACTTTTTTAAAGAGAGCATTTTTTAAAAATGCTTTCAAGAAATGGTAGCAGCAGAGATTATTAAACTGTCACTTTCTGGATAATCTCTTCACATTAGTCTATCACTTTTCGGCCTCTCTATCCATCTGATATATACTTCTGAACTAAGGCAGGCTGAGACATCAGAACATTGTACATTAGGTTTGTTGTAAAATACAGCCTTGAGTATTTAAAGTATTGTTAAATCAGCATTATGTTTTCAGTTGGATATGCATGCTTCATACATGAACAGGGCCACACATTTTTTTAAAGGATTATGTGGGATTAAGGAATTAAGGTAGCATAAAAGTAAATGATAGGGAGACAGAGCATTGGTGTTATTCAAATTAGTGGAAATGTGCTTAATCCCATGACCCAAGTTCTGTTACAAGGAAGAAAAAGAAAATAAAGTTTATACTGTAATCTTACTTTTTTCATGACATTTAAATTGCCCAAAATAAAATGACTGAGTAACCTATGAACCCCATATCGAGGGGATTTTTTGTATTGCTTACACTCAGCAGTTGGTCAATTTTGTTCAGCTTTCCAAAAGAAAATAATGTTCAGTTGGCTGCTGCCTGCTGCTGTCCCATAATTCAGTGCAGGTGGCATGTCATTTTGTCCACACTGAATGTTTCCCATTAAGCTCTGTAAGGTGTAAAACGAGTGGGGACGACTCTATTTTTAGGCTTTACTGACTTTACTTCTAGCACCATTTATGTCCTGCAAATATGATTATAATATTATTTCCCTCTCAAGATGAATTTTGTCAACTTCAGGGATCCTTTGGCTCTGCTTGCACAATAATCTGAACACTTTTTACCATGACCGTGTATTCCCATCTCCTCAGCTATAGCCTACTGTACGTTGTTTAGAGCTGATTACCAACAAAAACAGCATGGTGGCATTGTGTTGGCATCTTAATGTTAGCATCCAGCTCAAAGTGGTGCTACGCCTCTGAAAGAGACACTAGGATATCTTTACTATATAGCTAGCAAAAAAGGGGCTTTAAAGTTTTTGAATAACTTTTGACTAGGGCTGCTCGATTATGGCAAAAATCATAATCTCGATTATTTCGGTCAATAATTGATATCACGATTATTAAAAACGATTATCCATTTAATTTGAAAACATCCATTTATTGAAAAAAATATGTGAACAGTATGTTTTTAACAGTTGATTACCCTGAACTTTAAGAATAATTCAACTGAAAAACCAATAAAAAAAATAATTAAAAAAATAAAATAAATAATCGTTTTATTTCGATTATGTTGATTTCATAATCGTTGCAAGCCAAAATCGTAATTGCGATTAAAATACGATTAATTGAGCAGCCCTACTTTTGACTATAAAGTGGGATATACTATTTTAACCCATAGCCGGTCTTTAGCAATCTACAGTAGCATTCATTGAATCATAAAAGCCATAATGTTCACAGGGACTCTTAGTAGGCTACCTGTTGAATTGTCATGGAGGTGATCTCTGGGCCCATAGATCTCGGCCTCCGTTACGGGTTGTATAGCTTCATTGTGGTTGATTGTGTTCACCTGGTGCCCTGTGTCTCCTCCCCCCTCACCTGTGTCTTGTTGATTGATTAGTCTGTGTATTTAGCAGTGATGCAAATTAGTCGCTTTTCGGCGCCTCCCGCTTTTTGTGTGTATTTAGGCTCTGGGGTTTTTCTGTTTGGGAGAGCTTGGTGAGATCCTTGTGGCTGGCGACTGTGCTCACGGGAACAGCAACATTTATTGTGGCCAGCCTGTGCAATAATCATGCTGTCTAATCAGCATCTTGATATAACACACCTGTGAGGTGGTGGGATTATCTCGGCAAAGGAGAAGTGCTCACTATCACAGATTTTTTCAGATTTGTTAACAATATTTGAGAGAAATGGTTATTTTGTGTTTATAGAAAATGTTTTAGGTCTTTGAGTTCATCTCATCAAAAATGGGAGCAAAAACAAAAGTGTTGCATTTATATTTGTGTTCAGTGTACAAACCCCTATGACTCAGCCTATTGAACTGGTTTTAGACTTCCGCCGCGGCCATGATAGTCTTGTTAGTAAACAACACAAACACGCCCACAGCCCGTCTCCGCATGTGACACAGGAAGTATTTAAGTACATTTACTCAAGTACTGTACTTAAGTACAGTTCTCATCTCTGTTCACCTGGCTGTTGACTATATAAAAAAAGTAACGGAGTAACGCACGATGTAGTAACGGTAACTGAGTTACTGAATTTAAAAAGTAATGAGTTAGAGTACTAGTTACTGCCAAAAATAACGCGTTACTTGTAACGCGTTAGTCCCAACACTGATTATTATACATCCATGTGGTCCGCTGTATAGAAAACTGTAGTTTACCCACAGCAGCAGACGCACTTTTAATGCCGTCCGCTGGCGCATCATAAATACGTTGATAGTGCAAGTTGGATTCTCAAAGCACCGCAGTCTCTTCTCCTAAGTCCTTTTGAATTCTCCTATCCACTATTCCTTAACCCTGTGACGTTTCACACAGAGGTCAAGGAATAGTGGATAGGAATAGACGATCGGAGCTGATTTTTTGGCAATTCGACTGCAACCCCTGGCTGCAGTCGGATAGTTTAAAAATCAGCTCCTAAATTCTAACCCTATCGTCTATTCCTTGACCTCTGAGTGAAACGTCACGGGGTTAAGGGATAGTGGATAGGAGAATTCAAAAGTACTTAGGAGAAGAGACTGCGGTACTTTAGAGAATCCGAATGCACTTTCACTATCCGACGTGTTTATGATGCGCCAGCGGACGTCATTGTGTGCGTCTGCTGCTGTGGGGAAACTATGGAAACCACAGTTTTCTATACAGCGGACTACAACATGGATGTTTAATAAGAACGACGGAGTCATCGAGAGACTCTGCACCGTGCTCTGATGCTGCTGCTTTGCTTTATGAACGTGGACAACAGAGAAACATATTCTTCAGGACCAAAGTTGGAATTGAAATAAAAAAGGAAAGTGAGACTTCTGCTCGTCACCCTCTCCCTCCGGTCCACATTAATACCAATGATCCCAATACGTATGATTGTATGAACTAAAGATCTTAAAATCAATACAGATGTATTTATTATAAACGTTAGTCCTTAACATCTATCACTGTGTATATCACCATTCAAACATCTTCTAAAAGTTGAACAAACTCCACACAGCTCAGTAAAGACTGAAATGTTGACTTTATTTGATAATTTCAGTGAAAACTAACGTTCATATTTCTCTTTTTGATTATAATACTGATGAACGTTCAGAACAAAGCACTTTGGCAACTTACCACCTATGTTTTAAAAAGCTTAATAAGCACCGTAACTTTCATGATATCATTTCTCGGTCATAATCGGTTGTTTCCGTGAACGGCCGACTGTTGAGTGACGGCAAATGCTGCGGCTGCAATGCATTGTGGGGCAGAATTTTCGCTTCTCCTGTCGGTTAGGGAGGTCCAGTGGTTCCTAAGCTAAAGGAGGTTATAAAGGAAGTTTGAAACCTCCTTTCCTATCATTCTCATCATTCTAGAGAATTCGAACGGCACTTATCATGGCTGCCACTGAGGGACTTCCGGGTCATTTCACTCCTTTAGGAAGGTTCCTAAGCTAAATGGACTATTCGACTTCAGCCCCTGTCTCTGCTGATGCACCTCAGCAGCATCACAACTGTCTCTTTCTGCCACTTTGATTCTGTTGTCTGTTCCTCGCTCAGTATCTCTGGTAATTTCAGTTTTTCTGTGAATATGAAACCACCGTGACCAGCTGGGTGGAAAAATCAATGAATTAAGCATTAGTCAGTTTTTCGGGAAAGAAACAGTATTCAGTCAGTAGAAAATAAATAGGTTTGCATTCAAATGATACTCCATTGTATTCCATAGGCGGTATTTTTCTACACTAAACATTGTGTTAATTCATTTATTCCAGAGATCACATCTTTCCTGAGATTAACTGTGAAAGACGATAACATAAATTGCTATCATAAAGTGTTGAATTATTTATTTACTCTGTACAAAGTCATTAAGATTAATATAAAAGCTCCCTATCAGATTTTATATATTCAATGTAAAAGATAAAATATGTAGAGAGAAATAAATACTTTTTACTTTTGAACAACTTAATGACTCTACTGTTTCCGATGTAAGTACTACTGAAGTTAAGATAAACATTAATATAACTCAACAAAGTGTTAATTAATGGCCACTGTTATGAAGGCAATTAAAACAATTTATTGTATTCAAAACATCGTAAATTACCCGCCTAGCAGGTTATTATGACATGTTGCTTTAATTAAATACAAATAATTACATCTTAATGTGTACTGTGGAATTAGTTGCTCTCTTTACAGGTATGCAATTTTAATTTAAACAATGTTAGCATGTGATCTCTCCTGTTGATTGTAATTAATGTATGAAAATAAGTCTTTCCTTTTTTGAGTCCGTCTGTAAACTTACTTTTTCAGTCACACTTTATAACACAGCTTGGATTCCTGTTCACAACGACGGGAAATATTCAAATTTCTAATTAAACTATTGAACCTTTTAGATGTTTGTATGAGGCCATGCTAAGAAAAAAGCGTGTGTGATCTCTCAGGACCTTAGTTGCATTAAAACCTTGCCACTAATGCTGTTGTTGGCTGTGTTTCAGTAAGCTTTAGATGACATCGACCTGCTGATTATAAAGCTGTGAGGATCAATATTAGCCAAGAATACATAGATTGGGTGGCAAATCTCTCAAAAGACCTGCCAAACATCCCCTCTCCTCCGCCCCCCACATCTCCCTCTGCCTCCCTCTTAAACAACAAGATGAGAAGACCTATAATTGACTGTGATCTGTTCTCCCATTAGAATAAAAGGTGGATCAATGGCACCGTTTCTTTCATTAAATCTCTCATTTCCCCTCTGTTTTAGGGCTGATGGGACAGATGGGTAAAGTGAGCAAACACAAAAACACATCAGCCATCCTCTTTGATGTGAAAGCAAAGCCGCTGGAATGTCAACTACTATTCTGTGCAGTGAATCATCTTTAAAAAAAACAAGATGGTGAAGCATACTCTTCTTTAATGTTGACATACTGCTTCCCCACTTGACCAACATATACTAGAATAACAAAAAGAGAATCAATACAACTCAACTCAATAAAAGGGTCAGGGTCGAGAACAGCACTCGGAAATAATACCAACAACTGCACTATTTCTTGAATATAAGATGAAGGGCACAGACAGGATGGTGGAGTCCCACAGAGAGGGATGTTCAAGCAAGGTTAGGTTAGTGTGGTATGATTTACAATTTATACAGCTTAAAGTTCAAATCCAAATCAGTGCAACTACCTGCTGAGTTGCAATGACATGTAATGATCATTTTCATTCGGCTGTTCTCGTTATTTCACAAGCACATCAGGAGATGTAAAGAGCTTTACCGACCATCAGTATCATGCATCTACTTGTGCATATACAATTCACAAACAATATGACATGTGCCATTTGCACCATTATACACCAAGGCCAATTCATTGTATGGGTTAAGGTTAGGGATAGGGTCTTTGCCCCTGCGAGATGGAGTTCATGACTTTATGAGCTGTTCATGAGCACTTATGAAACATTCATGAACAACTCATTATATGTTCACTTGTCATGTTCATGAACCAACATTCTTAAAATGCTCATGAACCATTTTAAAGAGCAGTTCATGACATTTTTATGAACATTGTTCATTCATATAAAGTTCCTTTTTTTACTTTTTTTTTTTTTTTTGCTCATGACAGACTTTTATGAGCAATTTATGAACTGTTCATGATCCAGCCAATCACAACATTATAATTAAAACCCCAAAGAGTTTGCATGAGTTTTTCATGAACATGAGCATTTCATGAATTTTGGATGATTGTGGCAAGTTCAGAATATTTTGGAATATTCATGAGCATTTTATGAACTTTTGATGATCAGTGAGTGTGAGGTTTTTAAAGACCTCTTGAATATTCATCTACTATTTGAACATTTCTTTCTTTTTTTAAACTTTTAATCTTAAAACAAAACAATAGTGAATTTGAAACTGAACATTATCTGTATTTATTTTGGTGACATTCATATCATTTTATGGTTTATCTATACTGTTTGAGAAGCAGTATGAGTAAGTAACGCCAAGGTGGAACCTTTGGCAGGTGAGCGGTGACATCTGGGTTATTTTAGGGGGGACACTTCCGCCCCCTCCTCAGAAGCAATCCAAACGATCAACCGGATCCTGTGTATAATTATTGCTGCTGCACTTTTCTGTTTTCTACAGGTCAGTACATAATGAAAATGATCGATGTTAACTTGTGTGAATTAGATATGATGTTGGAGATGTTTAGGAGAGTGTGTCAGAAGGTTTTGAGCATGTTTGACATAGTAACGGTATTTTAAAAATACTAAACTGTCGGCAACAATAGATGCCATTTTCGCGGGCTTCAGCCGCGCCTGGGTAAATGTGACCTGAGCGAAGGCTCGCAGGCAGGTTAGCTGCTGCGCACGGGTAATATGTTTTGTTTACCTGAGTGCAGTCTTGCAGGCACATTGCCTTCTTTTTTGTTTATTAACATTGACAGTGTATTTTTGTGATCTCCATAATATGTTATATTTGGTAAAGATAGATATATTGATAGAAAGTATTATTTGATAGCGTTATGTGTTTATAGATAACAACCTGTCCTTTACTGCAAACATAGCTGCTACAACCCGCTGCTGCAGATACACGCTTTACAACATCAGGAGGATGCGTCCCCAGCTGACCCAGAAAGCGACGCAGGTTCTGGTCCAGGCTCTCATCATCTCACGCCTAAACTACTGCAACTCCCTCCTGGCTGGTCTACCTGCATGTGCCATCCGACCTCTGCAGCTCATCCAGAATGCAGCGGCTCATCTGGTCTTCAACATTCCTAAATGTTCCCACACCACGCCGCTCCTCCGCTCCCTCCACTGGCTTCCGGTAACTGCTAGAATCCACTTCAAGACAATGGTACTTGCGTACCATGCTGCGTATGGATCTGGCCCTTCCTACATCCAGGACATGGTTAAACCGCACACCCCAGCACGTGCACTCCGCTCTGCATCAACCAAACGGCTCGCTGCACCCTCGCTGCGAAGGGGACCCAAGTTCCCATCAGCAGAAACACGTGGGTTTGCTATCCTGGCTCCAAAATGGTGGAATGAGCTCCCCATTGACATCAGGACAGCAGAAAGCTTACACACCTTCCGGCGCAGACTGAAAACTCATCTCTTTCGACTCCACTTCGAGCGATAGAACTATTAACAAAGCACTTATGGACTGGCTTATCTAAAGCCAGTTGAGTAGCACTTGAAATGTTTTTGCTCTATGAAACCTGATGTACTTATATGATTCTGTTTTCTTCAAGTTTGTATTTTGTTGGTCGAACGCACTTATTGTAAGTTGCTTTGGATAAAAGCAGCTAAATGCAATGTAATGTAATAATTTATATTGACTATGTTGAATTTATCCTTGAGATACAGTAATTGACTGTGACAGACAGATAACTTAAATGGAGAAATGTGATGTTTGTAAAGTTCAGCTATTTGAATGTAACTGTGTACTTGAATAAGAAGCATTCCAGACGATCAACCGGATCCTGTGTATAATTATTGCTGCTGCACTTTTCTGTTTTCTACAGAAATCATTTATTGTTGCTGTGGTACCCAAGCTTTTGGGACCCGTAACAACATTTGTTGTGCAGCTAAGTGTCAAGAACTGCTTCAAATAGTGATAGGATTAGTTGTAGTGCTCCACCTGTATACATGTATGTTTGTTTGTTTGTTTGTTAATTTGAGTAAAGTTCCATTGTGATTGACATAATTGTTGTTTTCTATGGTTGCCAATTGACCCACAGTCAGTGGTTCATGAACAGTTCATGTACATGAACAGTTCATGAACAGTTCATAGCCAGCCATTGAATTATATTCAGTGACTGGGTATGAACTGTTCATGAATGGTTCATGAAGTTGTTATGAACAGTTCTTGATATGTTCATGAACAATTCTTGATATGTTCTTGGTTGAAAACTGAATATCCCTACACACTGAAAACTCCATTTCATGAATTGTTCATGAACCTGCCTAAAACCATATTCCATGAATTGTTCATGAACCATTCCAGCACAGGAGTTTCATGAGTAGTTCATGAACTGCCCTAGTGCCATTTAATGTTCATGTCACTTTCATGAACAGTTCATCAACTTTGTTATGAGCTGTTTATGAGTTGTTTATGAGTTGTTCATGAATATGGTTCACTGATATTTCATGAACTTTTCATGACAAATTCATGAACAGTTCACTATCATCTCACTGGGGTACAGTGTGTGTTCCCACTTGACCCTGTAGGCTAGTTTAGTTCCTTGCAGATCTGTCCATGCTAATTTCAGATGGTGTCATCACACTGAGGTGCTGTTTACACGGGAACGAAACGGGTTGTATCCACCACTTTTCTCTTTCGTATAGCCGTTCACACGAGGCCGCAACGGAACCGCGGAATCGGACCCCTAAAACGCCTCTCCCCACCTCTGCTGCTCACTGCTGTAGCATGGTCAGTAGCTACTGCTACTGCTACTAACCATGCTACAGATGTTAGTGCAAAATCTACAGCTCCTCTACCACAACCATCAGCAACAAGTGGACATGGAGAACTACATGAACTAGATGTTGCTAAATCCACAGAGAATAAACAGAAGGGCAACCAGGCTCGGGGGTCTTCTTCGCTGCTTTTGGTGCATTTTGTGGCAGAAGTACAGCGCCACTTACAGGCCCGGCATATGTACTACAGCTTCTCCAGCGGGTCGAGCGCTCTCGTGTAGGGACATGTTTATTGAGCCGTATCCGTGTGAACGGAATACTTTTTTGATATTGAATTTGTTTCGTTTGCGTTCCCGTGTAAATGGGGCCTGAGGCTGCTTTAAAAGGCGTTGTGTAAATCCTGTACTCTCAGAGTCTTTGCTGCTGACGGGTCGGTGGTGGAGCCCAGCTATATATATTCTGTCATGGGGCACTGTTTGAACAATATTGTCAGTGTAGCTACTGTAGTTCTGCAGTTCACTATACCCACTACCTTCAGAAGTTGTTGATTCCATCACTGTTCCTTTGCCGTTAGGGGCTAAATTCTAATTAGTCCCAAACTTTGGTTTATGAACCAATGTTTGCTAAAGTAATTGCCATTCGCCTAAGCTGTACTTTGTGTTAGGTGGGAAAAAGCAAATGTTAGCACACTGACATTGGCAACCCGGGTAAATATTAGCTGCTTTTCATCAGCAAGTGAGTGTGCTGATGTAAGCGTTGAGCTTTGTTTTTCTGCTGTGCCTGAGCTTCACAGCTGCTGGCTCTACAGTACCTTAGGCTTGTTTTCATAACTTGTTTTCAAAAACGTCATGATACTCCAACTATGAGAAATCTCGTTTGTATATCATTTTATTTGATAAGTTAAGATCCCAAATTGGGAAATGGTTTTGTTCCAGCAGCATGATAAACAAGGAATTGCACATGTTAAAAATAAGAATCAATCAATCACTATCACATATACAATGTTGTGTGCAAAAGTAGTCGCTGTTTTTTTATTCAAATTGAAATGCAATGAGGAAATTAGTTAGATTATGTCAAGAAGAGCCCATACCATTTTCCTGTAGTTAAACTCCTGTCTGTCTTATTTTGTTGATTTCACTGACGTCCAGCGCTGTGTCTTTTAACTTCTTTCCTTCTTTTGAGCTAGTTTTCTTATTTTTACTAGGGACCATTTAGCCATCTTTAATCCAAAGTCTCGTGCTCACCACAAATATACAATACATATTAAAAATATATCCCACCGTGTTTCTAATGGAGAAAACTAATGTCCACAGCTGATGTTAAATTGACCAGACTAATTTCTGCGGATTGGTATGACTGGTATGAGATTAAGTATTAAGTATTAGTATGATTGGTATGAGATTAAGGGACTCCTTAATCTCTGCTCTCCTTAGCAGTGGTTTCTTATCTAGAACTATCAACCTCTGGAAAGTCCAAATTGACCAATGAGCATTGAGGCTACATGCTTTGTAATAACTTATGTTATACATATCATATGCACATCTGTTGATATATACTGTTAGTAAAGCTTTCTAAACATTTCACTGGCAGTAATCATGCTCCTTAGTGTATTCAGTTTCATCTTCATTAAGTCAAGTCTTGTGTGAATATGTTTAGATTGCAATATACAGGTAATATTGGCTGACTGGGAGTTTTTGTATGGCTAGTCTGGGATAATGGTAATAAATGGAGTGTCACATTTTATGATTAGTTTCTACTTACAATGATGACCTCACATTGTCGCTGTTATGACTTGACCTTTCCTCGTGTCGTCTGGAGGTAAAGAGCCTGGGAACACTGTAATACCCTGCGGTTCGGTGTCTGGGATTGAACTCCTTTAATCCTCAGAATGTAAACCCCCATAGCTGAAGCACAAGTGGAAGAGAGGTAGTCGTGATTATAATCACTGACTGGCCTCAATGAAAACACATATAAAACAAGCCTCAGTCTCTAATTTAGTGAATTCCATTGCTCAGGCTGAATGTGTTTTTCATAAAGTCGATGTAATCAGAGTAAATGCCTCGATCACTTACTTATTCCGCATTGTTTGTAGCAATATTGCATTTCTATAGACATGAGCAGTGATCCAGCTAATGCAGTCAAATCATAGCCTGGAGGTACAAAAGAGGCCACAGCCTATAATCTGTCACAAAGAAACGGATGCACTTTCAATTCAAGCCTAGAATAAGTCTAGTGTGCATATAATACACAATAAAACAGAACCATTGAAAAAAAACCCTGCTGTGATAAACTTATATTGTCAAAAATGTTTCAGTGGACGGATCACTTTTAGTTTTCTTATAGTGAGATAAAGTTTGTGAATTAGTGTCGGGGGTTTAAATGACAGTGTTTACGTGCCGATTGTCAACAAAGCATTAAAAGATCCCTGCTCCTCTCTGGTATATGTCACTGTGCCACTTCCTCTGCATATGGCTCATACAGCAGCATGCATAATTCATGAGGCTTAAGGAAGGAATTGCATCCTGACTGTTTTATTAGCATTTTAATCCCTTTGCAGATTAAACGCTTGTGCCTGAGTCTGAAAAGCACATATAGAACTTGCCATGCTTCATTTGCTCTTTCTCCACCTTTTTTTTCATTCTGAGAGATCAAGAAAACATCTAATGACACTTACAGGTGTTGTTGGCTCATGTATGTGTCACCTGCATGCTGTTCTGTATCATACCATTGTAATGTGTTACCAAGTGATTTTAATTTGGAGTAAACAACACTCACCTTGTAATGCATCATTTAGGTGCTTTCTGTGAAGAAATGGCTCACTTCAAAGAGGGCTCTGTTGTCAAGTTTGTAAAGCTCTCTTTTTTTCAATAATCACGCAGAAGATGAAAGCTGCTTTTTCAATTCTAATTTAATTTGTTCAGTCATCCATTAAAACGGTTTGTCTGTCTCTCCTGCCACCAGTCCAACTTCTCTCTCTCTCTCTCTCTCTCTCTCTCTCTCTCTCTCTCTCTCTCTCTCTCTCTCTCTCTCTCTCTCTCTCTCTCTCTCTCTCTCTCTCTCTCTCTCTGCCTCTGCCTCTAGAAAGCTGTGTGGCAAATTGGAGCTCCAGCATTGAATGGCAATGAGTAAAAGGGGAAAAAATACATATTGAGGCCACAGTGAACTTAAGCAATTAAATTAAAAAGTTATTAACTTCGGAATGAGGGGCACTGCTCCCGTCAGCGCCTGCAGCCAGAGTTCAAGGAGACAGACAGACTGATACCGGAAGAGGGGGGAAGGGAAGGAGACAGACATGTTTGGGGGGGGAGATTTTAGAGGTGAAGGTGACAAGCCCTGAGCAGTGATGTGCTCTGAAAACTGTGTTTAATATCCTCAAAACCTTCCCTGGCACCTGCTCGTTTGATCATTAGACCGTTATCGTCTCAAGCAAAGCACTGGCTCATTGCCACACTCAACGCCTCAGCCTATCCCTAAGTCAGCATCATTGTAGTATTGTGAGGCCAATTTCCAAGGGAGTGGGAATCAAAGTTAATTAAGCTTTTGCTGCGGTTTGCACGAATAATATGTAATGGGCTGACTACTAATGAACCCTAAGACACTGCTTCCGCTCAGCGCAGTAAGTGATATTTGGAACTATGTCTGCTTTTACTTACACACTTGGCACTGTTCTACCAAGCAGAGATAATAACTCTACTATATGATAATGCTGTCACGCTCGTGATAAATGGTAGAGAGTGTTTGCTTTAGTGGTGTGTCAGAACTTTAAAATGCTAACAATGGATTTTAAATTGTTTATCATCTGTGTGTGAAAACGGCATGTTGGACGCCAGTAGCGTAGGCAGAAATGTACTTTAGGGTGGGCCTATAAAAAATAGGATAGGCCAGATTTTTCTTCTGCGCATCAGAAGCTAACAACAATCCCCGCCGGTACCGGTGGCAGATTACATTTAGAATACTTTTGGAATACTTTCTTTTTCCATAACAGATGGGTATGTTTTGGTGAACAGGAGACACGTATTTTACTGTTTTAATGGCTTATCAAGAACTCAAACACAACATCTTGGTGTCATTCTGGACAGCTCTCTCATCTGCACCACACATAGAACACATCACCCGGACTGCATTCTTTGTACTGTCTTAAAACCTTTCCTTGGAATATGTTATGAATTGTGAGGTGTCCTTGGGTGCTTTGAAAGACGCCCCTAAATAGAATGAATTATCATTATTATCTGAAACGATGTAATAACTTTTAAAACTGTTTCCAGTCACTTGCCCCATGCATTCAGCAGCAGCAGGCCATTCACTTGATTTGATCCCGTTATAAATGTCATCATTTCGACAATAAAGAAATGCTACATAAACGTTATCTTGCACATTTTATCTAACCATCTCCGTTTCTAACTTTCAATATATTTTAAAAGAGATCTCTCTCTCTCTCATCTGCGTGCGGGGGCGGGGCCTCACAGACACGCTGCATCTCTCTCTCGCTCACAGACATGCTGCAGCGCTGTGCAGTGTGCACACAGTTCTGCCGGTAATGAATATTACATTTTGTGAGGAAACTTTTCCACCAATAATTCCAATAAGTATTCCAAAATGTATTCACTTCAGGTTTACGAGAGTAACTGTAATCAGATTACTCGTTTTTAAAATGTAACGCCAGCTGAATACACTTGATTTTTGTATTCTGATTACGTAACGCCGTTACATGTGGGGCTATTTCATCATTATCAGAAAATGATCGTATAGATCGCTGCTAGATGAGACGGAATACATAAAAAACAACAAAACAAATATCCAAGTGGATGTCAAACATTCAGAGATTAGCTAGCATTAATAAATTATTTGCAAACTTTAGTCATGAAATGTATTTTTATCCTAAAACACAGAAAATATTTCATTATTGTTTTTTCACGTGGTTGCATCCGTATAACACTGCTACCTGTGTGGCCTTTATGTAATTCCTTTGCTGATTATAAACCTCTCTTATTGTGCAGGGCGCATGCATTATCATTACGGCAATATGTATATTTCCTATATAATACCAGGAGAGTAGACGCTGAGATAATGACAAGGTAGAAAACAGGAGCAATCAAATATCATTTGTATTTTTAAGCATGTCAGACAGGAAGAGAATCATTTCCTATCCCTTGTGTATTCTCTTAATTTGTTCTTTCCACTTTTTTTAATGGAAAGTTAAACCATAATTTCCTTTTTTCTGTTTCCCCTCCATTTTCTCAATCTGATTGACCTTCATTTTACCTTAATTCGCTACCTTGCAGCTACGTTCCCCATCTCAAACCCCACCACTCACCTCTAATTAAGCATGAATGGAAATCATGTCATGTCCAGGTAGTGTAAAACAAAATGAAGAATGAGCATTTGTTTTCCCTGGCCACTGCAGTGCATCAGGTTCATTCAGTGTCTTCCAAACCCCATTAGCCAGTAGAGCCATGTCCAACAGGGGCAAAGTCGATAAGCACAGCCGGAACAATAGCATGCCAGCATCGCCAGCAGCTCAATGCTGCAACTCTGTAGTTACGGGTGCTTCAGAATAAAGGCCCCAATCCTCAATAGCTGCTCTCCAGCTAGCGGGACAGTGCAGAGATAAGCCTGGCAAGTAAGGGAAATACTAAGCCTGGCAAGTAAGGGAAATAAGAGATGAGGTGTAGTGTGAAGGCAGAGCTTATCACAGGTGGGACACTGAAGGTGGGATGAGTTAGAGCTACAGAACAGAACTGCATGTTACCGAACCACCTGGCCTTGTTAAATTCTTGGTAATTAGAAGCTTTAATACACGGTTTCATTGATTGCACATTGCTGAAGAGACCAAACTCCGCTCTGAATAGTCTTTTTCTCTATAGTCATGCTGACACCATCCATGCAAGCGTTAAACCAATCAGGAACACATGTGCAGCATATTCACACCAGATGTTCCGTTAGGGATTATGACCCCTCCATGCCTCAGCAGTGTGTCTTTAAGGTCTGTAGGCACAGTCAAAGCAGGTGGTCTTAATTCCAAGACCCTCTCCCTTTGAATCAGGGGGATGGTGTTCATGCTGACAGAAGAAGAAAGCCCCTGAGAACCAGCTCTTTTTTGAGACGACTTAGTTGGAAACTTTTACCGCAGTGCTATTTCAGGCTGAGAGATCACGCTAGGTACCTTCGGAGAGAGCCTCAGAGAGCTCAGGAGTGTCATCTCCCTCTTAAAACTAACCAATTAAGCCACTTTATTCACTGGCTGAACAGAGAACAACGCCTAACTGAATTGTTTTACATTTTAACTACTATCAAGCTAAAGAATACAAATGGTCAAAGGTTACTATACAGATTCTGCACAGGCCTATTTCACAATGTTTTTGTGTACAGTGTAATGGGAAAAAACTAATTGTACTGACAACACCGGCAATTATGCACCGTCATTGTAAGTGTCTGAAAACAACATATTAGAGATTTTGCTCGAGGATTAGGCTTTAAACACCTCGTCTAAATCAGCGAAATATTCAGCCTTGACATCGAAACTCGTTCAGATGCTTTCCGTCACTAAGGAGCCAGACTTGGTTAGAAACCATAACAAACGACTTGATCAAGTGAACTATAAAGATATAGGTTTTATTTCACTTCTTTCTATATTGTTTTCAGACACTTATAAAAATCCTTGGCAAGAACTAACAATGTGAGTGGAAGTTCATTGATGGTGCATTAATGCCTGGAAGGGTTGCATTGCAGTCTGTTGCACAGATGGCAACAGCAGCGTTCTGCTCAATACGAGACCAATACAAAGTCACTTAGACACAAATGTTGGGCAAATAGCATCTGCGTTGACCTGAGCTTCTCTTTAAAGGACTAAACAGTCCCATCTATTCTCATGCAGTTGTCAGCAGGGACTGTTTCTCCTTATGTTCTGTCGCACTTTTTTATGTGCATGTTTATGTTAACAGATGTAATATAAACCAGACTTTTGAAATCAGTCGAAGACAAGACTGGGAGTAAGGATATCTCCACTAATTTTCATCTAGTTTTCACTCATAGCCAAACATGTCTGTAGGGTGTAACCTCTTGGGAACATGTATGTCTGTATCACAGACATGCTGCTATCATGATAAAGTTACGGTCTGAATCTTTTACTACTTCATCGGCTGAAACTTTGCTCTATTTAATAGGTGTTATCTTATGGGTTTGAGCACTACAAAGACCAGCTGTAGTGCCTGGAAAAAAAACATGAATGAATGAACCCATCACATGTGTTTTCAGTCTGAAACCCATCCGCTCCAATCTCCCACTGCCACACTTCAAAGACCCCTCTGGGGACAGGCTTCAAAACTTACAGGATTTTAAAACCTCAGTTTCAAAACCAGCCAGGAAACAGAAAGTTTCTCCTCAGCTATTTGTTTTAAAGTTGGTTCTGTTACGAGGGACAGATTTCTCATGTCAATGTTGTTCTCCCTTTACCTGGCCGCACTTTTATCTTCCACCCCACTTCCTGTTAGCTTTTCTCTGTTTGTGTTATCCCTCCACACTTTCTTCTCCCACCCTGGCTTCATCCTGTCTTTACCTTTGCAGTGGGCTCAAACAGAAGAGCTTAAACCATATCAGGGATGGGAGCCTTGCCTTCCGCCATCCATTATACCCAAGTAGTGCTGCTGGTGTTGTCTCTTTTCTCATGTTTCTTTCATATTTTGGCTTTAAGTCTCCATTAATCCCCTTCGTTCTTCACCCATCTTTCTGACATTAACTCGATTTCCTACACATCATTATCTGCCCATTACATCTGCCCTTTCCCCTGCCATTACACCATCACCCCTGTCTCCTTTCCTTGATCCACCAACTATCCATTTCCACTTTTTCTTTGCCTTGCCAACTTTTCCCGTTTTATGTCCTCACACCTCTTCCTTCTCTCAACTAAAGCCCACTTTGTGTTTTTCCTCCTCGTGTCTACTTTCTTGTACCACCAAGTGTGGCAGCCACCAACACACTGACTGAAGTGGCTAACATCAAGAGCTAACATCAGTCTCAGCCTGTTGGCCCTGTTTCTTCATCCCTATCTTGTTTCTCTTCCAGGAATGGGTGACTGCCACTGACCTGCTCATCTCTTTGGACAGGCTTAACACCTTTGGAGATGAGTTCTTCAAGGACGCTAAAGTGTTGCGCTCGTACTTCTATGCCATCTCTGACTTCTCTGTGGGTGGCAGGTAAGAGACGGCAGAAAAGGCTGCATAGCCAACACACGCTTTCTTGAATGTTCAAAGTCTCTTTTAACCTTGGATTGTCGGATGCAATTGAAGTTGAGCCAAACAACAAAAGAAAACTCAAAGGCTGGTGGTGTATATATTTGTGTGCCATGGTTCTTCTATTTATTGCTCAAATAATTTATAATTTGAGCACACAGCCCTATCTATTACTAAATAAATTTATGTAATGCTATTTGGCTTTTCCAAATTAGTTTTGGAGGAAACACAACTGCTGCAGGAATACAAGGCAGACGATGCAAACATTTTAATGAGCCCAATGTTAATGTCTTTTATCTCACATATTGTTCAAGGAAGCCTCATAAAGCAATTGGTTATGGTTCGGTAACGATTATAGTTTTGGTTAAGTTTTTTCAAAGTTGGCATGTCTCAACTGGTCTCAAGGACAATTGTCAGTATTAAATAAATACCACAATCTTCTTTATTTAAATATCTTTATTCTAAACATTTTACATGAAACTACACCTAATGTTATAACGTTTTTTTCTAAATCAACTTGCCTACAGGAGCAATTTGGGATTAAGTATTTTGCCCATGGGAACTTGGACATGTAGACTGCAGCGGCTGGGGATCGAACCAATGACCCTCTTATTGGTTGACCTTTAACCCCTAATCCAACCTTGCAGTATACAGGTTTGCAGATATGCCTGAAATAATAAATCCTTCTCCTTTCAGGAGACTGGAACTTTGTAACACAAGTAATCTGTTTCGTCCCAAAGCAAGAAAAACAATCAACAACTTTACCTAAAAATAGGTATGCAAAAAACCTGCTGTCTGTCAAAATACAATTAGATGTGAATATACAATATTATCCTGCTTCCTCCTTCCACTTCTTTTGGTTTATTACTCAAAGTAATGAGAGAATAAGGGGTGCCAAGGATCAGGCTGCACCTTGGCATCTCACATAGAAGTGGACGATTAAATAGTCGAGATGAAGCCTTCACACTGAATATAAATCTGATCTGACACATGTCATAAACACTTAGGATCACTGCAGTGACAGGACAAGTTACCCACCAGTGCCACAGCACCTGGGGAAGAGACTCACATGACAACACGCTAGCCTTGTGCTTTCTGAATGAGTAAACAAGGCTTTACACCTCAGTGCTACACCTCGCCAAGTCCCGCTCACAGAAGCTGTGAAAGACTCCTCGTCATTAATACAGAATATCAATAACCCAAGGTGGACTGCTGTCAGAAGAGATGGGCTAGAGTTCAAGTGGAGACAATCCATATAAGGAATGCTGGCAATGCATTTGCTTTTAAATATATTTTTATTGGCATTTCTTTATTTTTCAGCAAAATACATTACCGAAATGTATAACCCCCCAAAGAACAAGAAATACAAATAAATGAATACAATAAAGTTACAATTACAAAAAAATTATTAAATTAATAACGTAAAAAATATACATATACATTGAATAATAATTCAAAAGAGAAAACTGCAAATAACATAAATGTAAAAAAATGATGTAATAGAATGTGAAATTGTCAAAAGGTTAAAACAGTTACATCATATCCAATCATATCTTGCCTATTAATTGACGAGGTCGTATCTAGTTCTGTTCCAAACAATGAATTTCCCCCATAATTTATAGAAGGTATTAGACTTTCCCTTCATAGCATAGGTTGATTTCTCTAAGGCCAGACAATGAGAGAGGTTTTTTGGTAATGCATATTTTCATTCTAACATACAGACTTAACGTCTTTTGAACTGCACATATGCTGCCTGCTCATGTCACCTCCCTCCCTTGATATTCAGTCAGAGTGATCACAGAGCAGCTCACGTCTCCTCCAGCAGAAACAGAAATAACTGGGTCTGAGCCTCAGGCAAGCATGCGTCTGGATCCTCGACAGCTGGCTAAATTTGACAGAGCCTGCCACTCAGCGACAAGTCCCCGTCCCATATCACAGGCACTTTATAAAACCTGACGACAGTGCCAGGAAGTATTACACACAGGAGGGCGTAGCTGGAAATAATAGGCTTTCCAAAAGCAGGGAGAAGAAAAGGCAGCAGATATATCTTGTTTGGAAAATGTACTTATTAAATCATGTTTATCTCATGATTATTTGTTCAATTTTGATCATTAAAAACATACATATATTTAAAGATACACACACATTAAAAAAAGTGTATAGTCAAACGTCACAAAACTACAGATTAACAAACATGTATGACAGTTTTAAAAGATGAATTAAATTACAATAAAAACAATGAAAAGACAAGATAGAACATGAAATACAAATAAAATAGATACAAATGAAACGAGATGAATCACAACAGAAAGACAATAAAAATACAATAAGAACTATCAAATAAAATACCGTAAATGTAGTACTCAGGAGGACAAACATATAATCTCTTTCTTTAAAGGAGTCTTCAGCACACCCTTAACAGTTTGGATAATGTCTGCCTCCCTAAAGCCCCTGTCACACTGTCCCGAAGTCGACACCCGATGGACACACGAATATGGAATTCTGAATTTCGCACGAAGATGGCCCCGAACCACACACGAAGGCAACATTTACATTACATTTAAGACATACAACTGCAACGAAAGTAACACAAACAATTATGTTAAAGTACTATGATACTGTACTGATATCTTCAGACTTTGTTCTTCACTTTATCCGTCTTTATATGTAGAAGATATTACGTTTTCTCCGTCATGTTGTTTCCATAACAACTTCCTGTCAACTCTCCTTCAAAATAATATATGATATCCTTTTCAGTTTCACAGAACACAAATTGGGTTATTTACATAATATGTTTACATGATTTTGTTGTGCAATAAAACAACCCGATGGACACACGATAAAGGAAATGTTCAAATTCGGCTGTGATCGTAACAACATCGGGCCGTTCGTCAGGGCATCTCAAGCCATCGTATGACCGCCGGTGGAGTTTCTCAGACTCCGGCAGCAACTTCGTGAGCGGTGGCAAAATCTTTGGCATGCCAAAAAATTGCCGAAGGACCTTGAGAAGGTTCATTTTCGTGTTGAATTTGTGTGTCAATTTTGCCCTCTTGTTATCATCGGTGCCATCGGGCATTCGCCCCGATCAGAGTGAGGGCGAATGCACCGATGATAACACGAAGATGACACGACTTGACAAGATGCCCTCACGAGTGCCTTACGAAGTTCCCGCTCACGAAGTTGCTGCCGGAGCCTGAGAAACTCCACCAGCGGTCATACGATGGCTTAAGATGCCCTCACGAATGGCCACGACGCTGAAGTTGGCTTCCGATTCAGAGCATCCGATTCGGCAGTTAAGGGGAAAGTTAAGGGAGATTTAATTTACAGCGCTGAGCGAACAATCCTCTGTGTTTGAACCTCTTAAATCGCTGCACAGCAGATTTATTTGGACTGGATTATCCTAGAGAGGCTAAAGATTCTTTATAACACAGTTTGAGATTTGTGAAACCTTTATTTTATTTGTGAAAATTAAAAAAGGGAGATTTCAGTGCTTTTTTCGCATCTTCACCACATTAGACCAGGTCCTGATCTAAAACCACTAGACCTAGACTCATCAAATCTGGACTGGATTATCCCAGAGGGTCTAAAGATTGTTTATAACACAGTTTTAGATTTGTGAAATATTTATTCTATTTGTGAAAATACAAACACAGGTGGAAGGCTGAGGTTGCTGCAGCAGGACAGGATCAGGATCAGAAAGTGAACCTCCCAGCTGGGCAAGCCTTTATGCCTTCTTGAGGCTCCGCCTCTAGATGGGCGGGCACAAACAGGACGACACTCCCAGTACCTGCCAGAGGACAGCAAGGCAGGGAGCACAGACAGGCAGAAGGGGGGAGGGGTCGTCACAACATGTTCTTTTGTTTTGTTTTATTGTTCTGTGTTTTTATTTATTTAAGTATTCCAGTAATGTATGTTGCATGTTTTAATTTGATTGTATTTACTTGTTTAAATGAAATTTGTTTTAGGTTCACTTATAAATTCTGTCCAGGGACAACAGATGAAAAATAGCCTCTTGGCTAACTCTGGCACATTTACAGGAATGTTAATTAATGTGCACTGTCCCTGTTAAACAAATGAATACATAAAAATAAGTGTATGCTCCTCATTTAGGTGATAATTCTTTATCTACAAAGTTTTCGTATCTTAAATACTGTTTCATAGCAAACAAAAAAATGAAAGAGATGTTAAAGGAATTCAGGTTCATGAGATAAAGGAAAAGGCTAACCTTCAGTCTTTCATCCACTTTGAACAGCTTCTGCTGCTTTGTCCTAAAGCAAAATATGAATAGCAATTATTTTTCTAAGAGAGAAGACAGGATTACAATGAACCAACTTTCTCATACCATTGTTACCAAAGTGTTATTTCTAAACTTGCAATGTTTTTCACATTCCAAGCAATCCTAGTACTCATGACATACTGTAATTAGGCAAACAAAGCTTGTTGCTTAAAGTAAACTTGAACAATGCTAGTTATAGACTATATTTAATTTCCTGTTGAAATGTTTTGCCTGCAACTGTAAATACATTACTGTAAGTTTATATAAGTATAGGCTACCTACTTATCTGTTGAATTTTTATTTGCAACAAAAATGTATAATACATTTGAGAAGTAAATACTTTATTCTTCCTTAATTAGCTGTCCATACTTACCCGATTTGATGAGTGTAGGTCTAGTGGTTTCAGATCAGGACCTGGTCTAATGTAGTCTACAAAAAAGCACTGAAATCTCCCTTGTTTGTATTTTCACAAATAGAATAAAGGTTTCACAAATCTGAAACTGTGTTATAAAGAATCTTTAGCCTCCGTGGGATAATCCAGTCCAGATTTGATGAGTCTAGGTATGGTGGTTTTAGATCAGGACCTGGTCTAATGTGGTCTACATGTAAAAAAAAAAAAAGCACTGAAATCTCCCTTGTTTGTGTTTTCACAAATAGAATAAAGGTTTCACAAATCTGAAACTGTGTTATAAAGAATCTTTAGACCCTCTGGGATAATCCAGTCCAAATAAATCGCCTATGCAGCGATTTAAGAGGTTCAAACACGGAGGATTGTTTGCTCAGCACTGTAAATTAAATGTCCCTTAACTTTCCCCTTAACTGCCTAATCGGATGCTCTGAATCGGAAGCCAACTTCAGCGTCGTCGAATGGCCCGATGTTGCTACGATCACAGCCGAATTTGAACATTTCCTTTATCGTGTGTCCATCGGGTGTCAATTTCGGAACAGTGTGACAGGGGCTTAATACAAATAAATATAAACATAGGAGTTCATAGATACACATTAACACAAACGCCAGAGTTCCATGCTTCTTGCTGTTACTATTACACAGTGTATAGCACTGAGTGGAGTTTTGAATAGTAATGTTTCTGAATGGAACTGAACACGCCACCTCATCTGAAGCCATATTATAACTGTTAAAGATGAGGAAGTGAAAACTCACCATGGAAATCCCTTCTCACTTTCCCCTCTCCACTGACTGTGTGTTTCTACTCAGTCAGTGAGGAGAGTCAGAGACAGAGCAAAGTTGTTACTCATCCCTTCAACATAGCTATCTGTCTGTGTATCCCTCAGATGTAAATGTAACGGTCACGCCAGCGAGTGTTTTGAGGGGGAACACGGGGGGCTGGTGTGTGCCTGCCAGCATCACACGGCGGGAGATGACTGCCAGAGATGTCACCCCTTTTACCAGGACAGACCCTGGGCCAGGGCCACGGGGGACTCTGCCAACGAGTGTCTGAGTGAGTAGCTGCTTCGGGACCTCCGACACACACACAGCGGGGAGAACCTCTCGTGCAGCTTCTGCATTTGCTGCATGATAGAGTAGGTACTATACAACAGCATGGCAATGTTTTCATAGCAGTTGAAAGGTAGGGTTCTTATAATGCTGTAAATTGAATGGTTTGTTATTATGTTGAATAGAGCTTCAACAGCATTTGTTGCACAATATACCAAAAACTAAAAACGTATCTTAGTAACTCTGCCTTTGAAAAAAAGTTCGCTATAAACACACACTGTGAGTTGAGTGTAAGGCAAAGCACTTGCCTTGTTAATAGGTGCTATATAAATGAACTTGTCTTGCCTACAGTATAAGCCAGTGTATTAGTATCTGAAGAGAATGACAGTTTTAATAAGAACCGTACTGTTATGAACCGAGATACAGGACGCAGGACCCAAAAGCAGGATTCGGAGACAGATGTCCAAAAATAGAATGTTCTTTAATCACAAACTAAATCGTACTTTCACAAAAAATAGAAAGTAGATAAAAAGCCAAAACAAAGTTGTACAGCAACACAAAAACTCACTTGACAAAAGGTCTAAATCTCAAGGTAGGTATCAGGAGTCAAAAGGCCTGGGTGCTCCCGACATGAAACATAACGAACTGACAAAGGAACAAAGAAACACCAGGGCTATATAATGGTGAGGGGGATGGGCACAGGTGAAAACAATCAGGGCAGGGCCAAGCAATCTCACGGGCGGGAAACACACAAAGGCAGGAACTGTGGGATCTGAAATGACAGGAAAGATTACTTTCAAAATAAAAACATAACTAAACCTAACATATCTATCGAGTCACAACATTACCCCCCCCCCTCTAGGGACGTCTCCTGACGGCCCAGGCAGATTAGGATGTTGCCTGTCGAAATCCCTGATCAACTCCTGATCCACAACGTAGCGAGACGGGATCCACATCCTATTCTCTGCGCCATAGCCTTTCCAGTCAACGAGGAACTGCCTGCCACGTCCCCTTCTCCGGACTGCCAGCAGTTTCTTGACTGTATAAACAAGGCCACCATCAACCATTCTGGGGGGTGGCGGAGGTTTAGTTGCGGGCACCAAACTGCTTTCCTTGACAGGCTTGATCTTCCCAACGTGGAATGTAGGGTGGACCCGCAGGGACCTGGGGAGTCGCAGGCGCACAGACACAGGGTTCACGATCTTCGTTATTGGAAAGGGACCAACAAACCTGGGGGCTAATTTTCTTGAAGCGACATGGAGGGGTAGATCTTTGTGGACAACCACACCTTCTGCCCAGGCTGGTACACTGGAGCTGGCCGGCGGTGTCGGTCAGCCCCCCTTTTCATTGAAGAAGAACTCCTTAGAAGGGTTCGACGGGCAGCCGCCCAGATGCAATGGCAACGTCTGACCAGGGCATGTGCAGACGGGACCAAGACCTCCTTTTCAGTCCCAGCAAACACAGGTGGTTGGTAGCCAAAGACGCACTGGAAGGGAGTCATACCAGTGGCAGAGGTAGGAAGAGAAGTGTGGGCGTATTCCACCCAGGTTAGATGCTTGCTCCATGATGAGGGATTCTGAGCCACCAAGCACCTCAGACATGTCTCCAACACTTGATTTAATCTCTCCGTTGGACTGGGGGTGATACCCAGAGGAGAGGCTAGCGGTGGCTCCAATGAGACTGCAGAACTCCTTCCAGAACTTGGAAACAAACTGTGGGCCCCGGTCTGACACAATATCCCTGGGAAATCCATGTATCCGGAACACATTGACCATCATAATTTCCGCCGTTTCCTTGGCCGAGGGTAGCTTGGTCAATGGAATAAAATGAGTCATTTTCGAAAAACGATCTACCACTGTTAGTACAGTGGTATTGCCTTGAGACACCGGGAGTCCAGTAACAAAGTCCATGGATATGTCAGACCAGGGCCATTGGGGAATGGGCAACGGCTGCAGCAACCCAGCCCGAGGTATGGAAGAGATTTTGCTGCAAGCACAAACAGGACAGGCATTCACATATTCACCAACATCTTTAGCCATGGACGGCCACCAGAAACGCTGCTTAAGTGCGAACATGGTTCCTCTAATCCCAGGATGACAAGTGAGCAAGGACGTGTGAGCCCAGTGAATGATCTTGGAGCGTAAGGGCACTGTAACAAACAGCCTATTAGGCGGACACTCACTAGGTGCTGGACTCTCAACATTTGCTTGCTGCACCTCTATCTGTAACTATCTGCCAAGTTACCGCTCCTACCACACGGTTCAGTGGTAGGATGGGTTCTGGTTCCTTGGCAGCAGGCTCAGGGTCAAACAGACGGGACAAGGCATCTGGCTTGGTGTTCTGGGAGCCAGGTCTAAATGACAAGGTAAAATCAAAACGACTGAAAAAAAGTGTCCATCTAGCCTGGCCTGAATTCAGTCTCTTAGCCTTTTTCATGTATTCGAGGTTCTTATGGTCTGTCCATACCAGGAACGGCTGAGCGGCCCCCTCTAGCCAATGTCTCCACTCCTCCAAGGCTTGTTTCACTGCCAGTAGTTCACGATTGCCCACGTCGTAGTTCCTTTCCGCTGAGGACAACTTACGGGAGAGAAAAGCACTGGGATGGAGCTTATTATCCTTTCCAGCCCGCTGAGAGAGAACTGCCCCCACACCGAGGTTAGAGGCATCCACCTCTACCACGAACTGTCGAAGTGGATCTGGGATGGTGAGGATGGGAGCAGAGGTGAACATCTCCTTTAGAGCTTGAAAAGCATTAGCAGCTTTGGAGTTCCATTCAAATGGGACATGAGGAGAGGCAAGTACATGTAGCGGGGAAGCAATAGAACTGAACTTTCTGATGAAACATCTATAAAAATGTGCAAACCCCAGAAACTGCTGTAGTTTTTTCCTGTTGACAGGAACTGGCCACTCGGCCACGGCACTGACCTTGGCAGGGTCCATCTTTAGTTGACCGGAGGCAATGATGAAACCCAGAAACGATGTGGTTTGGACATGGAAATCGCACTTCTCTGCTTTAACATAAAGTTGGTTCTGTAGCAGGCGGTCGAGGACTTGACGGACATGCTGCTGGTGGGTTATGTTGTCAGGAGAAAAAATCAAAATGTCATCAAGATATACAAACAAACGTATTCAGGAAGTCCCCCAACACCTCATTTATGAGGGCCTGCAATACTGCCGGTGCGTTTGTCAAGCCAAAAGGCATCACTAGGTACTCATAGTGTCCACTAGGTGTGTTAAATCCAGTCTTCCATTCGTCCCCCTCCCTGATTCTCACCAAATGATAAGCATTCCTTAAATCCAGTTTGGTGAAAATGTTGGCGTCTTGCAAAAGTTCAAAGGCGGAGGAGATGAGTGGGAGAGGGTACCTGTTTTTGATGGTGATTGCGTTCAGAGGGCTGTAGTCTATACAGGGCCGGAGTGATCCATCTTTTTTGTCTACGAAAAAGAAGCCCGCTCCCGCCGGTGACGAGGAAGGGCGAATGAGTCCGGCCTGCAAGGAGGTCTCAATATAATTGTTCATGGCCTCCCTTTCGGGTCCGGAAAGAGAGTAGAGGCGACACTTGGGAATGGGGGAGCCAGGTACCAAGTTCATTGCACAGTCATTAGGCCTATGTGGTGGCAGGGCAGTGGCTCGGGCTTTACTAAAAACCTCCTTTAGGTCCCAATAGCAACTGGGCACCTTGGACTTGTCAGGGAAATCTTGCTCCTGTACTTGGATAGCCTCAGTCATTTCTGTACATGCAATCCTTCTAGCATGGGGAGTGTTGTCACCAGTCTTATTGTCTCTCAAACAGAAATGCTTGCAGTCCTCTCCCCATCCCTTAACTCTCCCAGATCTCCAGTCTATGTGTGGGTTGTGCTTGACTAACCATGGGTAACCAAGAATAAGTGGATGCTGAGCAGAGTCAAATAAATGGAAAGTCATGTGTTCAGTATGTGTTGCATTTACGGTTACTTCAATGGGCATAGTACAGTGGGTAACGGTAAACAATAACCGACCATCCAGAGCAGAGGCCTTTAACGGTTGCGTCAAAGGAATTACCCCACAGTTCCACAGTTCCACTTCTTGGCCAACCCCCAATCCATTAAACGTTCATCTGCACCAGAGTCTATGAGAACCCCCTGAGTTAAAACATGTCTGTCTATTTTTACTTGTACCTGTGTCAAGGTACGAGGAGGGAATCCAGATGACAGTCGGCTCACCAGGGTCCTCCTCGTCCCTGATGAGCCCGATCTTTTGCTGTACAAGAAGCCAGGAGGTGCCCCTGCTCCCCACAGTAAAAACACCTGCCCTCCTGAATGCGCCGAAGACGTTCCTCCGGAGTCAACTTAGCCCGACCCGACTGCATGGGCTCCTCTGAGACACTAGGGAGCACTCTTCTCTCAGGAGGAGTATTGGCAGGAGGTCTCCAGGCGGGACGATGGCTTGGTGTGTCCCCTTGGTGTCGAGGCAGACGTGCCACACTCTTGAACCTTTCTTTTTGTCTTTCGGCCAGTCTATTGTCTATTCGAACTGCCAGTGCAATGACAGAATCCAAGTCTTCTGGGAGGTCCAAAGGTATTAACTGGTCTTTAATGGAATCCGAAAGACCAGACAAAAAGGCGTCGAGCAGTGCTGCAGAATTCCAGCCACTATCTGCTGCAAGGGTCCTGAACTCAATGGCATAGTCCGATACTCTGCGCTGACTCTGCTTAATCGGCATCATTGCTCTGGCTGCCTCCCTTCCAGGAGCTGTGTGATTAAACACCTTGGTGAGAGTGTCTGTAAATACATCCAGAGAATTACAGGTAGATGAATCTCTCGCCCATTCGGACGTAGCCCAGGCCGCTGCTCTCCCCGTTAAGTGGCTCACCATGAAGGCCACTTTAGAGTGATCAGTGGGGAATGCAGCAGGGTTATATTTATAATGGAGATCACAATGAACAATGAAAGGGCGGCAGTCACCGTAATCTCCGGAGAATCGCTCTGGAGATGCCAGACGAGGCGGTGGAGCATGGAGTGGCACATGGTCAGCTGGAACAATTGGTGTGTGAGCAACAGCAGGGTGCTGAGGGGATGAACCAGCTTCCAGGTGAGCGAGGACACGGTGCAGCTGTTCGGCAAGGTGATTCACCTGAGTATTGACGGAGGCTTGAACATTTTCCTGACGGCCAGTCAGTTCCCTCACCCCCAGGTTGATGGCGCCCAGCTGCTCCTCATGCTGGTGTAGTCTTGTTCCTTGAGCTCGCAGAGCTATCTTCACTGTCTCTGAATCCGCTGGGTCCATATTTTGGTCAGTTCGTACTGTTATGAACCGAGACACAGGACGCAGGACCCAAAAGCAGGATTCGGAGACAGATGTCCAAAAATAGAATGTTCTTTAATCACAAACTAAATCGTACTTTCACAAAAAATAGAAAGTAGATAAAAAGCCAAAACAAAGTTGTACAGCAACACAAAAACTCACTTGACAAAAGGTCTAAATCTCAAGGTAGGTATCAGGAGTCAAAAGGCCTGGGTGCTCACGACATGAAACATAACGAACTGACAAAGGAACAAAGAAACACCAGGGCTATATATAGGTGAGGGGGATGGGCACAGGTGAAAACAATCAGGGCAGGGCCAAGCAATCTCACGGGCGGGAAACACACAAAGGCAGGAACTGTGGGATCTGGAATGACAGGAAAGATTACTTTCAAAATAAAAACATAACTAAACCTAACATATCTGTCGAGTCACAACACGTACTTATAATTTGCTTGGAAGTGTATGTGTGCTTCCGCTCCTGCAGGCATACTCGGCAAGCCAAACAGGGCTGTTTTTCTCCTGTATGCATGCTGCAGATAAAAGTGACTAATGGCACATAATGAGGCGCTAAAACACTTGAGCCAACAGTGTTGAGTTGCACCTATACGAATGAAGATAATGACATTTCAACTGTTTTGCTCGCATCTTGTTAATTGCAGCTGCGACACCTAAGAGCTTCACTCTTTCACTTGGTACTTTTCACAATAAAAGCCCTAGACATATACAGCACACTGCGATGTGTTTTGTCTGAGGGAACTTTAATTGACAGTACATTTCGCACTTATCTCTGCTAGGCTGCTACCTGTTATAGGCAGCAGTGTGTCATGTGGATGTGAACGTGTACAAATCTGTTCTTAATTAAAAGTTGTTCTATTCCTTGTTGGAACTTAACTTGTTCGAACCATAGACTGTATGGTTCAAACACAATACGTTACAATAATTAACTCCTGTTGCATTATGGCTTCGTGTCCATCCTCTACTGTCTTGCATATTTACAAACAAAGTAATACAAATAATTCTGAATCAAAGTGAATTAGCTGAAGTGTATAAGTACTGGCTCCTTCGTATGCACATCATGTTTGCAGGCATCCCCACTTCATCGCGTCTTTATATATGAATTAGTGTTATTATTGTTATAATCAGCTTTAGCTCATCACACTGCATGTTAACTGAATGCTTTTGGGGAGCAATTGTATTTGGCTGAAATAGTGTTTTGATTTTGTATTGTTGCTGAATTCCATTAAGCAGCAAGCTTGTTTTAATTACTATTCGTGGTTCCAAGCAGATGGCGTCTTGAATGAGAACTGCACCCAACTTAATCAATGTGGTATATTCATAAATAAACACAAACCATGTAAAGGAGAGACAGAATGTGGAAACGTAATAATAAATGCTCAATGTAAGTGCATATCTCTTTCTTGCACAAAACTCATTAGTTAGTAACAGCCATGATAATATTTTCTCTCCCTGACATAGATGTATGTGCATTTGATTTGCAGCCGTGAAATGAAATACAATAAATGCAACAAGTAGTAAGATATTAAAGTTGTTTTTATGTTTCAAGGGTTACTGTTATATCATCCATTGTGGGCCAAGGTCAGAAAGGTTTTCCATTACTAAAATCTCAACAAAAAACACATTTTGGACAGTTTAAAAAATCTTCTAACAAAGGATAACAATATTTCAATATCACCTAAACAACCAGAGTATAAATATGAATTAACATTACTTGTTTTGTACCCAAGTCGTTCATAAAATGATCTAATAATATACCGTACTTTTCGGTCTATAAGCCGCGACTTTTCCCCCCATTTTTTTTGTACAGCTAACGGCCACTAGGGAACCTCCTAAATCTATGGATTTTACAGGTAAAATTAACCACCGTTAACACTATGGGCTCTATGACCGGTCCGCGCCCGCCACCTTTAAGCGGCGGGCTCCAGCCAAGCCCCCAGGAAGTGCGCCGGACTCAGATGAGAATATTCGTGCTGGCCAAACGGCGGTACTACACTTCCGTTTGGTTGCCAGGCCCGGAAACACTTTTTCCCATTGACTTACATGGGGAAAGAGTGGTCTGTAAATCGTTGGATAATTTTTTTTAAACTAAATAAACTACCCAGTATGAACGTTTGTATAGCCCTTATTAAAAACATTCGTTCCTCAAGTTGTAAAAATGTGCTAATAACGTTATTCTGAGAGTTATTTCCCTCGGCATTATGAACGTGCATCTAACCCACGGGACCGCGCTGCCCGGCACGTTCATGTTACGTGTTCAGCACTACATGAGTTTCTCTTTACCCATGGATGCACAATAACAACGGACCCATATCGCCTTACTGCCAGCCCACGGAGCTGTAATAATGGATATATTGCACATGTTTGCTGTAATTCATCATTTGTAAAATATTATACTACATGGGCTGTATGATTAAATCTTGTACCGTAAATGTTGTATTAAATAAAGTTAATATTACCGACGTAAATTAACGTTCCTGTAGCTTCTTATTGCACTAACAAGCTTATTGCACTGTATATATATATATCGAGGGGTGAGAACCAGAGGGGCGTAAATGACATTTTACCAACTTTACAGGAGAGCCAAAACAAAAAACTACCATACTTTGTCTTGACTTTGTTTATTAAATTCAATCTTTAATATGAAAACTTCATAAACATGTGGATGACAATATACTTAATGAACAATATTTTGACTTTCATTAAAAAAAATATTCTTCTATCTTTTTTTTATTCGGAAGAAAGTCACATGCGCCTTTTTGGAACTAAGATTTTATCTCATATAAACTAAGAAAAAGGGCGTATCTGATCAAAATAGGAAAAAGGCTTTACATTTATGAGTTCAAAAGTAACAGTAATCAATTGTTATAATAACAATATTATATGAAAATATCCTTATATCATATTAGTTGATTGAATGTAATTATTAAAAAAAAAAAACAATAACCATTTTGCCAAATAGTTCATTGTTTAGCCATTTCCCCAAATAACCAATTGAAAATAGGCTACAGAGTCCATTGTGATCATATCAAATATCAATATCACATTAGTTCACTAAATAACAATACATTACATTAAACCTGGCCTAATAACTGTTTGGCAAATCAAAAACTACTTTAGAACATTGTATAGCAATTATATACGACAACAGCATATTTCATGCAGATCATGTACGTTTCAGATTGATTTGAAAGGACATAGTCTACTCTGCCTGAATGACTTGCAAAGACTGGTATAGTCCACTTAGGAGTGAGGGATACTCCCATTTGTGTGAGTACGTCTTTCTTTTTCACAGCAGTGATCCCAGGTGGACCTGTGTGCATCTTCTTTGGTTCAATTGCATGAGCACCTCTGGTCTCCTGCTTTCCAACTTGCAGCTTGGTTGTACAGCTCATATTTGAACTGAGTCCTTTTCGGATCCTCTTTTGTGTAGCACAGGCACAGCCATTTCATTTTCTGCCAACTAACTGTTTGTCCCTCTGTGTTTTTGGTTCTGTTTCGGACTGTTTCGGACTGTGCAATTAATCGTATTTTAATCTCGATTACGATTTTGGCTTGCAACGAGGTCCACAAATTCCCCGCAGCGAGGCCCCCCCCCGCCCCCCTGTTGACAGTTCACAAGCGTGCCCGCTCGACTTCATCCACCATATCACAGTCATCAATTAAGGACGCGCTTTACAGTGCCACGGCCTACTCAACCAGCTCGCAAGGACACAAAGATATAACACATGCCATCACATTCTACATAGCTAAAGTCATGTGCCCAGTTAGCACGGTTAGCAACCAGGGGTTTAAGCAACTGGCTAGTGGCTAACACTATGGACAAGCGTTACGCCATGCCATCTCGGCATCATTTCACCAGATCTGCACTGCCTGCCCTATATGACAAATGCCGTGGGGAATTTAAAAAAGATGTGGCTTTAGCTGAATACTTTGCAGTTGAGTTATACTTAAAGTTCAGGGTAATCAACTGTTAAAAAGATACTGTTCACATTTTTTTTTTTTTTTTTTAAGTTCAATATGTTTTCAAAGTCAATGAATAATCGTATTTAATAATCGTGATATCAATATTGACCAACATAATCGTGATTATGATTTTTGCCATAATCGAGCAGCGTGTTGTGAGAAGGACTTGAAATCCAGAAAGTCACTGTGCCCAAGCTCAATCACCTTCTATGGCATGTTCCTCCTTGCCATCCTCACAACAGTATAGTACCCCTCCGAACTGTACACAGGCCCTTTTTTTCTGTCGGTCTCAATGGCTGCATGAATACTGTCACATTCCGTCTTGCTGTGTCCAGACTCCATGAATGGAGATGGGCAAGTTGTTGACTGCATGGAGACACATGGCACTAAAACCAGCATTCCTGTTCTGCCCACCACATGTGTCAGAGTACAGCACCACATGCTCAGTACCTGAAAGAGTTGACAGATACTGGAACATGCGTGCTGATCTCTGATGGGTTGAATTCTCTGTTGAAGATGGATCTGTAGAAACTAAGTTTCCTTTGTCATTCAGCATTGACTTTGAATCCTGGATTATTTCATTCTCTTCATCAAGCTCTTCTGCATCTTGAAATAAGCTTAGTAACACTCAGGGGCGGCGGGTGCTGTAGGCTAGGGAAGGCTAAGCCTTCCCAAATATGTGTGTCACTGTATCCTGGTAAAATAAAAATATAATGTATAATGTTTGTGTCTTTGACATTAGCACTGCTATGCAGCCACCTGTGCCCTGTACTACGAAGCCAGTTCAAACCCTGGATATGTTTGAGTTATCTAAACTAACCCTAACAAACGAGATCTCGACGCTGGTTAATATCAAGTCGCCAGGGCTTCTCTCACCAGCTGAGAGCGCGTTCACGTGAAAGGGGTGGGGTTAGCAACATTTGACCAATCACAAACAGGGACAAGTGTACTGACAGCACAGCGTCATACTTCATTAATGAAAAGTAAACTAATATTAGACAAATATGAACTTTATAGTTCATATTTGTCTAATATTAGTCATCCATGACTTAAACATAATAATCCAGGATACAAGCCACCTGCAAGGTGAATACAGAACAACTGGTTAAAAAATAAATAGTGTTTGAAAGCGTAACAGTTTTATGATATCACTGCTAAGACACGAGTGGATCTGACTTTAATTACATTTGAGTTGAGTGTTTCGTCAACCTAATGTGTTGCTTAAAATAATACTTCTGCATACAGTATGTGACACTGTGAGTGTTGCACGGCCAGATACGGCTCAGCTGACTCAGATAAGGAGATAATATAGGCTATGATATTATATGATCGATGATCTGATTGAATGTGATATGATCAGATCAGATAGCAACTCTCATAGGAATGAATGAGGCTCCGCCTCCCACGCTGTATCCAGTTCTTATTATACATCCATGGCTCCAGCAGGAAAAGCTGGAGGCCGGAAAGAGTGAGACAGGTAGCGCGCCAAAGTAAAAGTGGAACCGAGAGACAGAACGAGATCAAGACAGACGGACTATTTAGCTGCTGCGGCTTATATGCAGGTGCGCTTTATAGTCCGAAAAGTACGGTACCTAGTTTGGCATTTTATATTGGGGGAAATAAGCCTTTCATGCTTCTGTAGCTTAGGCAAGGCAAGTTTATTTATATAGCACTTTTCAACACAAGGCAATTCAAAGTGCTCAAGAAAATGGCATTTCAAATCAGTCATTAAAAAGAAAAGCTAATAAATAAACATTAAAAGAAAAAATACATGGATAAAAGTTACAGTGCAGTCTAAGATGTGAATAGTTCAATTAAAAGCAGCGACAAAAAGAAAAGTCTTCAGTCTGGATTTAAAAGTAGTCAGAGTTGCAGCGGACCTGCAGGTTTCTGGGAGTTTGTTCCAGATATCTGGAGCATCATAACTGAACGCTGCTTCTCCATGTTTAGTCCTGACTCTGGGGACAGAAAGCTGACCAGTCCCTGAAGACCTGAGAGATCTGGATGGTTCATCATTTAGCAGGAGGTCAGAAATGTATTTTGGGCCTAAACCATTCAGTGCTTTCTAAACCAGCAGCAGTATTTTGAAATCTATTCTTTGACACACAGGAAGCCAGTGTAAAGACTTCAGAGCAGGAGTGATGTGATCCACTTTCTTAGTGTTAGTGAGGACTCGAGCAGCGCAACCTTAAGACGATGTATTGCTTGGTATGCTGTAAAAATGGACTACAGTTGCTGTTATTTTGTCCACGTTTTACTACAGAGGGGTGAAAGTGTCATGATGGTCCCGCCCCCCCGCTGCTCCAGTAGTTATGGGAGAGATGTCTTCATGCTAACACATGCAGGCAGAGCTATCAGAGGTCTGAGGTGTGAAACATGTGTGGGCAGAGACCTTTTTGATACCCCATATTAAGTTTGGGGTTGCAGCAGCGGCACCATTTGAAGTGTGAGACTTTTTCTGCTGAATGTCATTTTAGACGATTGTGAAATAAGGTGGAAGGGATGAGGCGCTCTTTCAGAAGCCGGCTGGATTGAATAAAAGGAACACGACCTTTGGCTTTGTAGGAACTGTTCAAAAGCAGAAAATGAAAAGTCTTGCATGGCATTATTTTTTGCGCATGACTCAAATTGCTAATCTTCAATACATTTGACATGTGTGCCACTTGGTTATGAATGGATTTGGACCTAAAATAATCTATAAAAGCCATTTAGATTAACAAAGCACCAGGGGAAATGATTGTGTTTCACATACATTGTGTATTTAAAAATTACATATAAAACTATTACACAATAAGCTGAAGAATATCAGTGGCTAGAAGTCGGGAGCTTAAAGTTATGCATGCTAAATAGTGATCTTTCTAGTTCTTTTTATAATAATTTTAATTTTTTATTTAATCGTTTATTTGGCAGGGACAATAATTCCTTACATTTATTATAGCGCTTTTCCAGATGCTCAAAGCGCTTTACATATACACACTAGGGGTGTTGAAAATAATCGTTTCTACGATGCATTGCGATGCGGACGTGGACGATTCGGTCTCGATGCTGTGACGGAAGATAATCGGTTATAGAGTAGTAACGTTGCTTCCTGATTTTCCGGCCGCGGCTTTACTATAACGTTTTTTCTGTCACTTTAATATCAAATCGGTCGGTGACGCAGAGATCAGGGAACATACGTGACAGCGGCACAGCAACACTGAGCAGTCTGCTTTATCCACCAACACAAGAACACCAGTCCAGAACCGACAACAGCAGGACCCGCTCTGAATCACTCCGTGCATGTCGCTGCGGCTCAGAGACACAGGGAGGGATTTATGTTTTTCAAAAATAATCGCGTTACAATCATGTCAGGTTTTTGGTGGATTTAATTAAGTCTTGGATTGCAAAGTATGAATGTCCTCTAGCAATTTGCAGACGATATATACGTGTGTAAAGTTTGTGAAGGCAGGAGGAAAAAAGCTTCCGCGATCACCGTCTCCTCTCCGTTACTCCAAGCCCCGCCCCCTCCCTGAAAATAATGAGTGACAGGCTGATAGTGACCCGATAGAAACGTTGTTATTCACTTAATCACTGAGATATAATGAAGCTAATTTAATCTCATACATTCATGGGATTTATGTAACAGTAAGACAGAGAATGTAAGTGTGCACCCACATGCAGTATTTTTGTTTGTATATGCTGTTGTAAATACTCCTGTTGTCTGCTGTGTTCAGACTCAAGTCCTGTGTGTGATGCCACATTCAGGACATTGAGAATGGAACAACTTCACACACGGAGGCTAGACCTATACAATTCATTTATTTTGGTTTATAAATTAATGTCAAGACATTTATGTAATTGATTTCTGAAGCACTTTCTAAATAATAAAAAGAGAGTTCATATGTATTTACTGCATGTATGCATTGATGAAAAATAAGCCATGTGCAGTAATATAGAAAATTGAGGATGCAACGCATTGGTATGAATCGTGATGCACCGGGATATCGAACCGAATCGAATCGTTGACAGGATAATCGTAATCGAATCGTGAGACCAGTGAAGATGCACAGCCCTAATACACACTACACATATATCATACATGCAATGGTCATGTACTGTGGACAATTCCCACAGGAGCAAGTTCAGGTGAAGTGTCTTGCCCAAGGACACACCGGCTTTACAGACGCAGCAGCGGCGGGTTTCACCCCTTGATCTGATGATCATTGCACAGCGCACTGCGCCACACCGTCCATCTTCACGCCTCGAGGTCATCGAGGCGCTTTTACAAGTACACATTGGTATCATACATGTACTGTGGACAATACCCACAGGAGCACATCCGGGTGAAGTGTCTTGCCCAAGGACACAACGGCCTGACGCAGTGGGGCGGGAGCGGGTTTCGAACTGGAGTTCCCCAGCACTCCCCTTGATCTGATGATCAGATGCACAGACCACTGCGCCACCCGTCCCACAATGCACAGTAATGAACACTTAAAACATTCAAATGTATCAAGCGTAACAGTTCCAGATTTAGCTTTGAGCTCATTTCCATCCCTCACATAAAACATTTAAGAAAATTACATTTTACAAACATAGCAAAAACAAAACACATGATGTGAAAAAAGTGCAAAAGAGCAAGAGCAGCATCTACAAGTATTTATGACATGGTAATACAATATAGCAGCTACGACATATAAAGTGCAAGAGAGGATACAAGAGCTGCCTAAAGTGCAGTTAGCGGTGATCGCACGTCTGGTTGTTTCTCAACCATTCTTTGAGTTAACCTTTAAAGCTATTGAGAGTGGGACGATCCCGTATCTCAGCTGGGAGGCTGCTCCACAAAGAGCTTCCTTTAATTAGAGGCCATTTTGTCCAAAAGTGGTCCGTCTGCGGAGGACTTCACATTCTCCTCTGGTTTCTGACCTAGTGCAGCGTCCAGTGTGTTTTCTGTGGATGAATACCCCTAAGGGGGGGGGGGGGGCAGTCCATGTCAACATGTATAAATAAAACACATACTTTTAAAAGACTTAAATTGGTCAAAACTTAAGACATGGTGTTTCTCCAGGATGGTACAGAGGTGGTATGCATGTGGCTTTCTGTCAAACACCTTGATCGCTCTCTCGTACAGCCGTTCTCTGGGTTTCAGGAGTGGCTCAAGCAAACGACCAGTTTGTCAAATATATCATATTTCTTCTTGTAACTTCTGACACTGTTTGTCTGTATGTACGTGAATTCACTGCAGAAATATTATTCTTACAAAGCAAACCTTGCCTTAGGTATTTAACAGATATCAGAGATCAGAAGACATTCAGTGATTAGAAGGAGCTTTAAGTTCTACATCCTAAATAGTGATCTTTGTTTTTTCTTTTAATAATTGTCCTTGCAAAATATTATCATTTCTGACACCGTCTGTATTTATGTATTGCATTCACTGTGGTATTTAAAAACAATCTTCCCAAAAAAACCAGCACTGTCATTTCCAGCTTATAAATATCATTTGCATATTTTGTAAAATGCGAGAATATAGTCTGTATATCTTGTTTGACATGCCAATACAGTACATAGAACAGCTCGAATGACCGTAACTGTCATGCAGGTGTTATATCAGGCATGTGTACAAGCTGAAGCACAGTGCAGCAGCAGATCCAGATATAGTTATGTATATGGCACGCTCATGCAAAGAGAGGTAGCAGCCTATTGACAAATGCTTCACAACATCGCCTCCAATTATTGAGGCACAAAGGAGACATGTTGAAAGCTGCTGGTAAGTCCAAACGCGTGCGTTGCAATCATTTCATCTTTTTACAGTGAGCGGTATCGCTGCTTATTGCAATTTCATACAAAATGTCAAGTGTCTCTTTCAAGCAGCATTTGAGCTAATAATCTTTTAGCAGAGGGAGAATAAACTAGAACAAGATCATGACCTTTTGTGGCTCAGAAAACCGTGCAATCCAAGCATTAGAAAACAATTGTGATAAAATCTGAACTTTAGAAAATAAACACAAAGTGGCAGACAGTTAATAGACTCCCTAATGTCTGCATTGCAGTCTTTTTGCTTCCTTACCTCTTCAACAGTAAATCCTCGTTGGCACCGCATGCAGTACACCTAACTGAGAGGCTTTGCAATGTACTACTAACTACTCCAATGTGTGGTTATATAATATCATAGAAACACATTCTGGAACATCCAATTGCAGCACACTGTTTATAAAACGTGTCTCTTAGTCAGTGTGGTTTTTTTACAAGTATGCAAATAATTTGAATCAATCATCACATTTTCTAAAGATCAAATAATGTAGTTACCGGCGGCAACACACCAGGAATAGTAGACAAGCACATTCATTCTAACATGCTAAAGTAACCCCATTGTGACCCTTGATGGAAAGTGTCAGTGTAATGCTTTGGTCAATTAGGCAAATTAGCGTTGTCCTCCCACACGCTGTAACACAATCTGCTCGAGTAATGCAGCGTGGTTGCTTCATGTTTTTATTCTGTATTTATATAGAGAAAAAAACTCATCTCATTATCAAAGTAATATACATCCTGCCCACTGAGCACAGTCAATTGTGCTTATTGTACTTTAAGATAGCAGACTGCATGAGACTTCTTTTAAAAGGCAAAAAGATGAACAGCAGTGAATACCTCGCGTGGTTATTACAGCTATCTCCGCTATTGTTATTGTGTGCATCGTCGCAGCAGGTGGTAAATGGAGGCTTGAGGGGGGCTTTGTATGTAAGTCTGAGTGTTTTCATTGGTAATTCACAATCGGTCGAGGCTGTTCATCACAACTTGATATTAGACTGCTGATTTGTATGCCCGCTGTTTGCTTTGTGCTCTGAAAACTAGGTGTGGAGAAATATGCAAAGAGTATTTCTGTGTGCGTATCTGGGGTGGAATAGGGTGTCATTACCATCAAGACGCTCCCCTCTGAGGCTGAAATCATTCACAGCCCGAGCAGGCTGCTGCGGGTCGTCATGATTTCCGTTGTTTGTTTGATGCTGTCTTCGGCTTAGCCCGAGGCGGTTCCAGTAAGGAGACACTTCAAACCCTTCTTTTTGCCACTGGTTTAAGGTTGAAGGCTGCCGTCGGAGCTCGGAGACTGGGATCATGATTTGGAATATCAGCAGTACACTCATCATAATACTGCAGATTGTTATCATCTGGGCCTCCTGGTAGTACTCCCACTGTGACATGAGATGGATCTATCACACAAAATGAAGTCGAGTTTAATCTCCTCTTTTATTTTTCATTTAGTTTGATTTGTGAGAACATGTTCTGTCTTGCAATTTACAAAAACATGATCTACCACTGAACCGCAAACACCTCCGCAGAAAACATGTTGTGAAATATACTGTCGTCCAATTTACAGACAGCAGGTAGGTAGAAAATAGGCTGCCAAAATGTCAGGATGACATGTGTTGCAGTTTTTTAGAATTTATAACTAAAACAAATGTCTAAGCCAGCTAAAGAGATTTGTAAAGGGGCCCCGTTGTGCTTGTTGTGGTTCTCGGCGATGTCCCGATCACCTTTTTTTGCTCCCGATCCGATTCCGATCATTTGATTTTGACAATCTGCCGATACCGATTTTTCCCGATCCGATCTTTATGCAATGCATTAAGAGAAAACAAAGGTAACAGATAACAGCTGGTCATCCAACGCGATGAATTCAGCTATCTTGGCTGTTATTGTTGGCCTTTTCTCTGTTCTGGGGCAGTTCCTCTTTCCTTTTGAAAGTCTCTGAAAGTGTCGGTTGTTTCAGTGCCGTTACCTGAGTGGCCGCTGTGTACTCGTCGTGTTGTTGTTGGTGTTTGTTTCTCAGGTAGCGTATTAGATTGGTCGTGTTGAACGTAGCTCTGTTCTTTCCACCACACGGAACCTCTGCCAAACATTGCATCTGGCTGTTACACTGCCTTCGCTTTCAATTTTATAATACTTCCAAACTCCTGACATTGTCTCTGTCCCGACTCCCGAGTCACCAGCTGAACGTAGCCTCTCGTTAGCTTACTGCTACTATTAGACACTGCGCCCACTCTGTTGCCAGATTTCAGAGGAATAAGCAACCAGGTCTATGAAAACAAGCCCAAAAGAAGCAACACATACATGATGTTGTGTAATTTTAAACCAAAACTAAGTCCTCAGGATGACTTTAAGACGTGAATATGGTCATTTTTGTTTTGTAACATTAAATAAAATAATAAAAATATTTAATAAAAATTTTTTTTTTTTAAATTTCCCGATCCCCCATTTTTTTCTCCCGATTCCGATCTTTTGAAAATCACGTGATCGGCTCCGATCCCCGATCACGTAATCGGATCGGGACATCTCTAGTTCCCTGTAGTGTGTTATATAGGTTTATGCAAATGCTCTGCAAAGGCTCAAATCCCAAAGTTGCCTGAAAGGCCTCCATTGGTTTCCTGTTGGAAGATTAAAGCTTGTTGTCAGAGTAGTCAAAGTCAAAATATAAACCTGAAAATGAGCATACAAGGGCCCCTTTAAGTGTGTAGCAGGGATGTACTGTATAGCAGCACCTGTTTACAAAATGTAGCACCAACCCAGGCTAGCTGTTCCCCCACTTTCAGTCTGCATGATAATCTAACTTTATTTTCCTTTATTGGACTGATTTTTATTTTATTTTATAATGTTGAACTGCTCTTACGATATAGGAAGTCAGGTATACTAAAATAAAAAAAGCAATTTAAACAACTTTCCTTGCTGGCTAAGATAACAATACAGATGATATCATATAACATAGAAACCAAAGGCTTCATTTTGCATTTCTCACTGCAGATACTGTCCTTACAGATTACTTTTGAATATCTGGAGAGGAGATTATGAGATTTCACAGCAAGACACGTGAGCCTTCCTCTGGTCTGGTAAATAATGGGGATGGCTGCTTTTTAATAAATGTAAAAAATAAATATAATAAATATCCTAACCTAAGGTACAAGGCACCATAGAGAGCGTGTTAGGTGGAGGTCTGCTCTGTCTGTAACAGAACACCAAAGGTCACACAGATATGTACGCAGCATGATCCCTCACACACTGCTTTCTTATCAATGCTGCTGCTCTGCTCCGTTGGCTAGTGCGACATCTCATTCGTCCGGCAAATTAGATATAAAAATGAGGAATTATTGTGCCTGGAGGGTTGGTGGTCCCTCTCCGAAATACATTCTGCAATAATACTAAGATATTATTTATATAGAAGGCAGAGGACAATAAGATGCTGTATTGCGTCACCTCTCATGCAGGTGTGGTGGAAGGTTTCATCTTCCACAAAATGTCCGTTATTACAGCTTTTTTCCATCAAGAAGTGTGGCTATTCTAGCTCATATATAATGTTTTTCCATATTTTGTAATTGGTTCATCCCTTTTATTAAGAAACATGTTTTATATGTCATTTATATATTACAGCTTTTTTATTTGTCAACTTATGCATCAAATTCCTTTCTTTATGTGTGTTATTTTATAGCCACTACCAAGACATTCTCCAACCTTTCCTTTTTTGGGAAACTTCTGTTTTATTTGATGAGTAGTTGAGAAGGAAGTATTCACATCAAAGTAGCTGATTTTATGATGCTTTTCAATGAGCAACCTTGAAAAAACATCTTATAACAATCCTTACATCCATATACATCAGCCCGCCCACTCAGGTCACACGTGCACAATTTACTGTCTGTCGCACGTACCCACCTTAAGACCCGCGGTGATTGAGCATTCAAAGCCGTGGCTCCTAAGCTATGGAACGCTCTGCCCGCTCATCTACGGTCTGCTGACTCTGTTGACTCCTTTAAAGCTAATTTAAAGACATTCCTGTTTGGGTAACCGGTGTGCTTGATTTGATTTATACTACGTTTTTTAGTTTGTATTCATTGTGTTTTTATTGTGTTTTGGTGCTTTTATGACTTCTTAACACGTGGCTTGTGTGTCCATTTATCATTGTACGATTCCTATGATGATGTTTTATTGTTTGTCAAGCACTTGGAGTGTATAAGGAGTGTATACTGTGCTGTTAGGGGCTGTGTGCAGTAGATATAGAATGAACATGGCTTGTGTGTCCAGACTCATCTCCATGAGACAGAGCCCCAAGGAGCAATATACTGTAGGGGCTGCGTCCACGCCTATATGGGCTTGATATGCAAATGACCGAGTCCTTGAATGCCCTCATCTGGAGTGTAAAGTGCTGCAGGACTGGCCTGTCAGGAGAGGTTGGTGCCACTGGAGTCACTGGGCCGTCCCTTGCAAATGAGTATAAAATAAATACAGTTTCTAGGGAACCAATTCTTAACACAACGACAATACATACAAATCACTAACCTTGTGTAAAGCTAAACATACAGTTTACTTCTTTACCTTAAGAAGAAACTGAACTATCAAAGGTGCAATTGAGTAAAGTAGACGTTATGGCTGAGAAAGCTGCAGGCCACCACCACATTGCTCCATAGTGCTGTATTCTAAAGTACCTCTGTTGTAATACTGTTGACCTTTCATCCACAAATGTGTGAGGCATCGTGTTTAGGGAGGTGGCTTCATCGATCACGAGAAAAAAGTCCTTTGTGCACTATGATTGTATTCATGTTGTGGACTCTGTTTCTTGTGTGGAGCTTCCACGGTGGCAGTGAAGCAAAGGCTGAGGAATTTATGGGAATTTAAGAGGTTGTTGTTTTGGGTGGGTAGACCTAAATGTGGTCAAGATGGCCAAACATGAGGGAGGCTGTGTGGAAGTCTTTGTGTTGCATCGGTAGAAAACATCTTTAAGTGATTTGCGCTGTCTCAGGTTCCCTCCCTGAGATAATACAAGCAACATACACCACCTTTAAACTGTCCTGCTACACTGCGCCTTGGTCCCTGTTTTTAGAATACATTCATATATAAAAAGTTAAAACCACTCACAAAGTTTTTAAATACATTCTGAAATCATCAATGTTTTTTCTCCTTTGGGATTTGTTCTTGGGTAAAAACTGAAAGTTGTGCAAAAAACTTTGGTTATTTAGTTTTCGCACCTATTTCAAAAGTTACAAGCCTAATCAGTGGGTGTTATCAGTGGTTATTGCCAGATGGGGCAAACTGCACCTACTACATGAATAATTATAATGTTTTCGAACAAAGATCACAAACTATTGCCTTTGGTTAAAAATGGGACGGGTTAATTTCCAGTTCACATTTCGAGTCCTGTGCTCCACTCTGGAGCAACTTCGGTCGACAGCATTATGTTCTTAGTTCTCTCACCCTTTTTTTTATTCCTGTTTAAGACATGATATTAATCTTTATGAGATCACAGGTACAAAGTATTCTGTGCTTTTAAAAAATGTCATACATCTGATGTAGCCTTTTCTCAAGAACAAGTTTAGGGCAATTTCATTATTTTCATTCAAGTGCTTGAGAAAGCCAATATGGCATTAACATCAAAGGCTGTTCATGGTAATCACATTATTTAACAAAGTCCTCACAGTTGTGAACTAAAACTAGTCACATTCCTATTTTTAAGTAAAGATAACAAACCAAATAACCAGAAAAAACTGTAAAAACAAAACCCATTAAACAGGAGCTGCAACTAATTAAAACATTATCAAATGTACGTTTTGAAGTTGCCGAGGGGGATGGGTATCCAGATGTTCAGCTTGCCCAGAGGCTCAATCCAGGGTGACAGGCCCATAATTAAACAAACAAAATGTCCCCGCTTCAGTTTGAATATGAATTAACTAGACATAACCTATTGATAAACCTGAAGTTATGTGAATAAAACATCACTTTTAGATAATAGTTATCTTTTTCAGGATAGTCTGCAAGCATCCTGCTCCAACACCATGGATCACATCACATTTTGAGAGGCTTTCAGAGTCAACATATCTTTGTGGGAATAAAGGAAATGAAACAGAGGCTCAGCAGTGGCAGCAGCAGTATACAGTAGCAGCACGATAAAGACACAGTGGATAAGAGCTGACAGCCGACCGGATGGATTTGTTCTTTAGTTGACCACCAGTGCCAATCTGAGCTGAGTCATGCTGCAGAGACTTTCTTTGTGGAGTGTCACTTCTTGTCAGATTATGTTTCCATTGGAGCAGAAAGATTGCAGTTGTGAGAACACAGCATAAATTCGAGAGGTGATAGACAGTGCAACATCAACTGGTTTCTTTTACTTTTTTAGGTGTTACTCGATTTATTATCTTGACTGAGCAAGTTGTGATTGATGTTTTATAGGTACAAATTGATAGAATTGGGAGGGATGAAACCCTCTCTAATGGTCACACATGCAGAGCACACACAGTGAAATGTGTACCAGGAATCAGCTATTGTACAGCGCCCGGGGAGCAATGAGGGGGGAAGGGGGGTGTCCGGTGCCTTGCTCAAGGGCACCACGGCAGAGCAGGAGGTGAACTGGGACCTCTCCAAGTAGCAGTCCACACTCCATATTTTAGGTCTGGTCGGGGACTTAAACCGGTGACCCTGCAGCTCCCAGTCCAAGCCCCTACTGACTGAGCCACTGCCATGTAATGATGTATTATTATGTAATAAGAGATTAAGCAAAGCTTTGTTGATGACTTTTAATAATTACGTTACTCATGGTCTTTGATGAATGGTTTCAGTCCCAAATGGAACAAAACACTCTTAATTAAAAGCCTTTCAAACGTTCACCTTCAACCCAACGTTTTTAACATGGGTTTTAAAGCAACTGGTGATCATTACATTTATTCAATAACGTGAACCCTGCCGAGTCTACTTATTTACAGGAAGGAATAATCATGTAGTTATTTCCGGGAAACAACAGAGAGCTTGCTTCATAATAAAATGGGCAATTCCACCTAAATCCCCCCACAGAGCGACTGGTAGACTAAGGAGGGATTTGATATGAGGGGTATGAGCGCTGTGATGTTGTGTTATCAGCTGAGTAATTTGCTCTTGTATAAACACGCATTACTGTTATCTAAGTGCCCCCTGACAGCCGATTGGCTCCTCATTAGGCCTGTGTGAAATGAGATTAGCAGCGAGCCTCTAAATTATGATCCAATCCCGGAACACATAATCTCTCAGACATTCACCCTCCCTCTGCCTCTCTCCGTCTATTTCTGTCTCCTCTCTTTCCACCTCCTCTTCCTGTGAGATGCTCTTTCTTCCACGTCTCTCCTCACTTGACCTATTGCTCTTTCTCATTCTTGTTTTTCCTCCACAGAGTGCAACTGCAGCGGGAGGTCTGACGAGTGTGCGTTTGACGTGGAGCAGCACCGCAGCACCGGCAGGGGGGGGCGCTGTGTGAGCTGCAGAGACCACACCGACGGAGCCCATTGTGAGCGCTGCAGAGAGAACCACTACAGGAGGTTTGATGAGGAGCCCTGCCTACCCTGTAACTGCGATATTAACGGTAAGCTGCACAGAGCCCATTGTTTGCATAATAACTTGAAACCCCTAATTATAATCCATGTAAATATCATTACTCACCATTTGTGTTCAGTCTGCCATGAGAACATTTAATTATGCTTAAATTGGAACGCCATATTGGCCCAATAAGGCGTCACAATGTAGCTACACAGAAACAGGACTCGTAGGATTAATGTTATTAATTCATTAATAACATTACATGAATAACGCATCGACTAATACTAAACTGCCAAACCTTACCTGAGTATTTTTCTGATTCATAATTAATACAATCTTGTTCGTCTTATCTCCTGAACATCTCATCAGATTAATCCTCGCCTTATCCTCCCAAATGACCATTAAAATAAATCCATGACTTTGATGTTAAGACTTCATTCAATTGACTTTGCCAGCTCATAGAGCCTATTGTGAACCCAGAAATGTTTAGTGCCCCAAAGTTGTATGATAGAAATGTATAGTGCGGGGTCCCCAGCACATAGAAACAGCTGGATGCTAACTTGCATGTTGAGCAATTTGCACAATTAGCATACGTTGCGTTAATTAGCATATGCAGACAATGGTCAAGAAATAGCTTGGCCGATTTGGAGAAGTTTGGAGTGATTTTGGAGGTTATTGAGGATTGAGGCAATTTCTCAAATGTTTGGGATAAAAAATTGCAGTTTTAACCAGAAACAGTCCACATTTGTAATCCCGTTGGGATGATTTTGACGAATGTAGGATTTTAGGAGACTCACTGCTATTTTTGATCCAAAAATGTATTCAACATCCAAAAATGTATTCAACATCCTCAATATACTATAAAGACCACACCAAAATTGTCGAAATCGGCCAAGCAATTTTTTTTGCTATCGCCTGCATATGCTAATTTATGCTAATAATGTATGCAATTTATGCGAATGGTGCACATTTTGCTGGCAGTTTCTCTGTCCTGGGGACCCGTACTATACATTTCTATCATAAAACCTTGAGATACATTTCCGGGTTCACACTGCTGGCAAGTAGACTATAAAGTTATCAATGAAAAGACTCAGTGCTCATTAAACACCGTCTAATTTTAGTTGCAGGGAAATGTTGGGGCTGTTATTTACATCATGTTGAGTGCAAAGAGAGCGAACCACAGAGAGAAATGGACAAATACCTTCGCTAACTTTCGCTCTTCATTTCCTAGGTACTGTAAGGTATCACCTTACCTTACCTTGCACACAGTTGTTGGAGTCCATTATATTGATCAAAGGTTAGAGCAGACTCCATTGGGCTTTCTTTTTCTCTCCAAGTCCAACAATACCCCAGCTGGTCTTTTCTCTCCATTAACTTAAGCTACAGTATGTCAGACACAGTGAGGAAGCAAGGGTATCTCCTGCTCCTCAGAGCTCGTCTCTGGGGCTTTTGAACAGAATTCAATAACAGGTATTCAGTTATCCCCGTCATGACAAATTATTAATGATGTACTGATGGATTTTTAAGTCCCTCCAACCACCATTTTCTTGAAAATACTCCCTTTCCTTGTTTCCGTGTACCCTTTTAACTTTTTTTTCTTTCTTCTGATCCATCTGCTGTCAGGTTCACTGAGTCTGCAGTGTGATGTAGAGGGAGGGTGTGCGTGTAAAAATGGCGTGACAGGGATGAAGTGTGACACGTGTCGGGCTGGCTTTCACTCGCTTGGCCCTGGTGGCTGCAGGTGAGAGACACACATGGTCATAAAGACGATTAATGAAAGAAATATTATAATTATAATAAGGCATCTTAAGGGGTTAATAGGAATAAACAGGTACAACAGACACACATACATCCTCCCTGTTTTGCAGTTGCACCATCCTTCTTCCCCGAGCTTGAATTGATCAAACTCCAAAGCAGTCGTAAACAAGAGGATTTCATTTCTCTCTGTGACACCACTGTGAATTAGTGACCTTCTTATCAGCATGAGTCAGGATGTGCTCTACAGAATCTATCTGCTAATAACCATTTCTAAAAAGGCAAGTCAATCCGGAGCACTTTAATTTTCCACATGGAAACTTGAACTTAAGAAAAACATCAACATTTGATTTAATCAAGATTTCCACAAATACTTTAATACAACTCAAAACAGGATGGTTTACTTATTTCTAACCTCTGTTAACCTCGAGGATTCCTACGTGTCACTTCTTGGTACATTTGTTGGTCGTTATTAACGTATATTTACTGAATTGTTTAATCCACATTATCTCATTATTAGAGTAAATGTCCATTTCATTTGTCTGAAATCTGATCTAATGAATTCACTAAATGCCAGACAGACAAACTAACTTGAATATATAGCAGCTAAATAGCTAGGTACTTCTCAAAAGTTGGTGGAGACTAAAACATGCCTACACAGAGAGTGAATATTGGACTTGGAAACATGGGGTTGCTTAAAACATAACTCCAAATGATTACTACAGCCTGTCCTCCTACAAAAAACGACCATTTAGGCCGATTGTTCAAGCCCTTATTACGACCCAGAGACACGTTTTAAAGTGTATGTTGTTTCTTACACGACCACTAGAGGTGCTCTAGTGGTCGTGTAAGAAACAACATGCTTGATTGCTAACGCTCCGGGGGGACGTTTATTCACAAATAACCCTCTCTGGAAAATCCTAAATTGTGGAATAGTTTGGCAATTTTTTGCCATTCTTTTTGATTCGATTTCTAGCGAGAAATGTATATTGTACTCTGAGAATCTACGTCCAGTCGATGTGTAGGATCTATAGTTTGATAGATATTACGAAGATGATTTGAGGTCTTGCCAGGAGAACGTGTATATGCGGCAGCTTCCATGTAAAGTTAGCGTCAACCCTCACGGGGTGAAAACAGTTTTTCCGGTCTCGAAGTTTTCATAATAAAACCGGATGCATTCCCCTCACTGTCAAATGATTACACAGTGATATCTGCATTACTCATCCACTAAAAAACATCAGTTTATCCTTGTTAATTACACAATATTGATTGGTTTAAATTGTGTACAATGGTTTTGTGTTTTTAACCTTCGATTCGGAGAAACAAATAGTTTTTTCGGAGTTTAGACACTACAGTTTCCGAAGTCACTACACTACCCATAATCCCCAGCTATCGTTTGGGACTACAACATCCGCCTTGCTTTACAAACCCCGTGATTAGTCCTCAAGCCCTGTGATTGGATGTTGGAGTGGCAGTGCGACAAGGTTACGCCGAGCGTCAACAGCTCTTTGAAATGGAATGGAACCACGATAGACTTTCCAAAACTGGAATTGGACGGGTCCAGCCCCCATGTTTTTGTTACAGCAGCATACTACTTTGTTCTACTCCACTACAATTCAGAGGTTGACCTGGTATTTTTACTCCACAACATTTATTTTAGTTACTTTGCAGATTCTGATTAATGATGTGAAATATAAACAACCCTTAAATCAGACTAGTTATACCTGAGTCAAATTCAGGGAAGGTGATTGTACTTTATCAGACTTCATATTCTTCTTTTGAATAAGAAAAAAACGTTGGGGGTATCCACAGATAATTGGATACCCCCAACGTTTTTTTCTTATTCAAAAGAAGACCTTAACTTAAAGTATTCTTTAATGTTTAAATAAAGCCTTATTAGTTTGTCTGTTTTGCACATCCTCCTATCTTTGGACGTCCTGCACTAAACTGTTTTATTGTAGAGATCACTGCAGTATCTTCTTCATATTATCTATTCCTGTGGTTCTCAACCTGTGGTACGCGTACCACTGGTGGTACGCCAGCTCCCGCTAGTGGTACGCGTACCACTGGTGGTACGCCAGCTCCCGTTAGTGGTACGTGGAGGAATCTGACATATAAAAAATAAATAAAAAATTATTTTTTATTTAAAGGTGGGGTAGGTAATTTTGGAGAAACCAGCTCGAGTGCGCTAGAATTTGAAAATACACAACCAGAAAAAATCTGCCACTTCCTCACAGAGCCCCTCCTCCAACACACAAGAACGTGCACATGACCAATGAGGGCACGTGATAAGTTTGTGCACAGATGGAAGGCTGACAGGCAGGTGCCATCCAGTTATTTTAGCCGGGGCGGCTAAAATGATTGGTCGTGCTTTTTACAGCGCTACGGCTTCCACAAATGACATTTTTCTATGGATTTTTTGTCAAAGCACTTAAGATATTCATTGCTATCGGGATGTTAAGAGCATTCCATGGAATATAACAAAAAGTGTATCTCGAGCCGGTTTCTCAAACTTACCTACCCCACCTTTAACCTTTACACATAACACAGACATATAAAATACAGGAAACACAACTAAGTAAAAAAAAATACGAAAAGCATTCGCTACATTGTGCACATTTGGGACATTAAGGTACACTACTTATTACTGCAAGAGCAGCTGATGGTAAGGACCTCAGACAACTTCAATTTAAAACAGGCTATAGGGAAGTGCCATCAGTTTGAGGCTTGATTAAATAACATTAATTAAAAAAGAAATCATACTATCAACATACTACAACGAATGAAAATAAGCTTGAGATAATTGAAACTGTGGTTTAAATTAGTTCTAATAGGCTATTGTTGTTTTTAGATTTAGAACCAAAAATGTTTTTTAAATGTATTTCTGGCGTTGCTAATTAAGACCTTACTAAAGAAGAAGCAAGCTAAAGAAAGAAGAAAGCTGAATGATGTTAAAAACGTGGCTCAAAACGGGAGGTATTCGGAAGACAGGTACAGAGGAGAATATTACCAGCGATAGTGAACAAGTGAATGAGGAGGAGGACAGTCATCAACCGAGCACAAGCGCAGGCTCCGCCAGCAACGCAAAAGTGATATGCACAGCCACTGTGATGGAGGAGAGAAGTGACTCAGGAAGAAGGCATTTGCTCAAAGAATGGAGAGAAGGCTGTGACCGAGGTCAAAAGCTGAACAAGCACACACTTGTCCTTAATTGTTATCTTTTTTCTTATCTTTTTTCTTTTCTTTTTTACTTTGCCACCACAGAAATGGCAATAGAAAACATCAGCAGACTGAAGATGAGCTATTAGCCCTGAGGCTCATCTGCTCCTGGAGGCTTCATTATTAAGGACATTTTCTCTAACATTGGTCATGTGGTGGTACTTGGAAAGCCAACTATTTTCTCAGGTGGTACTTGGTGTGAAAAGGTTGAGAACCACTGATCTATTCTATATTTCTATATTTGACCTTCTACTTTCCCCCTATGAAAGTATGTACTCTTAATATGTTTTTTCATCAAATATAACATAATTTCAACAAAAAAATTGAATAACGTTTTTTAACCGCTAGGTGTCCCTTTCTATCAGCTGTGCACCGTTATGGTGTAAATACAGCCTATCTACCAATTGGATCAGATATAAAAGTCAGCCGAATTAGTGTTGATACTGCAAGGAGACGTATTGTGTGAAAATAAATGTAAAATGTTGTGTAATTGCTGATATATTTATGATTCACGTCACATATTCAGTTTTGGCGGCAGTTCTTCCAGTTTGTCCAGAAGTCTTCTCATCAGGGCTCTATAAATAGAGAACTACGGCAGATGTGTAATATTTAATGCAGACAAACCGTGTATTACAATGGCGTTATGTGATGACTTTCAAAGAGAAAAGCAAGAACACTCGGAATAAAGTTCTTTTTTTTTTTTAATGTTTTCCGATTTCATGTCGCATAAACACCATATCCCGACGTGCATTTGCGGCGTGATCAAAACCTCTGAAAAAAGAAAGGTGTCTCAGAATCGAAAGAAGAAAACCTATGGGAAAAACACGAAAGCATTGTACACAATTCAAACCAATACATGTCGTATAATTAACATGGATAAACTGATGTTTTTTAGTTGAGTACTGCAGATATCACTGTTAAATCATTTGATCATTGGTTTTATTATGAAAACGTCGAGACCGGAAATACTGTTTTCAACCCGTAACTTTACATGGAGGCTGCCGCATACCTCAAATCATCTTCGTAATATCTATCAAACTATAGATCCTACATATCGACTGGACGTGGATTCTAAAAGTACAATATATACTTCTCGCTAGAAATCTAATCAAAAAGCGTTTTAATGGCCAAACTATCCTACAATTTAGGATTTTACAGAGAGTAAGTAAGTAAGTTTGTGAATAAACGACCATCTGTAACATTAGCATTCAACGGGAGCACTGGAGGGCGAAAACTTTAAAACGTAATTATAGGTCGTATTAAGCGCTTGAACAATCGGCCCATTTGGTCGTATGATTTGGAGGACTTGTTGCAGCACTAATATTGAATGTTTGGTTGATAATGTCTGGTGTAAACAAACAACTCTTTGCCATTTCAACTTTATAGGAAGATACTTGGTCTCTATGTTATACAAATAATTGGACAACAATGCAACATTTTTCTCAAATGTTCAAAAATGTCAACTGAAAACCTGTGGCAGCTAGAATAGCCCTCATCCTCTGATGGTCCCATTTCCGATATGGGAAGTCGTATTCCAACTTGTTCAGGAGCTTTGAGTCGTAATGTGGAACAGCCTGGATGCTTCAAGAAGAACATCAATTACGTTTAAACACACACTGAGACCTGTTTTCTAGTTGTTGTACTTTAGGGGGTGTTTATGTGAAATATTCGAGTCTGGAACACGTTTTTCAAATTATTCTGACATCATATAGTGCAGTAACAAAGATGAAACATCATTTGCATATCTTAACCGTGATTGTGTCCACTCCTGTTCTTCTTTTACAACCTTACAAGAAATGTTTTGAAAATCAGGACATACTTTTTTTTGTATTCCTGCTAACAGAGTCAAACCAAGCCAGAAACGTCTCCTCCCTGGCAGATGTAATTATCCAGTGTCATGGTGACCCAAGCCTAGAAAGCAGAACACTAATACATAACAAAAACTGTTCTACTAAATGGAGACTGGCCTGTTGCTTTGTGTCCAACTGACCACAACTTAAAGACCCCCCAGATCCAAGTCAGAGACCCTGCTGTCTCTTCCATGGTGACAGGATCCAGCCTCGCTGCCTTCATAAAACTGCTTAAGCACCAGCCTACCCCAAAAGTAAACGCAACCCTTTAAAAACCTCCCTGCTAGCCTGCAGATGAATATATAATGATTTAGTTAGGAAAGGTTTATCTAGTCTAGCATACAAAATCTATAATCTCTTTTGACGTATCATCTATTTATTAATAGGCTTTTAATAGATCAGGAATGTCATCTTCGTAATACAAGCTTATTCCATGCGTGTGTTTAATTCCTGACATTGAATTATTTAGTATGCAGGCAATAAATGCTTTTATTTATTTTTAGAGATACTGTTTGATGGTTCCTTACTGAGACAAAGTAATCACTGATTGTGAAACATATATTATGTCCAGATTGACGGCTGATTACAATTGTTTGTCTATAATTGAGGTGGTTCACTGAATAAAAACAAAATGACCTTGTCTATTGAAGAAACTTTTTGTATCAGTATTTGTATTCAGCTCTGATTTAGATTGTTTCCGTATGCTGAAAGAATGAGCTCAGTGGGTTTAATTGATTTTAAGATAGGTTGAGTTTCTTTCATCCCAGAGATATGAGGCTGATTTGGTTTTGAGGCTTTGCACACTCAGTCTGGTTTTTTGTTGCATCTTAAAGTTACATTGACCTACTGCATACATTTTGATGATAACAAGCAGATTCCAACTTTTTCTGAACTGAGAGTCCTCCTACTAAGTATGACTGCATGATAGTGTGTGTGTGTGTGTGTGTGTGTGTGTGTGTGTGTGTGTGTGTGTGTGTGTGTGTGTGTGTGTGTGTGTGTGTGTGTGTGTGTGTGTGTGTGTGTGTGTGTGTGTGTGTGTGTGTGTGTGTGTGTGTGTGTGTGTGTGTGTGTGTGTGTGTGTGTGTGTGTGTGTGTGTGTGTGTGTGTGTGTGTGTGTGGAGTCTAAGCAAGGACCTATAGAATGTCGGTGTGTGTGTGTGAGAGAAGTATGTTTATATTCATATTAAGTCGACCGTATCTCTCCCTGACCCCTCTACATGCAGAGGGAATGCTAAGATGCGAGGCCGTTGTCTCGCATAACAATGAATATTTGGTGTTAACAGTATTTCTCACCACATCACTCTGGATACTGTGACAACAACACACTCCCACCAAATTGAAATTCAGTTTTAGCATTTGTCAAACATTTACAAAATGTATTCTTGGGATTTTAAAGCTGCTACATTCAATTTTTCTATTAACAATGAATGCAAGGACTATGCGTAATTTAAAAGAGGTGATGATAGTAATTGAGCAGTTCAAATCTATATAAAATGAGAATTGGTTCGCCAAGTGAATTAATAATGAAGCCTCACTGTCACGAATGTGCCTCAGGGCTTCACAATCAGAGAAGCACCCTCTCAGATATTATTAAAGAAATGCAGTTTCCTTAGCTTGCTGTTTCCAGTCCTTTGTTTTTCACGAACAAGCCCCAACATATGATTGAGTGATTACAGTCCAGCTACAGTGGAAAGGCAAAGTGAGCTAGTTAAACAAAGTGGCAGATGTGGTTCTTATAAGCTCATGGAGAAAAGCCATTACCAGAAATGTTAAATAATTTGGAATCCCTCCGTTTATGTTTGCCTATCAAACACAGTAGTACCAGCCAATTACAGAACATTTGGTGATGACAAACCACGCCTAAGAAATATGTAAACCTATAACAACATGACTCAGTATATTAAACTTTGGCCAAATCCTGTTTGAAGTAAAGCAAACACTTCTCCCTCTCAAGTAAAGCGTTATGCACAGGTGATAGTTTGTCCTTTAGCTCAGATGTATCACCTCACTTAAACAGAAAGTTCCACATCAGCTGCAGCCATCTTGGTTGTTTTGAAAAATCCCTCAACAGCAAACTCTTCTGTCCGGTTAAAGTTACAGAACCCTTAGTAGATCACAGTCGTCTGTCCAAAGTCAAGGGGCCGCAAACATTTCCAATATGAGCTATTGGTTTTGCATCAGCCAGGTGCAAAAGAAACTCCCAATGAATGCTAATATTGCTCCCAGTTCATCAGCCTAAATGGTTATTATGCCAGCACTGTGTTCACAGCTTGTTTTCTGTGCCCATAAACGTCCGAACGCATCAGTTAATGCAGGTTTAAAGAGAGGCTCAAGATCAAGGAGCCTTTAGTGAAAACGCATTACTGATTTAAGAACCCTTGGAACACATTTCCTTTAATAAATATCACATGTTTTAAATCTATAAATCAACAGCGTATAATGATTTTACAGTTGACCCTTATTTTAGATGTTTCTCCCTCAAATAATTATACACACACACACATATGCACACACACGTGCCAACACGCACACTTTCTCGCATCCATGCAGTACAAGTTGGGTTGAGGTGAGAATTACTCAGCCCACTGGAGCAGAAACAAGTAGAGACGCCTCGCCTGGGGATCATTTCATTATTTGTAATAGTGCCTCATTAAAAAATAGATTTTGTGTTACAGGTGAAAACAAAAGTAATCAATCAGTGCGGGTGATGAAACGCTTTTTTGACATTACCCAACACCTCGCCTCGTTTTTATCAAGGTTGTTTACACAGCCTTTTAATTGTTGTGTTTGATTGTGTACTTAACCAAGTACCAATTCATATCTTTTCAAAAAGGTCATTTTTGTACCACGGTTTGGTTATTTGAAGCTAATGCAGTTGCACTTACAATGGCTTGGGTTTTTGAAAGCTAAAACAACTCTTGGCTAAATTGCCGTGGATAGAAATGTAGAACAAATAATGGAATGACTTGTTAGGACACACATACATTCACAGAGTGGACTAGTTATTAAGGAAAGATTCAAGGCCAGAGACAAGTATATAAATAATGGAATAAATGTGTTTCCACGATTAAACTTGCATCTCTATGGGTTTCAAGGTATGGGTGGGAGGGGTTGGGTTCATTCTAAGAACAAATGGAAGAATATCATTGTCCCAATTGGGAACCTGGATGATTGAACCTGTTTTTTCAATAAACAAAACATTGACCAAAAAAACAAACCAGTCCACATTCTCCAATTACTGCTCCTTGTTTCTTGATAATGTGCCTCATTTTCTCTTGAGTGCAATGGATGTTAATCCTGTTTCCTCCTGTTCCCTGCAGGCTCTGTGAATGTGCCTCCAGCGGCAGTGTGGGCGTCTGCTCTGCTCTGGACGGACGCTGCCACTGTAAGCCACACGTGGAGGGGCAGAGCTGCGACAGGTGAGTTATAAGATTCTTTATAACGTCACGTATGTGCAAATGACCTATGGTTACCAAGGTAACTGAGAAGGCCTCCACAATAGAACAACTAAAGACTTAACTGACCATTCATTACTTTGAGTGCAGAGTAAGCATTCACAGAAAAAATACTTTCCCCTTATTATGGAGCAAATACAAAAAGAAAATAACAATGTCTATGGGTTCCTTTTTAGATAAATCGTATTTATTGTTTTTAGTTGTGCACGTTATCGTCCAAAAAAAAGCATTGATGGTTTTTAGGAAATTAAGTCCACATTTTTAGGATAAAACGTTAACATTATCAGTCCTCAAAAATAAGAATCACAAAAGCTTTATTCGTCCCACTGCAGGGAAATGTACAGAGTTACTGCAAAGGGGACAGTGCAGATAAAAAGGCAAAAGTAGACTCACATAATTTTAAATAAAGAGGCACACATTAAATAATTCTAAAAAGTAGTATAAGGTGATTAAGTAATGGCATTAAAATGACCAAAAAAAAAGTATATGTTAAATATGCATTAGTTCAGATGACAGGTAATCACACAATCAGTATACTTTAGTTTTAAGAATATTTTGTATAAGCATTTCTCCCAGGTTTTGAGTTTTCTTCCAAATGTGGCGCCGTTGCAACACGTCGATAACCAAGTGCCTGCGCCCCTCTGTCTGTTTCTATCTCGCTCCTCAGGGATACAGGATCAAACAGATGAACTCACTGTGACATTAGCAATACACACAGCCCCAGGTCTCAGACTATTGAATAATTCTGTGCTCCCTGTTTGTTGACTTTTTGGCTGATTTCACGGCTGGTTGAGCAGGCTCCTCTCCTGTGTAATGTGACGAGAGTAGAGGCTGATTTTTAGCGCTGTTCCTGTCCCACCCTTATGCCAGAGAGTGTTTGTAGGTCAGTGCTCAGGACAGTAGCGTAGGCAGAAATGTACTTTAGGGTGGGCCTGTAAAAAATAGGGTGGGCCAGTTTTATTATGACCAACAATCAGTTTTACCGTAAATGAGTTCGGTTCAGAGGATAAAACACATACAACATTAATTAAACTCGATATTTGTTCACTTGAATTTCACTTTGAATGCTTGGATATTCTCAATGGGTGAATACATTTTTTTATAATAATAATAAAATAATTAAAAATATTTTTTATTTTTTTAAATGACACCGAAGCTTTCTCAGGGTGGGCCAATGAGTAAACTGGGTGGGCCTGGGGCCACCCTGGCCCTATGGTGGCTATGCCACTGGCTCAGGGTCCTCGCAGCTGAGCTCCATTTGGCCCCATCTTCCATAACACAGCAGCAACCAGCAGGCATGTGATAAATAGCTGCAATGAGGGGCAATATTTAAATGTTGTAACGCATGAGGGAATGTTTGTGTGTGTGTACCTACAGATGCAGGCCTGGCTTTTTCAACCTACAACACGTAAACACAGCAGGCTGCCAGGCGTGTTTCTGCTTCGGCCACTCGCTGGCCTGCTCCCCGTCCAATCGCTACGCTGCTGTCCACATCACCTCTGACTTCCTTGAAGGTATGTCTAAGACTTGCCAGATATTAATAAGGTTTCTTTGTTTCTGTGGGGATGTTATTAATCAGCAAAAAAGAAAAAGACCGGGGGTTTACTTTGTTCTTTCTGAATTTGCACCGTCTTCATTTTCCTTGATTTCTGTGTTTTATTGTGCTATAATTAATAAGTGTCTTGTTTGTTATTTTGTCTGTAGTTCAACCACATTGAATTGATGTTTGCCCTTTTAGCTTAACCTACTGCAACTTGAAAAGCCTGCAATTCTACAACACACAGACTAATAAGAAATACTTTCCATCAATTTACAACCCATGAAGATGTAGACAAAATGCTGCAAGGGAATATAGAACCTGCATTCCTAAAGAGGACATATAATGCACATTTTCAGGTGCATATCAGTATGTAGTGTCTCTCCTGGGACATGTCTCCATGCTTTAATGTTCAAAAAGCTCTTTATTGTTCTCATACTTCCTGTGCTGCAGCACCTCTTTTCACCCTCTGTCTGAAACCAGAGCCCAGTCTGCTCTGATTGGTTGGATTGTTGGCTCTGTTGTGATTGGTTAACCGCTTAGAGATGTCCCGCCCCTTAGACTATAACGTACAATGTGTTACAAAATACATAAAACAGTATTCTGATTGCATGCTTCAAATGCAATGGCAGATACTTTGCTGAAAACGATGTATATTGTTATACATATTATTATTATTAGTTTTATTATGTTCTATTTGTCAGATTTTATTTGCAATGTTTCTGCAAATGTTTTCTTTATTTGCTGTGTGTTGAGTTCTCAGGGCCACAATAGAAAAATAATCTGAACACATCTCCTGTAAGAACTCAAAGGTTTATACTCTTTGTCAGAGTTGGGTGTAACGCGTTACTGTAATAATATCACTTTTTTCGGTAACGGAGTAGTGTAACGCGTTACTTTTATAATTCAGTAATCACACTACAGTTACTAACATTGCCCCGACACGCGTTACTTCGTTACTTTTATAAAATAATCACACTCACTGACAGACACGAGGGGTTTCCGCCGCAGGTTTATATACATGTAGGTCTATGTAATCTGCGCGACTTGCGAGACCACATCTCCACGTGCAGTGCTGCATAAACATGGCTGAGTCTTTTCATCTGTAAACTCCCTCAACGGGGCCGCTTGCTCTCTTTTGTTGATCGCCCTCTCACGGGTGAACAGTTCAATGTCCCGCTTCATTGTAGGAATTCTGCCATGTCTCTACCACTTTAGTTTGACCATCTCTGTTATGGAATACTAAATAAATAAGTAATTAGATACCTTACCGTTACTGCGCTCATAAAGAATGATAAGAATAATGCGTCTTGAACTGATTTCATTAATTAGTGTCTTGACGTTTCACAGACTGTTAGCTTGTTGTGGTAGGCTGGTAGCCCACTAGGTGTGCCGCAGTCTGCGTGATCTGCCTGTAGGGAGGGGTGGGCCGGCCCTGGGAGTAAAGTAACGAGTAAAATAACGAGTAAAATAACGAGTAAAGTAACGAGTTACTTTATGTAGAGAGTAACGAAGTAGTGTAATATATTACTTTTTTTTTTTTAAAGTAATATGTAATATGTAATATATTACTTTTTTTTAGTAACGACCCCATCTCTGCTCTTTGTATACAAAGCGCATTTACCATCCAGACATCCTGTGATGCAGAGAAAAGCCGTGATTCATGTTCTGAAATGTTTTCTTTCATCTCCAGATCAGGACGGCTGGTTGGGGAAGTTCTCTGGAGGGCAGGAGTACCCCCTGCTGTGGAAGGAAGGTGAAGTCTACCTGCTGCCTCTTACTGAGGAAGACATCGGCTTCTACAAAGCCCCCGGTAAGTCGGAACAGAAAATAGTAGAGATCTGTGTTCATCGATGAGGACACATCGTTACCTCTGGTTAGATGGTCCCCAGGAAGCTTTTGTCGTATTGTTGACATTTATGTTATTAGATAACAAATCCTCCAGTTGTTGCTCTTCTTGCAAATATGTTAATGATACCGAAGCGTTCTTAATACCCATAGCTTGTTCCTGTTGTTTCTTAGTAAGATTAATACGGGTCTCTGGCAGCGGGTCATGCGGCAGTTATTCTGACACCGTTTCCTCCAATCTGTTATCAGAGCCATTAGAAGATAAGGGAATAAGCTGGCCCGGCTACAGGATTTAGGGCCCATTTTCTATCTGCCGCCCAGCAGCAGGGGCCTGATGGAATTGGATGTCTTGGCCATGCTGGAGAAGCAACAAAGTAGAAATTGGCTCGGCTTCTTCTTGTCTCCGCTAAGTCGTTTCTAGGCATCAACTCACAGGCTCTCCAGCCACCATGCAGCTCGCAGCCAGAAGCAAAACAGGAGCAATCCCATTAACTCTGCATCCTGGAGGCTTAATGCCCAAAAGGCACGATCACAGAGAAACGGCTCCATTTGGAGGCATCTTTTTTTAGAAGGATGAAATGCTTACAGCGGGATGTGACAAAGCCTGGTGGTCAGGCATCATTTGTAAAATGGTATTATGAATGTGTTCATAAGTCACGGTTGTGCAAGTTCGACTGTGTGCATGTGTGTGACGTGGGCATGAGTCCATAATGAGTGCTTTGCAATGTATGTGTAATTAAAAATGTACATAGTTAATAGTTTCTTTTAAAGTTTCTTTCTTCTTCACACAGTTTATAGTCTCTGTTGGCCACGATGCACAGATTAGTGGCCCGACTGGCCGACAGCAGCTTTGTGGCAGCATGCTTATCTCCTTCGCACAGTGCTTGTTTGTGTTGTTTCTCCACATAATAAATGCACAAATGTGTTGCCATGCCATCCCTATTAATGATCTCATTTTCTCTAGCTGTGTTTTTTTATAGGGGTGCATGTGTACAGTTACTTTAAAGATTAGACCGGAGTGGCAGCGGCTTTGAAGGCAGCTCTGAAATTCCCTCTCTTCCCCACTGTCTCTTCTCTTTTATATTTAATTAGTAAATGTGCTGAAATCCCGGCACTGTGTGTTCACCGACGCACCAGATAATTCTGAGTGACAAGTCGGAGTCGGACATCATATATGAAATGCAATTTCTGTGATTCCCAGGAATGTATTTGTTACCGTAGTGTGTCTTGGCTTCGGGTGTCAGACGAGACAGGATTCAATCATATAGGCTTTTTTTTATCAAATTGAATTTGTAGAGAACTAGTGTTTGGGATATGCGTCACTCATCAAGCTCCACACATATCATCCAGCGCTAAGACGTCACAGATATTGAAGAAAAGTGTCTGACAAGGAGTCTTTGGACCAGACAGAGATAGCTTGAGGAAGAAAAATAATCTCAATTTGAATTTCCTGATTTCCTCATACCAACGCCACTTATGCCTTTTACTTCTGTCATCTTTAATGTCTTCCAATCACTCATAGGACATAAGAATGGCTCCTTCTATTTCACTGCATGCAACGTTTATTTTTTGAAAACATCTTTCAAACTCTCTTGTCCAAATGACTTTTTCTCACCAGTAAGTTCCCAATGTGCAAAGCCACTTGTCCTCCTCCTGACCCTGGACATCTGCTTGACGGTTGACACACGCAGAGTTCAAGTCCCCCCGGAGTCTGAGCAGACTGAACACTCGAGCGCAGCTGCCAGGAACTATCACACACAAACCTCAAGCACCTCCTTAAACAGTCGCTCTGACCTGCCTCCAACCACCGCGGTCAGCACTTGAGTCTGCTGGACGGTAACCGTGGCTCTCGGCTGAGCGGAGTTCCACGCTGAAGGGCGGAATCGTATACCACGAGTCCGTACAGCCATCTGTTGAGAATCTTGCCATGTTGATCCTTTGCACAACCAAGCTGCTAAGGCCTGAAGCGGCAGGAAGACAAGACAGCGAAAAATAACAAAAAAGATGGAAAAGTAGACAACATTTGAATGAAATAACCCTCGAGTCGAAGGCAGAGGAGCAGCATGTGGCTGCTCTCGTGTTCAGGAGGGGAACAGAGAGCAAGAAGAGCAACGAGAGCAGCTCCAGGCTACCTGTCACTCTGATGCAAGCAGCCATTGCAGCTGAGAGCCTCACACAACCTGAGCACTAAATGCACCCAGCGTCTGCATATGAGCCTGGCTGGTGGCCTTGTCGCCTGGAAACATAAGCCAAACAAAAAGGAGATGTAGCCGAGGGAGATGAGAAAATTGGGTAGAGAGATAGCGAGACAATAGAGAACAACAACAGGGAATAAAGAGTGCGGAGAAAGAGAAGCAGAGAGAAAGCCAACTAGTGATTGAGTAAAGAGTTCAGTAGGCTTGACACCAATGCAGTGATACTTGCTGTCTGGCCACTTCTAGAAGTAAGTGTGTATACCCAGTCTGCATACTCAAAGCAGGCTTGGTGAGAAGCCATCACAGCCTCCGATTGGCTGCATGACTTTCGAATCTCTCTCCAAAGCTCTGTGCCCCCTGCATGTTGTGTTGTCTGGACACAGTCAATCTGTCTGGCACGCTCGTTACTCTCATTCATGGTGTTACGCTTGGTTGCTCACACACACACACACACACACACACACACACACACACACACACACACACACACACACACACACACACACACACACACACACACACACACACACACACACACACACACACACACACACACACACACACACACACACACACACACACACACACACACACACACACTGCAGGACTGGGCACACACAGAGGAACTTTCATGCAACTGGTTTCAGGTTCAGAATTGCATTAAACATCCTTTCCAATGTGGACAGTTGGACTGCTGAACATAGCCAGTGTCACGCAACTTCATATCATTTGACTATAAGTTGCCAGCGAGGTTGGTCAATGTTAACCTGTAGTATTGTTGCATCTTTGCATCTTATTTCGCGTTGTTTATTTGCTGGGAGATATCAACGTGTACGTTGTGTATCGCTTTTTCTTTGTAAACTAGCCTGCTTCTTTGTTTCATAATGATTTTCCTGGAGCCATTGGTGCATTAATGCTTATTGATATGCTGAGGAAAGAACACGATCTAAAAGAGATACATTCTCGAGGTGAAGGACTGGCTACTCAAAGCAATCTGTGTCAGATTAAGCGGGTGTCGAGAGAGACAGAACTAACTAGCCTAACATAATATGGATTGCAATAACAGCAGCAGATTTTCGAAGATGAGCTGATAAAACAGAAATCAAATGTTAGCAAATTGTTTTATCAGCCTTCATGTTAATGCCGGCCGTTTGACAAAAAGGTCAAGAGAGGACAATCTCCTTCTGAAGCACCCAAGACACCTTATCGTGTTTGTAATATTTTGGTTATAAGGTTGAATCAGCGTTTTGATTGGCTGTTTCGGACGGGTATCAACTGTGTTGCTCTGGGCTTTACACCAAGCAACTCAATATAGGTGCAGTTGAGAGAGAAATCCAAACTTTCCTGTCTTCCTATATTGTATCTCCTATCAAATATTCTGTTTCAGAAAGTAGGCCCGCCAATTCCAACATCCGAAAGATGTCTAGAGAGGGGATTTCAGACACTGTTCGACAATATCTGGAGCTCTTTGTTTGAGCATGCTGAGGCCTTAAGGCCGTTAAGACCGACAATAGCTCTTTGTCAATTCATTTCATTGTGTTCATCTCAGAACACAGCCGCATCGGCACAGTGGTGCCGACGCCAAGGGCTCAGGAAAATGCTTTGAGTGTGTTGATGTGTTTCCTTATAGGGTGACGGTGAGCTGTTTGGCTGCAGTGTATTTCATGTGTATATGAATTGGTCTTCCTCTACTTATGTGGTGTATATTTCTTTAAAGGATACCTTGTGGTTTTTGTTCATGTATTCCACCTGCAGACAGTTTAGTAAAGTGTAGAGTGGATCTGTTTGAAAGTTGAAATGTTGTCACTTCGCCCTCTGCCCTCACATGTCTGCGTTGTGGTGGATTGGAGCCTCGGTGGGACCGTGTGTGTGAGAGGCAGCTTTGATTGAATTGAAATTGAGTTGATTTAATTCGGTTGGAGCAAAGTCTAAACCGCTGATTGATAGTTTGCTCCTCAGCCATTCCCCAAAAGTTATAGGGAAATCTATCAGCGGTGGCTTTATGTGTTCCTGGCAGACTCGGCACAGTCCGTGGACTTCAGATCATTCTGACACATCCATTCCATTTGTTTTGAAGTTGTTGATTGAACGTGCATGCATCATTTATTTAGTTTGACCCAGGACTGTATGTTACCTTGGAGCACCCCAATGAATAGCTTTCAGTCATGTATTGCAACTGCAGGCAGTTGAGTAGGATGTAGTGAGTGGATCTGTTTAAGCATGTATTCTGATACTCAGGACTTAAAGGTGGGGTAGGTAAGTTTGAGAAACCGGCATTTTTTATGTATTTTTTGTCAAAGCACTTCAGATATTCATTGCTATCGGGATGTTAAGAGCATTCCATGGAATATAACAAAAAGTGTATCTCGAGCCGGTTTCTGAAACTTACCTACCCCACCTTTAAGAGGCCCTATTATGTTTTTTTAGGTTTTCCCTTTCTGTAGTGTGGCACTGGCACAACCCTGTAAAAGCAACATCTGTTGATACTATAGTTACTATCTTGCTATGGGTTGAACAAACAACACAGAAATTGCACATCTGAAAAGTAAGGAGGTGCCGGTAGTCAGATCTTAGGACTGTTGGCTTTCCCCCTGAATCCAGTCTTCATGCCAAGCTAGAGCAATTGTTTCCTTCATATTGAGCATACAGACATAAGAATGGAACCTAGTGATCAACATATGCATGTGTTGCCCTAATGCTTAAAGTACTACACAGAAGAATGTGATCTCTCAGTTGTAGAAGGGATAGAAATATCCTTAAATACAGTACATTATGTGCAGACTGTGGTATTTAGAGATTGCTAAACTTTTTAATTCTCCCCAATTTGTCATGTAAGATGAAATAATGAATACGCATCCATGGTAATACACAGACAGCAGATCACACTTAAACATGAATAATCCTTTCATATCGTGAAATATGTGATTATAGTGATATATAGTGAGTCATTGCTTTGGAGAGGGGCCCGCTAGTAGTGGCCAATCCTGGATGCTCTATTAGGGTTATGAATAATTATGCTGTGGAACTCCCGTCCTCACAGACAAAAAGAAGAAGTACCAGCAACAACAAGAATGCAAATCACACCCCAGCAGAATAATGGCCAGCGCGCTGCGTCTGAAACACGACCATAGGGAACTCTTTAGGAGAGAATATTAGCTTAGTCACACAACAGTATTACTGGACTCATTACCGACCATTATGCAAGGAATGTGCGGTATGCGTTTCCTATTAATCATTTAAAAAGTAATATCTGTTGACTTTTATTTTCTGTGAACATGAGTTTCTTATATTACTCATAATTATAGTTTGTCAGTCTCCAAATAAAGGTCATTGCTTCTTCCCGTTCCCCCAACAATAGTAGCCCTTTAGAGATTTCCCGACTTACTAACGCAACACAAAAGGAGCGTGTGCTTGCAGATGCTGTTCTGTTAAGTGCATCGAGTATAGTATGTCCTCAAAAGAGAAGGCTGCAGAGATAAGGTTTAAATAAATAAAACATTTTGTTACTGTTTCAAGCTCAGATACTTAGATCATTCATAATATACTTAATATCAATGAATATATAGTAAATCAATTGTGATATTATTGCAGTGGAATAATGTGGGAGGAAAATAAAGAATAAATAAATGATTATTGATAGTATTGCTATCCATTCATTTATTTGTTGTGTTTTTGCACACTTGAATTTCCCGTTCAGCACATTTTGGCTATTCTAAACGCCAATCAAAATGCGACAAATCCCTATATTACTGTTTTTACACAAAACATATGTGGAGATAATTCGCCTTATATCAATAATCATTTATGTATTCTTTATTTTCCTCCCACAGCATTGACCATTCAGCAGCCATTTTAGCTAGTACAGTAAATAACTTGAAATAACGTTAGCCTAACCATAGTTGCAAAATGGTGCCTATGGAAACTGTTGACAGCAGGTTACAGTCACTGATCAAATACCATGCGTTGGGACTTGGGGAAAACAATTCAAACTCTACAAGTAGTTTATTCTATACCTGAGTCTTTTTCTGGTATGTGCTTAATTTCCACTGGTATGAGTCATGGGCTTTTGACTCAGGAATACTGATTGGAATATTGATTCCATTTCGACCTCTCATATCGGCAGTTTTTCCACAGGTTAAGATGTTTAAATGTGAGAGGACTCAATGAAGGCATTCCTGTCTAGTTGGTGATGGATTTAATCGAAGTCTCTTTTTGTTCTCGGACCGGCCGAGTTATTCTTATTCCTCGTTATCAATATGTATTGATTGTGAAACTACACTGAGATGTCTGGAAGATCATTTGACTTCAAAAGGAGTTTTGTTTTTGCTGGTGATGATTGTCAGGTTGGTTTTCAAGCCTCTCCCCCTCTCCTGATTGGCTGTAATGATCTATTGATTCTGAAGGCACATTGGTACGAACGATGCCTCATTGGACTCGGGACATACAGTGCTATTGATTGGTCATGTCATTGAAGACCTCCCTTTTCCATCACGGTCTGTTTTTCATTTCCTACAAATACTAAACCCACAGCGTGGAATGATAAATATAAACAACACAGTGTTCAATCATTCGTGTATCATCTCATTAAAATGTAAATGATCAAAAGCTAACAGCTATGACCAAAGCAATATTTAAGAACGTGAACAAAAGTTCAATAGTTAAATGTATTATTGATGTACTTATATAGGTTTGCAGGTATTCAGAAAGAAGAGTGACACAGTTATAAACCACTTGGGAACAATATATATATATATATATATACTGTATATCATTAACTCCCTAGCTAGTGCCACTGCAGCTGAATAGTAGCTGGAGAGGTACAGCAACAATACTAATATAATATAAAATCCAATACATGTAGTGATTGGTAATGCAAAAAGCATTATTTACTGGACCATGAAATGCATTAAATGCAGTTTAGACTTAATTGAAAGAATAATTACAAAAATACATTAAAAAGTAATAACTTGTTACTTTAACTAATGACTTTAACACATCGCTGAGTTCATTACCGACAGCAGCCAAAACCTCAACGGGGAAGCCGTACAAATGAGTTGTAGGTCAGATAGAAATGGAGTAAACTGTCTGTAAATGTTTGTGTGAGAGTGAGCTACAAATAGAGGAAGGGTCTGCGGAGGTGATGACAGGCGGCTGTCGGCTGATTGGACGATCATACAGTGGAATGCTCTGAATGACGGCAGAGGCCCCTCACAAGTCAAATCACCCACTCAAGTCCTTACCCCCCACCCCCCCAGAGGAGCTCAGGATGTACTTCACACACAATTACACTACAAAACAAGGTGGCAACCAAGCATGCAACCTGTCAGGATCGCCCACTCGCTCACCCAGAGCTGACGGAGAATGGCAGCAAAGTTGTTGTTTCTTTTTCAAAATGTTTAGGATTTTTTCATTTTTAGATCATAACTGGTTCAAGTCTTTCTTCAATAGATTAGATTCAACCAGAGTGCAAGCATTAGGACAACACAATGCAGTTAGCATCCAACCAAAAGTGCAACACAAGTATTAAAGGGCAGAGTTATTCATATAATATAAATATATACTGTACATATGACAGTATTTACACTATGAAAAGTATGAGGCGGTATGAAAATGACAAACAGAAATTGAATACACTATAGATCAGGTATATATTAGGGATGCCAGTGATTATTCGATTATTCGAATATTCGTTACAGTCTCCATAATCGAATATTATTTTTAAAAATCGATTTTATTTATATATTTTTTTATTATTATTTATGTTTTTTTTTTTTCTGGCTTAGTTTCAATACTAATCGATTATTATCGATATATCAGTTTCTGGCAACCCTAGTATATATAAGAGAGTACATATTCCCATATTAAGGAATGGCAAGATTTCCTATTTATATACATCACAATAAAAGTAGCACTTGTGAGTGTTTTTCTTTATCCAGTTGTGGAGTTGCTGGTGGGTAGTGGGGCAAAGCTCTTTGAAGTCCTGCTAATGTGCTGTAATGAGCCAAAGATGAGCGGGGTAATTACAGACACAGAAACATCCTGCAGAGCTTCATGGGCTCCAAGAGCCTGAACCCCGCTGAACACACTCGGAGAGTTCCTGAATATATCCACAAAGATAAATACTAGCTCATCTTATTCTAATTTACATGTTTATAGTTTACCTTTTACATATTAACTTGCACATTGGTCACTTGCAACATTCTCTTGTGCTATTTTATTTATATTCTGTTTCTTTTTGCACCATTTGTATTGTTGTGTGTGCTATATATATTCATGTTGCGTTGTTGGAGGAGCCTGGGAGGGACTTAGGTTTTCATTGCCATAACTACATGTAGCGACTGTGCATATGCAGGCTTGGGCAGTAACAGATGACATGGAACATGATTATGTAATCAGGATACCAAAACAAGGATTTGATTACAATTACTGTTGGGAAAATACTGAATGTTCCTTCTATGTCAGAGTAGCACATGATAACAGAGGCCCTACGTAGCTGTGTATGGAGCCGGATGTCTGACTACATGGATGACGCTCATGAGACAGCACTGTGTTGAAGTTATGATAGCGATGTTCCTAAGATTGGCAAGATGACACAGCCCCGAGAGAGATAGGCTGTCATGCTTATTGCTTACGCAGGCCTTAGGTCATCTTAGCTAATGTCAGAATACTGCTTTGAACCAGTATTCTTCCATCTTGTTGACTGGAACTCCCTCTCTTGTAGCATATCAAGGACTCTACTCTGAAAACTATTTGTCCCATGCAACCTCTGTGTGTGATGACTACTTCCATTCTTGCAAGGATAATAAATCCATGTATCCTGATGTTGAAGACCAAGCCGGTGACGATTGATATGTTTCTAACAATTACATTAAAACATGTTTTATCAGATAACTGTTACATTATAAAAGAAAATAGATTACTAGCAGGATTTCAGTGTTACAATACATTTTGAAATACAGATCAATATACTAAAGGTAGACTTTGTGAATTATTTTTCTTTAATAATGTTTACTTTCATTATTTTTTATTTCAAAAGACATTTATTTTGTAAGGCAGTAGGTGGACACTTGTTTGTTAAACAATCAGTCTCTGCTTTTGATTAATATATTTAGCTTAAACAGCCTTTGTGAACTATTACTGTTACTACATTTTATATATGAAATACCTTGTTTTCTTCTTTTCTAAGCTAACATTGTTACATACACTTAAGTAAAAAACATCTTATTGTAATTGTGTTTCTCTTGTTTTTATTTGCATTGCATTTGATATTTAGGTTCTCCAAAAGTAACAAAGTGCATTTATTTTAGATTTTGATAATCAGATTTCGTTATTGATTGCATTTTTGACATGTAACTAGTTATTTTAACGGATTACCTTTTAAAGTAACAACCCTGTGCATATGACCATAAAATCTTTGAATCTACTAATTCAGCTGCCACCACCTGCAGACAGGTAAAGGTCTCTGTGCTCCCTACATGGATGGCAGAGAATGAGCTGAGCCTTCAATATTAAAGCTGACTCCACTCTAACATCCAACCTCTGTCCTCCATCTAGAAAAATTCCTGGGTCATCAGATCCACAGCTACGGCCAGCTCATCTCTATCACCTTCACCTCCGAGACCCCCGAGCTGCTGCCGGACCACGTCACCTTGCTGCTGCGCGGCTCCGGAGTCACCCTCACTGCTGACCTTTCACCCCAAACGGTGCTTGACCCTAACCCTCGCCTCACATGGCAGCAGACCTTCACTGTCAGGTACAAGGGTGCAGGATTGTTTGTCAGTCTATGTATATCAAGGGGTCCATTTTTCTTCACTGAGGGCCACAGACACACATATATACGAAGGGCTTGGCCACTCGCTAGAGGTTAGGTACAGTATGTTGCCTCATATGTTAGGTTAAGTTATAATTTAGCAAAATCAATCAAATGTAGATAAATTATTCTTGATAATTGAATATGCTTAAAGAAAAAAAACAGCCTCCATCACAGCTTTCCATTAACAGGGTTTAATTATTTTCATTTTGTTACAAAAAGGTTTGGAAACTCATCCCTTAAAACAGGGGTGTCAAACTCAATTTCATCGCGGGCCACATCAACATTATGGTTGCACTCAAAGGGCCGGTTGTAACTATATAAATATACATATAATATATATAAAATAATGTGTTATATTACATTATTGCCTTTGAATTGGATTATTATCGGATAGGATAATAACTTAGTCATTAACTACCAACTACGTCTGAAAGCAGAAGTCTAGGGCAAACAATAGCAAGTCTCTTCAGTGCGCATGTCACAAAACGAGATGCATTGTGGGACATGTAGTTTATGGGCAACCTGATTCTGTAAAGCGGCATGTAACCATATATTAAAGGTATTATATTCTTTGCAAGCTCTTGCGGGGCCACAGAAAAGGAAGTCGCGGGCCGGATGTGGCCCCCGGGCCTTGAGTTTGACACCCCTGCCTTAAAACAATAGCGTCAGATTGCTTCTCAACTCTCTGCACAGTCATAAAGGAAATAGGAAGGGTAGATTTCAAGCTTGCTATGCAAATAAGTTATTGGGCTTTTTTTTGTTTTATCAATAAAGATTTGTTAGAAAATGTTATCAACTTATATTGAAATAGAACATGTGTCACATGACTACAGTGTAATATATTTAACATATATTTAATAAGAACAATATAAGTTTCAGGTGTGGGCCATATTCCATTTTACTTTTAGAATTAGCTGAGGGCCAATTCAAAATGGACCCAGGGCCACAGTTGGCTCCCAGGCCGTAGTTTGGACACCCCTGATGTATGCTTCCTTTTCACACTGTTGAGCTTGAGTCTCTCTCGCAAGAATTAGCCTGAATATGTGCATAAGAAAGGATGTTTGTTTTTCTCTGCATCTGTTCATCTCCCTGATGCCTGACTTGTTCCTTGTTGCACTACATGTAGAGTCTTCTGAGGACAGAGTATCCAGGACAGCCATGTTCAGACTGCAGCTCACCTACATTGAGTGTGCTGTCAGGGTCCCAGCAGAATGTTGAGTTATAAATGTAGTGACGAGCCCACTCCCCCTTTCACCGGCTATCATGTAGAGCAGCGGCATTACACTTCCATTTGTATATTTTATACATTCAGCAGATGGTCTCATCCACAGCAACTTGAAGTGTGTGCTAAAACTCATCAGAAGTACACAGAGTGATAGTCCGGAACAGTCTCACTTAAATGATTGAGTCACTCAAATAATGATGGAATAGAGGTGAAGTATACAGTGTACACGGACAACCGGTGGTTAGGGCAGCAACTTACTAGTATTATTATTATGTTTTGATTATGTTATCATTTGTTGTTAAAATATTTCACGAAAAACTGAAACATTTCAAGCCCTGTTTCTCTAAATCCAAGCTGTTTTGTGTTTTGTTTTATCAGTTCATATTTTAATATGATATGATAGGGCTGCTCAATTAATCGTATTTTAATCGCAATTACGATGTTGGCTTGCAACGATTTTGAAAACAACACAATCGAAATAAAACGATTATTATTATTTTTTAATTTACTTTTTTTTTGGTCTTCCAGTTGAATTATACTTACAGTTCAGGGTAATCAACTGTTAAAAACAGACTGTTCACATTTTCTTTTTCAATAAATGGATGTTTTCAAAGTCAATGGATAATCGTTTTTAATAATCGTGATATCAATTATTGACCCAAATAATCGAGATTAGGATTTGTGCCATAATCGAGCAGCCCTGATATGATATAATATAAAGAAGAGCAGCACATGTCTATTTCAGTGGCTGCAATCAGTATTCTCTGCAATGTTTACAGGAAAAACTACTTAAACCATTCATCTCTTTTGAAAAGACTGAGGATTATATTTCCGTTGATAGACGTATCGATTCATTTACATATGGATAAGTGAACGCTTTGAAGCTGCTGGTGCTAGTAATGTAGGATCACCAAATCCTCCAGGGCTTATCCCTGTTGACCATGAATGTTTGTGCCAAACGTCATGGATTGCTTAGATATTTTAGACCCGATATGTATTCTCAGCCATAGTGCTAACACGGCTGAAAACAGGTACATACTGTATGATGAAGAAGGGATTAGTTCAGAAAGCTTAACCAATATAGTAAGTGAAAACACTTATATATGAGGTACATCTTTAAAAGATTAAGCTTTCAAAGATATTGTCACTCCAGGAGGCAGAGGAGGGGGGTCGGGATAGAAGGAAGAGAGGGTTGCTGCATGGAAAGAGAGCTGAGTGGATTACAGCAACACCATGCAGAGCTCTAGATGGAGTGCAGGGTGGGTTCGTGGCCCGGAGGCTCAGGATGTGGGCAGCGGTTCTTTTGCAGCCTGCTATGCCAACACCAGGGCTTCAAATTAGAAACAAGCATCAACACACAGTGGATGAAATGTAACATCGATCTCAATGAGGAGAAGTGAGCTATGGAAGAAGTATGTGGTCATGTAAACTAAACGGAGAAATAAGATGTATTAGACTGATTTAAGGTGGGGTTTAATCGTGTGGCAGTTTAACTTACATACATATGAGGAGGATACAAAAGTAAAGGTATCATACACTTGAAATATACACACTTAATATGGCCAAACATGTGAACAATGTTTTGGAGAAAGCAAATATGTATAGTAAATATGCAAGAGAAGCCTCTCTAGATAGAGATTAATGTAACCTTTACAAATGAATATTGTTATGGTATCATCGGTACTCTTTGTCTTTCTTTTCCTGTTCTGCTACTGTTTTATTATTTTAAGGACTGAACTATATATTTCTATTGCAATTTAAAGCTTTCCAGTTATTTTCCCATAACATTTGAGGTGTTTGACCAAAAACGATGTCATTGGATGACTCTATACACGCATACATGTGCAGTTACATAACAGTGCATCGTCTCATTATTAGGAAAAGTGGTGGTCTGTTGGCAGGATGCATTCCTAAAGAGAAATAAAGTGAGTGGATGTATAACACGGGTAGAAGCAGCCCGCGTGCTAGAATTTGAATGATGGATTTTCTTATGTTATTTTCTTCTTAAAGTTAAAGGGGACCTATCATGCAAAATGCACTTTGTGATGGATTTTATACATGAATACGTGTCCCCGGTGCGTCGGGGAACTCACGCAGCGGCAGAAAATAAAACCCTCTCTCTTTTCCTCCGTACCCAAATCTTTTAAAAACGGGGGGTACAACGAGCGGATACAGATTTGCTGCCGGTATGACGTCAAATCGTCAGCGGACCCACAGAAAGTTGCCATCAGAAACAATGCCTGACGTGTTTTGGACGTAATCTCGTCTTTGTTTACATTAGCCAGCCTCGCTAACACTCAGAGCTAACCTGTACTGGAGAGCACATGTGTTTAAAAAGCAGGAAATCAAAAAAGGAACTCACCTTGTGATAAACCTGCAAGAGAAAAAGCATTTGAGCTCCATACTGTTTCAGAAATAACCCTTGATGTGGTTTAGAACAAGATGGCGTTTTATCACAGCAGAATTTATCTTTATCTCCGGTAGAATTCTGATCAGGCATTAGCTCCGCCTCCTCTTTTTTTTCAAGCTAAGGACCCAAAATCCACGTTTCTCTAACAGGACTGCAAAAGAGGGGTATGAGCCGTATGAGGCATGGCTACAATGGGGGATCTGTTTGGTATTTGAAGCAAAAAACTTCACAGACATGTTTTGTTTTGGCCCTACAATATCTTTTTCCAATATAGCATGATAGGTCCACTTTAAGTTTAAATGAAATTAATTGTCCATATTTTTCCACCATCAATGGATGAGTTAAAGATCTATGACCTACCTCCACACTTTGCTTTTAACAGTCACAGTTTGAAATATAATCAGTCACTTCCTCTGGTATAATGCATACTGCCTCCCACTCCTATACTTGTGAGCCTATTTTCTCTAAAAGCAATCAGATCCTATTCAAACAACTGAAGTGGCATATAAAGCTAAATATACATTTAAATCCAACCTACAGAGCATTTCCATATGAATGCTTGATGAGTTCACTCGTACATTGTGACAACGTTTACCAAATCTTGCTATTTAATATAATAAGAGGGCAACAGCATCTCTTTAAATCCTGCAGCAATCAGACGTTAGATGTTGTAACAAAGATGGCAGCAATCAGAAGCAAGCTGCGACTGCGACACAGTTCCTGTCACAGAGCTCCTGCTGTTCTTGTTTTCTTAGATCATATTAAGCAGTGTGTGTCAGTGTGTTTGTATTGTTAGACATTTGATTAGCATCTGTATTTTGAAACTGAGACTAAATCAAATTTGAGTTGACTTGTGCCAGCCCGTATTTCCTCTTTACTGCAGCATGACCCTGGGATTATGTATGTCCCTTTCTGAAGACGCTGAGGCAGGCTTTACTTTATTTACTTCAGTGCAAGCTAACCCAATATACACTGACAGTATGTTAAAAGATAGGTTTCCAACAAGTACAGTATTTCAATATACATATTAGCATGTGAGTGCTATTATAAAAAGATAAAGAATCAATAATTATGTAGACTTATCGATTATTCAATCACCAGAAAGATATGAATTATCTAATTTGATACTCAATGAATCGTTTAAGTACTTCCTTCAGGTGAAAAACTCAAACCTAAGAGAGATATTTGGTTTTCATTCGTTTAAAATTATATTAAAAATAATATCTCTTGTTCTTAAACTGACAAACAGTACGCTTGAAGGCATCCCCTTGCAATTTAATTCAACTTGGATTAACATTTTTCACAATTTTCCGTCATTTAATCAACCGAAGATTTATCGATTGATCTAGAAATAAATCATTAAGGAAATTGTCACCTTACTCGAAAACATGTAAACCTTTCCTGGCTATTATCTTTGGCTCGGTTCTCTTAAATATTCACAGCATCTGCGTCACCAATTGCCCAAAGAGGCAGATTGTGCTGGAACAGTTCCCTCCTAAAGGGGAACGGAACGAGCCCATTCATCATCAGTTGTTGGACAGACCTGTCCGATTGGTTGTTGATATTGACTCGACTCGACTGTACTGCTCCACAACCACTCTCTGCTTGCAGTCTGCTGGCTCTTTCATCTCACATTACACTTTGCTTGGTTGTCCTTGCAACAATCTGCTCTCAGCCCAGAGCCATGCTGGTCTTCCCTCCTCAGCCTTCACAGTGAAGCGGTCAGAGTCAGAAGAGACTGGAGAGCTGAGGTCTGGGGTAACGGCCTGTGGAGAGCAGGAGTGTAATCAGTCATATTGTTGTGGAGAGATCCAGTGGTGTAAAGTAACTAAGTACATTTACTAGAGTCCCGTACTTAAGTACAATTTACTACATTTGTCCTACTTTGTACTTCTACTCCGCTACAGTTCAGAGGTAAATGGTGTACTTTTACTCCACTGCATGTATTTAATATCTGTAGTTACTTTGCAGATCTGGATTAATGGTGTGAAGTATAAAACAACCCTTAAAAGTTACTTTACTGGAGTAAATCCACAAGCTACCCTGCAGTATACAAAGTCATTCAAACTAGCTGCACCTTCACCAGCTGTGAGAACACTTTCATGATCAATCATTAAAACATATCAGATATTATTCTGAAATGGACCGATGAGTAATTTCACTGTTGGTACGTTAAGTATATTTAGATACCAATACTTTTCTTCCTTTACTTAATAATAATAATAATAGATTTAATTTGTTCGCGCTTTTACAGGTGCTCAAAGACGCTTTACAAATATAGTGAATAGAAAATAAAATAAAGTCACTGACTTGAGTAACAGTTTGAATGCAGGACCTTTACTTGAACCAGAGTATTCCTACACTCTGGTTCCTCTGGATCTGAGTACTTCCCCCACCTCTGGAGAGATCTCATTATGCCCGTGAACTCTGTGGAGTGGGTGCAGCTGGCCCAGTCTCACGTTCAATCTGTTCAAAACGCACCCAATTCATTCTCTATTTGGGTTCTCGTCCCCCATTTGGCCTGGCGTCCTGCAGACAGTAATCCTTCTCATCCCACTCAGCACCTCCTTCACACTGTTTTCTTTCAATTTGTCTTCAATTCCACCCCTGTGTTTCTATCTTTAATTCTCCTCCTCAGCACCCGCAGACCAACTTAACTTCCTCCCTGTAGCAGCCCCAGGGGGGTATACTGCGAAGCAGGATTTTCGCTTAGCCGGCTAAATTCAGGGAAAACTCCGGCTTTCCGGTCATCCGAAGCTGGTTCTCTTTTTAGCAGGCTAGATCTCCATGGTAATATATGCTAAGCAGCTAACCTGGTCGGGACCAGGTTAGGTTGCAGGCTAAGAGCTCAACTCAGTGAAAGCACCGCCTGCTGACCAATCAGAGCTCAGTGTGCGGAGTTTAAAGCGATCAAGTCATATTACAGGAGAAAGGAAATACAGAAAAACTGCCGTTGCAGGAAAGACGGCCGGCAAAAATCACCGACTTTGTGAACGTGAACATGAATAGAATATCACCTCCATCTTCAGAGCAATCTGACTATTATAACATTAGCGTTAAGAAAGCTTACTTAAATATCGGCCACAACATAAGTAACCGGATCAGAGTACATTAAGTACAGTCCGCGGCATATCACTTCATAATGTATCATATATCTCCTTATCTGAGTCAGCTGAGCCGTATCTGGCCGTGCAGCACTCACAGTGTCACATACTGTATGCAGAAGTATTATTTTAAGCAACACATAAGTTGACGAAACACTCGAGACAAATGTAATTGAAGTCAGATCGTGTTTTAGACGGGGCAGTGATATCATAAACCTGTTAATGTACGCATTCAAACACTTTTTATTTTTTCAGCTGTATTCACCTTGCAGGTGCAGCTCTGTGGCTTTTATCCTGGATAAAGTGTTTAAGTCATGGATGTTTAAAGTTTAACTTCTTCATTTTTGACTAGTATTAAAGTTCACTTTTCATTCAGGAAGTATGACGCTGCGCTGTCAGTAAGCTTCTCCATGTTTGTGATTGGTCGAATGCTCCAGATACCACCCCTTTCATGTGAACGCGCACCTAACTAGATAGGGCACGGCTGGCTTGAGCGATCCACTTGATAACCAGCGTCGTAGTACAGTTTAGCGAGAGCGCGTATGTTTTGGATTAGGCCAACCGGCTAACTCAAACATATCCAGGTTAGGTTGAACCAGGTTCGTAGCATAGGCCCCTGGAACCGTCTTCCTCCCTAAGAAGGGATTTAATTGTCTTTGTTTTCTAGGGTTTGTTTAAAGAGAACTGCAGAAAACATTTCAAAGACACTGTAAGGTCCACATGGAAATTGACATGTTATGCAGCCCTGCGTTGTCCTCTCTGTGTGCTCCACAGGGTCTAATGCAGTCCATCAGCTCCAAACAGTCCTGTAGATTCTCCACGTACTTCGGGGATCAAAGTCTCGCTGTGTTGATGACAATGGGAAGCTGGCTGCTGCTGACAAGAATCTGAACAGGCAGTGATATTTTTAAAATGTAAAGAAGCTGAAGAGAATGAACAGTATGTTGCATCATCCGGAGTAAAACGTACTCTCCTTGCTTCAATACTTCAGATAGGAGATGATTAAAGCATAAGCAAAGAGCTGGCTGGCATTCTGGGTGATGTAAGGTCGGATTTGATGGATTTTGTGAGGTGTAAACCTGTAGGAGTGTGTTGTTGTTGTTGTTGTTGTTGTTGCAATGACAGGCTCACACAGTAGTTGGGTGTCTGAAATCACACTGCAAGTGTTGGCAGCTTGGGCAGTAGTCAATCTACCTGTATTGTCAGGGTAAAACAACATTTCTCAAAGGACAGGTCAATCTTGTTGAAATTGGTTAGTGTGATGGGGAAAAGAAGAGGTGTCCACTTCAACTGGAGGATCAAGTGATGGAAGGTACTGGGAGTGTGATGGAAACCTTTCTCTTTTTTAGAGCCGACTACATTTCATGGACTCTGTACTTTAAGCTGCTCCATGCGATAATTATGTTTTATATTTCTGCAGTCGGTTACTGCATAGATACAGTCCATATCCTGTATGGATTGAATATGTGTACATGCTGCTAGCTTGCCTCTAGGGATGGCAATATCAGTATATCAGTTGTCAGTTTGTCAAAACTATATAATGAACTCTCAGTGATTTTATACAAACATGCATGGTCCCCAGGGGATGACTCCTCCAGAAACACCATGAGGTCCAACTCTCTGATTATTATTCATTCATAATGAAATTCGGTACACAACACTGAAGTTATCCACATGGTTCTTGTTTGTGTGGAAGAGAAACTCCCCCTGGGTGGAACTTTGATATGTTTGCCTTTGCAGACAATTCACATGCACACAAACCTGTATAACACTACAGGAACATTGCAAAAAGCTACATAGTACTATACTATAGAACATACTATAAGTTCACCTTCTGTATAATCTCGTATATATTTGACTTTTGGAAGAACCATTAGTTTGGTGTGTGTGTGTGTGTGTGTGTGTGTGTGTGTGTGTGTGTGTGTGTGTGTGTGTGTGTGTGTGTGTGTGTGTGTGTGTGTGTGTGTGTGTGTGTGTGTGTGTGTGTGTGTGTGTAAGCCCCTGTCACACTTTCCTGAAATTGACACCCGATGGACACACGATAAAGGAAATGTTCAAATTCGGCTGTGATCGTAGCAACATCGGGCCATTCGTGAGGGCATCTAGGCCATCGTATGACCGCCGGTGGAGTTTCTCAGGCTCCGGCAGCAACTTCGTGAGCGGAAACTTCGTAAGGCACTCGTGAGGGCATCTTGTCAAATCGTGTCATCTTCGTGTTATCATCGGTGCATTCACCCTCACTCTGATCGGGGCGAATGCCCGATGGCACCGAGGATAACAAGATGCCCTCACTCTGATCGGGGCGAATGCCCGATGGCACCGATGATAACAAGATGCCCTCACTCTGATCGGGGCGAATGCCCGATGGCACCGATGATAACACGATGCCCTCACGATGGCCTTACGAAGGGCAAAATTGACACACGAATTCCACACGAAAATTAACCTTCGCAAGGTCCTTCGGCAATTTGTTGGCATGCCAAAGATTTTGCCACCGCTCACGAAGTTGCTGCCGGAGCCTGAGAGACTCCACCAGCGGTCATACGAAGGCTTAAGATGCCCTCACGAATGGCCCGATGTTGCTACGATCACAGCCGAATTTGAACATTTCCTTTATCGTGTGTCCATCGGGTTGTTTTATTGCACAACAAAATCATGTAAACATATTATGTAAATAACCCAATTTGTGTTTTGTGAAACTAAAAAGGATATCATATATTATTTTGAAGGACAGTTGACAGGAAGTTGTTGTTGCTATGGAAACAACAACATGACGGAGAAAACGTAATATCTTCTACATATAAAGACGGATAAAGTAAAGAACAAAGTCTGAAGATATCAGTACAGTATCATAGTACTGTAACATCATTGTTTGTGTTACTTTCGTTGCAGTTGTATGTCTTAAATGTAATGTAAATGTTGCCTTCGTGTGTGGTTCGGGGCCATCTTCGTGCGAAATTCACAATTCCATATTCGTGTGTCCATCGGGTGTCAACTTCGGGACAGTGTGACAGGGGCTTTAGGGGGGCAGAGGGAAAGCTCCAGCCTGGTCTTCAAGTCAAGAAGAACACATCTACTTTGGCTTCTTTGGGGATCCAGCCCCTGAACATCTTGTTTCTTGCTGTCCCTTCCAATATGTCCATGCCTCTTTCTGGTGTCTGAGCACTGGTAATGACTTTCCCCCTCAGCACAGGAGCCCCGGCTCAAGATGCTCTTTGCTTACTTCTCTGAAATGCACTGGAGCTTGAGCAACAGAGACCGTCATTAAGTGTTCCTCTCTGGAGAACCTCTCCTCAGATCTCATTACACTTCTCAGGTGCACGCACAGATGCACTTCACGACATGCTCTATATCATTCCCTCATGCTTCCTCTATCTTTGTCTGCCTCTCTCTGTCACACACACATGAACACACGACAAGAAGCTGTGCAAATGCAAGCTTTCACTCAGACACATCCATCCATGTGGCCATCTGGTCGTTTGATTTGCAACAATCCAATGAATCAAAAATAATAACGGTTCGAAAATAGGAATGTCCCCACCTCCCGCCTTAGCACCATGGGAGCCAGGGCTTTTAGCTGCACCGCGCCCAGGCTCTGGAACTCTCTGCCTCCACACATCAAACAGTCTGACTCCATCACGACATTCAAATCCCACCTCAAACCCCACCTGTTTAAACTGGCCTACTCACTCTAAAACACATTCCACCTGCCATCACAGATCCCCCTCTCACTCCGTCACTCTTGTCTTGCCTGTTTTATGCGTTTATGCTGCTGTATTGCCTTGTCGGTTCGATTCATTTGTGTTCCGTTTTTGTTTTAGCTGTTTTAACTTTTAAATGCACTGTAAGGCGACCTCGGCTGTCCTGAAAGGCGCCTCGAAATAAAACGTATTATTATTATTATTATTTGTTGCCAAGTGTTTTGCTAAAGCATGAAAAAACATGAGCGAAAACACACACTTCACATCCGTGTTGACTGACAGCATCTGCGTTCATAGCTGGTAACTATGTTAACCTGTTAAGTGGCTGTGTTCCCACCTGGTGCAAAGATCACTTCAAAATCTGATAGAAGACAAATATATGGAAGCGTGGGTATTTGAGCGCAGGGGATTGATGAGAGGAGGAGGTGAATGGCTTATATAAGGTAGCATCCACTCTTCCCTCTGTGCACTCTCCATTCCCCTGGATGCAGTAGGCGGGGAGCTTTTATTGCTGTGCTTGTATGCGTATGTCGCCGGCATGTTAGCATAATATGTATGCCATAAGGAATCCCTCAGATGTTCAGACCCTTTACAATCAACTCTACATAAACGGGGGGGAAAAGTGTTTCTGGAAACTGCCTGTATGGAAAGGTGTGAGCCAAAATGCTGAGTCAGCAGAGTTCTAGTAGTGATGCAGGCATATTTTCCATCTGTCTCCGACACCTTTTAAAGATTCACCAACTTGGATCATAGATCAGGGCATGCAGCTGAGGATGAATAACAAAACACGTGAAAACAATTGCGATGTGCCATTTGTGATTTATTTACCCACAACTCAATTCCATTTACTATTTAAATGTACACTTATTTTTTCAGAATAACCAGTGATGTTCGAGTATTTTATGTAAATAATTGGGTTCTATATTTAAGGATTATACAGTAGCCTGTATTATATTTAAACTTTATATAGGTTTGTTTCCAAAATGCATGTTATTGTTGTGTTATAGCCCAAAAAGGAAATTGATAAAGTACAACAGAAAAAAATACTAATAGCTTTGATTCAGTTTCACCAGCCATGTTGTATATCTTTCTGGTTTTGTAGAATTGTCGATAACAGTTTCATCAATAAGTAAAACAGGCAACTATTCAGTGAACTCTTTACAAACTTTTCTGCGTTATAGTTCACAAACTTTGATGAGTAAACGTTGTTTAAACGGCGCTATGATATGATTATGGTAGACCAATATGATAAGTAATTGCACTTAGTGCCATAACTTTCCTAATCAGTGGGTGGTTTTTATATTATGTTTTGATATGAATAAGAAATCTAATAAATGAATAAACATACACAAGCTTAGATTGGGAACATGCTAATAATATCCTCCTACACGTTTTATTAAAGTACCTCATTTGTATTTGTTTACGTTGTAATTGACATGCTTATCTATCTGCCCTTATCATTTCCTTCTCACACGCCGTTCTGTCTTGCTCACCTTGTATCTCTATCTGTGTGCTCTCTCTAAAGTGTGTGGGTGTGTGTGTGTGCGTGCTATTCTGTTGGGCTTTGCTCTCCCGTTGATCTGCTCTCACCCTCAGCGGAGCAGGCTTAATTACAGCGTGGCTCTTTGCGCTCTGCTTGCCGCTGATTAAAAGGGACACTGACGCTCCACAGGGAGAGCATGACTGGGAGTTTGTTCACTTTCATGCACACTCTGCTTATCTCTGTCTGACCAGCTCCATTACCGTGGCTCTGAGGCCCAGTTTGTAATTGCCTCTCTTTATTACTGCGTCTACATGTCAGGCCAAGGAACAAGGACCCGCCGCATCAATGGAGAGTTCGTGTGTCGAGCAGGGAATGCACACATACACATTCTCTCATGTGCACAGCATAAATGTGAATGCGGAGACATACTGTAGAGCATGCAGGAAAAAAAGTATTTTGAAAGCGAGTAAGTGCCATGCTGAGGAGAGTTGACCTAATAAAACAGAGAGCATCGAACCCTCACATGACTTAGCCTCTGATGGTCAGCAAACTAAAGGTTTTACACTTTATTCTTGTGTGCTTTGCCTTTGACTACTAGGTTCATATATTATTATTATTAGGAACTACTTTTAAATAATGTTCCCTTTATAAGTGTGGTTTATAAGTTGTATCTAATGCTTTAATTAATAGAGCAGTTCTTTGAGTTGGAAATGCTAACATCAGCACTATGACAATGCTATATTGCTGATATTTCTGAATATTTACTATAATAGTTTTTTGTGGTATGGTGCATCAGCATATTATCACTAAACTCAAAGACCCTAAGGACAATAAGATGGTTTTCCTAGGTATATGGTTATAAACCAAACTATTGGAAATAAATCACACAAGTTGTCATAATTCACACTGAAGGGAATGTCTTTTCCTGCCATTCCTTAAAATAGATGCAAACTTCAACATCATCAAAAACAGCTTACCCTAACCCTCAAATACCCCTTTTTGACCAAAGCGGTTCCAAGGCCGGTTCTGATCTGGCCCGAATCCAAACCGCTTTCCACTGCTTTGTGTTTCCACCAAAGGACCAGAAAACTGGTTCTCATTTGGAACCAACAACTACTGAGCTGGAACTGAGAAACACGTACATGCATCAGAGGGTTACATTCAAGGCTTGGGCGAAATTAGCCTTAGCAATATACTAAATCAGTAGAGCCGAGAACCCAAAGTGACTAACACTAGTTTTTAGCTGAAGCACCTGTTTGAGAATGCCGGTGAAGCACATTTCCCGTGTCCCTCCATGACTCTACATATGACGCTGAATTAAAGTGCATAAAGATGTGCCACGTCCCCTTGGAGAAGAGTATAACGCTTGGGATGCCGCCCTTCAATTAGATCTGGCTTCGTATGAATAAGAGCAGCATGAGCAAAGCCCTAAAGCAGTATACCATTGTTGCTGTAGTGATGTCATGACGTGGCTTTTACTGGGCTTGTGACAGCGGAAAAGCCAACTGGTTCCCGGTTGGTTCAACATTGTGAACCAATTGCAAACCAAGATAACACCAGAGCGGAACTTATTTCAATTGAAAAGTGAATGTCTGTTCAAAATGTCAGCTAGAGATATAAAGGTTATATAACATTGATAAGAATAACTTGAGGATGCAGCAGGGAACCAGCTGGGACCAAAATCCATCCATTAACACCTGTATTTAAACCGGCTAAATGGCTCATTAGAAATGTAGAAACTAACGATGACACAGTAATTGTGTTTCCTGCAGCTGGATGATATGGATATGTTCGTCATGCTGCTGCTGCTCCTCCTCTCCTTGGGGACCTTCATGCTGGGACTAGATTCTGTAACAGTACATCACCTGTGTGGAGCTGACTCAGCGCCTCTCATCAGGGTAGAGAGAGTGCATGATTCCTGGGGTAAAACAGGCAGATGTCAGCTGTCTTCACGGAACATCCTTCAGCAGATGGCAAAGCTCACTGATCAAGACCCTGAATATGTGTGGAAGTCAGCAAATTTACAATTTTCTTCACACTCTGTGTATGTCTGCTTGTAGTGCTGCAGATAACCCGCCGTAAAAGGTGAAGAACAAGACAGGACATTTCTTATCTTCTAGGCGGTGGAGAGTAATTAAATTGCTCTAAAAAAGCACATTTACAGCGTTGAGGTTTCTCCTGTTGAATTACTGTTATCATTGAAATGCATAAAGACACTTATAAATGATGTGTTCCCTGTTTTGACATTTCACAGGCTCCATGAAAGTGAGATAGGATTTAAACCAGCGTTGTCCGCGTTTGAGTTCCAACAACTGCTTTACAACCTGACGTCTCTCAGAATCAGCAACGCCGGAGGACAGAACTGTAAGTGTTTTTGTGTCTTTGCATAGAAAATCTAAATCAACACATATCATTTATATTCCTTTTTGCTGAGGATTCTAAAGGTTGGCACCGCAGTCGGCAAAGATACCAAATGCATCATTATAGACTTGTTCCTTACCCTTGGAGCATTGCTGTGCATCTACAAGAGTATGAAGGCAATATGGTAGAGAAATTAACATTGTAAAAAATATTAGTTGAATGCATACCTACCGTACTTTTCGGACTATAAGCCGCGACAGGTAGCGCGCCAGAGTAAAAGTGGAACCGAGAGACAGAACGAGAGCAAGACAGACGGACAATTTAGAGAGACAGCAAGCGCATTTCGTGGCATCTGCAGGCAGTGGCAAGTCCTTCCGGCATATGCCACAGAGGCCGCTACTCTGTGGTAGCTGTGGCAAGTCCTTCCGGCATATGCCACAGATGCCACAACTTGCCGAGGCATCTGCCGCTGCTCAACGGGAGTTGCCACAAGATGCCAGAGTAAGAGAAGGTTTACTGTAGCTGCCACTCGCCTTCCGTGGCAAATGCTGCTATTTAAACCCGTATTTATCGTGTAAAATGTCGCTGTTTAGGCATGACTTTATCGAACTGATCTGTACACAGGGCTGATGTGCGATCTCTGTTTTTCAAAAAAGATTATACATTATCATTTCTATTCAATTTTACTTGGAGCGTGGTTTGCTAAAATAAACAAACATGCTATATTTATGATGAAATATTGGCAAGTGAGGGTTGCAACGCCCTTGGCAATTGTCGCTTCTTGAGGGGAGTTTCTACTGCTTGCTACGATAAACCAGGTGTAGCCTATGACTAGTAAAGACAAATAATTAACAAATAAATATCTGTATTGACACAGCAAAGTGTACACTGGTGTTATTAGACTTGGCTACAGACTTAGGGCAGCTGTAACTGATTGCAGTTGCCACTGCTAGTGAGATGCTAAGGTTTACTTTATAAATTAGCCAAAGGACTTATATTTGCCCCATGCCTTCAGCAGCAGCAGGCCATTCACTTTGATGTTATCCCGTTATGAAATGTCATCATTTCGACAATAAAGAAATGCTATAAACGTTATCTTGCACGTTTTATTGAACCATCTCCGTTTCTAACTTTCAATATATTTAATAAGAGATCTCTCTCTCTCATCTGCGTGCGGGGGCGGGGCCTCACAGACATGCTGCTGCGCCAACCCAGTCTCACGGCATTTCGTGTTCACCAACACGATTTTTAATCTATTGATTCGTGTTCCCCATCACGATTTGCCCCTTTTTTCGTGTTGCACAGCACAATTTTAAAAGCAATGTATTTCTACTGGTAACGTGTTTCGTGCCTGCAGGCTGCAGCACGTCTTTTTCTCCGGTCGGGTCGTGGAAGACCGGAAGCTGTGTGGTTCATAAAAACATGTTCTTACTCAATATCAAGCCACAATTATTGCTTATATTTTTAAATCGTATAATTTCGGACTTTTGTTGCCGTCTGTGAGGAAAATAAATGGGGCTCAGAGCCTCAGGATACTGAAATCTGTATTTTTAAATATTTCTTTCCTTCTAATTTGTTATTCTTTTCAAAATAACACACTGTTATTTACTCACCAATAACACACAATTATCCTTGCTTTTATTTATTGGTTTAATTCCATAATCTCGGGCTTTTTTGGTGTCCGTCAGGAACTGAATTTCAAAATAAAAATAACCGGAAACAGACGTAGGCCTATAAGGGACATTTCGAGCATCATTGCGATTGTCAACATTTCTTAGTTTAGGATGACCGAAGACACTACACTACCCATAATCCCCAGCTATCGTTTAGGACTACAGTTCCCGTAAGGTTACGCAGAGCGTCAAACAGCTGTGTGAAATGGAACGAAACCACACCAGATTATCCAAAACTGGAATCGAACACCCCCCCAGAACTACACATGCTGGCTATTGTGTTTCGCAAAATGTTCTATGGGACGTCTCTACTGAACGTTTTCGTTTTTCCCACAATTAGAAGTTGCCATTATTAAACACATTGGTGTTATCAAATGTAAAACATATAATTAATAAATGGGTGAAAATCACTTGTGTCCATAATGCGCAGCATTATATTAATGCCGTATACCCACATGACAGCTCATTGCTACTTTGTAATTCTACTCCACTACAATTCAGAGGTTAACCTGGTATTTTTACTCCACTGCATTTATTTGAGTTACTTTGCAGATTCTGATTAATTATGTGAAATATAAACAACCCTTAAATCAGACTTTAGTTACACTTGAGTAAAACTCAGGGAAAGGTGATTGTCAAGTGCCAACAATCAGTAGAGATATTTGATAGTTGGTGCTTGAGAAGACTAAACATGTATCTGCAATTGACATGAATGGAAACAAGTAATAAAGTATATTCATTACTCGTTATTCTCTACTAATAGTTAATTAAAGACTGTATATTATGGCTATTTTGCACATCCCTTTCAAGATTTTCAAAGGTTTATTGACATATCATACACAACTACGGTGTAGTTATGCAATGAATGAAACACTTGGGTCACAGGTTCCTCAACAGTGCATTACAAGACATCTATCAATATGTGTGTACATTTATGAGAGGGACTGCTCGAAAGCAGAGATATTTGGAATATCTGGCATCGACGGATGAAAAATAGTGTTTTGGTAACACTTTAAAGACTTTGTTATGGAAGCAAAGCAGGGGAGGGGGTGTGTACAGCCTCCTGAGGGTCCGATTGTGGATGTCATGCGAGCAAAATATGGTGAAGAAAGTCTGTCTAAATTAAATCATATTTTAGACTGCACTGTAACTTTTATCCATGTATTTTTCCTTAATGTTTATTTTATTAGCACTGTAACTTTTATCCATGTACTTTTTCTTGTAATGTTTAATTGAACTATTCATATTTTAGACTGCACTGTAACTTTTATCCATGTATTTTTCCTTAATGTTTATTGTATTAGCTTTTCTTTTTTAATGCTTAATGTCTTTCATTTCTTTTTTGTAAAGCACTTTGAATTACCCTGCGTCGAAAAGTGGTATATAAATAAACTTGCCTTGCCTTGCCTTGCCTTGCCTTGTACCTCCACCATTAAACTGTCATATTCTGCACATTTCTTATTCTATCTACATAAGAGTATAATTAATGTGTATAATATCAGTTAAAATAAGTGCTTCAACATAGTTAACATTGCAGGAAAGCAATATATTAGACGTTAATTACTTTGTCAGGCTTAATATTTAATATTTAATGTTTAAATAAAGGTTAATCCGTTTTTCTGTTTTGCACCTCGTCCTATTAATATCTGTGTACATCCTGCACTAAACTGTTTTATTGTAGAGATCACTTATAGTATCTTCTTGATTTTTTATATTCTATATTTCTATATTTATACTTTCCCCCTATGAAAGTATGTACTCTTAATATTTTTGTAATCAAATATAACACATACAAACAATAATTCAATAACGTGCTTTAACCACTAGGAGGTGCACACAAGGTGCACACAGCCATAATAACTTTGTATTATTAGTGTGTATGTACAACATCTGAGGATGTATAGTTGTATGCATGCTTTCACATCATTTTACAGCATATTGCTATACTATTTCAGACTCAGTATTTACATTCTTACATTCAAAGAAAATTAGTAATATCTTTAAAAACTACAGTCCTTTTCTATCAGCTGTGCACCGTTATGGTGTAAATATAACCTATCTATGAATTAGATCAAATGTAAAAGTCAGCCGAATTAGTGTTGATACTGCAAGGAGACGTATTGTGTGAAGAGAAATTGAAGATGTTGTTTAATTGTTGATATATTTATGATCCACGTCAAGTATTCAGTTTCGGCGCCATTTCTTCAGTTTTTCCAAAGGTCTTCTCATCAGGGCTCTCTAAATAAAGAACTACGGCAGATCTGTAATATGTAATGCAGCCGAACCGTGTATTACAATGCCGTTATGTGATGACTTTCAAAGAGAAAAGCAAGAGCACTCGGAAAGTATTATTTTATACTTTTAAAATGTTTTCCGGATTTCATATAATATAAACACCAACTCCCAGCATGCATTGCGGCTAACACATCCAATCAGCGAGCTTAAAACCATAGCTGAGGATCTTGGGTAATCGCTCGAAATGCCTACGTCTGTTTCCGGTTATATTTATTTTGAAATTCAGTTCCTGACGGACGCCAAAAAAGCCCGAGATTATGGAATTAAACCAATAAATAAAAGCAAGGATAATTGTGTGTTATTGGTGAGTAAATAACAGTGTGTTATTTTGAAAAGAATAACAAATTAGAAGGAAAAAAAGATTTAAAAAAATACAGATTTCAGTATCCTGAGGCTCTGAGCCCCATTTATTTTCCTCACAGACGGCAACAAAAGTCCGAAATTATACGATTTAAAATAAAAGCAATAACTGTGGCTTGATATTGAGTAAGAACATGTTTTTATGAACCACACAGCTTCCGGTCTTCCACGACCCGACCGGAGAAAAAGACGTGCTGCAGCCTGCAGGCACGAAACACGTTACCAGTAGAAATACATTGCTTTTAAAATCGTCCTGTGCAACACGAAAAAAAGGGGTAAATCGTGATGGTGAACACGAATCAATAGATTAAAAATCGTGTTGGTGAACACGAAATGCCGTGAGACTGGGTTGCCTGCGCTGTGCACACTCTTATTATACATCCATGTGTGCACACAGTTCTGCCGGTAATGAATATTAGGATACATTTTGTGAGGAAACTTTTCCACCAATAATTCCAATAAGTATTCCAAAATGTATTCACTTCAGGTTTACGAAAGTAACTGTATTCGGATTAGTTGTTTATCAAATGTAACGCGAGCTGAATACAGTTATGCTACTTGTTTTTTGTATTCTGATTACGTAACGCTGTTACATGTATTCCGTTACAACCCAACCCTGTGTACAGATCATCAGTCCTGTGTACAGATCAGTTCGATAAAGTCATGCCAAAACAGCGACATTTTACACGATAAATACGGGTTTAAATAGCAACATTTGCCACGGAAGGCGAGTGGCAGCTACAGTAAACCTTCTCTTACTCTGGCATCTTGTGGCAACTCCCGTTGAGCAGCGGCAGATGCCTCGGCAAATTGTGGCATCTGTGGCAAATGCCGGAAGTACTTGCCACAGCTACCACAGAGTAGCGGCCTCTGTGGCATATGCCGGAAGGACTTGCCACTGCCTGCAGATGCCACGAAATGAGCCAGGCCCTACTGACAATTTAGCTGCTGCGGCGGCTTATATGCAGGTGCGCTTTATAGTCCGGAAAGTACGGTATTAACAATTTAAAAGTGCCACAGAAAAATGACAACATTTCCTAATCTTGTATTGATTAAAATACATTGTAGTAGCTACTGCTGCACCACATATAGTTCCTAAAACAATGTCAGTGTTGTATTCGGGGAATAGTTCAAATGTTCCAAATCTGGCTCAGCAAAAAAAACAGGACATTTATTCCCAGATGTAAGGAACTAGTTCTGGAAATCCTCCTCCCTCTGTATCCGAGAGTCTGCATGGTGAAGTGCAGGCCGGATCTGAGAGGCATTACGGCGGATTAGAGAGCGAAGAAGAGGGAACAGCTGGCCAAAACCACCAACTCACTCACACTTTACTTACCCCATTGTAATGAGTAGCTCGGCAAAGGCGTTGTGACACACACTCATGCGCATTGAAAAAGACTTCCACAGGAGTTTGTGCCCACAGAAACAGGAGCGTGGTCATGCATATTCCATCAATGAGCTTCCTGTAAGCACACGCCCACATGAGCGTACAAAAAAATTCTGTTCGCAGTTCACTCTGTATCTATCGCACATCACAGGGGAGAAGCTGTGTTAATGATTCAAACACATTCTCAAACAGTGTCAGATGTGCCTTATCGCTGAAGGCTGCGTGGCAAACTTTATATTTAAATTCCCATAAAGCTCTCCTCTCTCCCCCTCACATCCTCCTCTTGAAATGTCTCTCTGAGTCCCCTTCTAACAAAACAGTAATATTTGAATGAGAGTATTGTCTTTAGGATTATGGTTGCACTCAAAGGGCCGGTTGTAACTTTAATACTATATAGAAATACATATATATAAATATATCATATATATAAAATAATGTATTATATTATATTACATCATTGCCTCTGCATTGGATTATCATCGGATAGGGTAATAACTTCATAATTAACTACGTCTGAAAGCAGAAGTCGAGGGCAAGTAATTGCAAGTCTCTTCAGTGCGTATGTCCCAAAATGGTTTAAAAAGAAAAGCCACATTCTGGAGAAAAAAGAAATAGAAGTGACATTTTGAAATAAAAATCTAATTCTGAGAAAAAGGAATTCTATGAAGAAAATGCATATTTTGAAGAAAAAAGGCAAATTCTGAGAAAAAAGTCATATTTGAGATGCATTGTGGGACATGTAGTTTATGGGCAACATGCTTCTGTAACATGTAACCATATAATAAACATATTATATTCTTTGCAAGCTCTTGTGGGGCCACATAAAATGAAGTCGCGGGCCGAATGTGGCCCCCGGGCCTTGAGTTTGACACCCCTGCCTTAGACTATAAAGGCAGTCTTTGACAGCAGTCACGGTGAAGTCCTTTCATTCTCACCGCCACAGAAATGTAGATGTGAACAGAGATCACAGTCTTAGTGGAACTGTATGATAAGTCAATGGCTTAATGTACAGGTACCTACTGTAAAGAGACCCACACTGTAATAGTTGGCAGGGCTGCGGCGAGCCATTTAACATTGAAGGGAATTAAAATCTTGACAAGGTTTCCTGCAGTAAGGATTGATGGAGGGAACTTGCACAGCGTGACTTCAAATGAAATGTTTTTAATTAACTGAAATAGTGGTTTCAGTGTCTGAATATTGTTTTAATTGCACACTTTCCTCTGTTGAATGAGCCAGGAGAAGTCAGGAGTCAGAGGGGAGTAAAGGGTACGGCTAGGGGAGTGATGGAGAGGAAAGAGGACAGGCCTACTGATTATCCCTCAGAGGTGCAAATGAAGCGGGTTTCATCACCGCTGACGGAATGGCTGGATCATGACTTCTGAGACGTCAAGGTTCCCTCATTATGCAGCCATCCATTCACACATGGTGTATTTCTTCTCTGACAAAGCTACATAGAGAGACGTGCACAGCATGTTCTACCTGTCCATCCATCTTGTGTTCCTTCAGCGAGAGCAGACCAGGAACAAAAGTCATTTTAGTTTTCTGTGGCTGCGGTTTAGAGAGTGGAGGGTGAAAGGATTCGGTTCAGGACGGCCTGCCGCCATCACTATTCATGAGAGGAGAGAGGGATGTTGAAAGCCCAGAGGAACTGCACGTCTGACATACCTCCACCGAATCTCCTGTCTCTTTTTCTTCTCGTCTTGCCATGCTGCAGTGATTTATTCATTTGCTATATCAAAGATTCCCTCGGTGACGAGTGTACGTGTGTGGGCGCATGTGTGCGCACGTGTGTGTGTGTGTGTGTGTGTGTGTGTGTGTGTGTGTGTGTGTGTGTGTGTGTGTGTGTGTGTGTGTGTGTGTGTGTGTGTGTGTGTGTGTGTGTGTGTGTGTGTGTGTGTGTGTGTGTGTGTGTGTGTGTGTGTGTGTGTGTGTGTGTGTGTGTGTGTGTGTGTGTGTGTGTGTGTGTGTGTGTGTGTGTGTGCAAGTGAGCATTAAGTGTGGCATTTATGGACGTGTGGGTGGATGAATGTGTTATTGTGTGTGTGTGTGTGTGTGTGTGTGTGTGTGTGTGTGTGTGTGTGTGTGTGTGTGTGTGTGTGTGTGTGTGTGTGTGTGTGTGTGTGTGTGTGTGTGTGTGTGTGTGTGTGTGTGTGTGTGTGTGTGTGTCAGACTGCAAACACAGTCCAGAACCTGTAATGAGACAGGGAGGGAGGTACAGCACTGCAACACATGCTAATAACCGACTGCTTAACGAGACACAGAGGCACACACACACCCACACACACACACACACACACACACACACACACACACACACACACACACACACGCACACACACACACACACACACACACGCACACACCCCTCATAAGAGAGAATAGCAGGTTCCACAAACACGTCAACAACGGTTATTAGTTTACTACTGACCTTTGTATGTATCCGTTTTATAACAAAGCGCTAATTTATCTTCCTTCCTCTGCAGACACGTCGCAGCTCGCGGAGGTATCCCTCGCCTCAGCTTCCGTCTCCTCCGGCCCACCAAATCCTCCTGCCCCCTGGGTAGAGTTGTGTTCCTGTCCCCCGGGATTTGCGGGACATTTTTGTGAGCGGTGCGCCCCAGGGTTCACCCGGGAAGACCCCAGCAGAGGGCCGCTCTCCACATGTGTGCCCTGCATCTGCCACGGGCATGGAACCTGCCACCCAGAGACAGGTGAGAGAGGAGTGAAACATGTACAATGGATTTAGTATCTCCATGCTTTGAAATTATATTTGTGTATGCATGCTGGCTTTGATGATACTTTACTGAAAGCTATTGCTAATGCCTGGGTTTCAGTGACACGGAAAAGCCTGATCATGAATCAAGTGCACATTCTTTTATATTTGAAGAAAACCTCCATCAGTTGTACAAGTCAATTTACTATTCACAGGGAGTGGGCCGCATGCTGTGAACATGAGAATGTGTTCTATGGCTTTGCAGGGGCTTTGTCGGGTTTATTAAAATAAGTGATATTACCTGAGCATATCCGCGCGGAAAGTCTGTGTGCAAAATCACTTCCTAATACTTACCTAACGATATGATACCCTATATATCATATCGTTAATATCTGGCAATATATTGTCAGATATGAACTATTTGACAATGTGTGTGTGTCGGAAAAGAGTGTGCAAGTTTATAGAATGCGCTGAGAAATTCCACAATGGAAAAAATAAGTGTCATAACATTACACGCTACTTTGAACAATCACACATTGCAGAGCTTTGTTTTTCTTGATAAGAAAGACAGCATTGTGAAACTCCATACATCAACATGGATATCTTTCCAACCCCTGCCGTACGTCCTATCACCGGGTCATAATGAAAGATGGCTATTAAGTTGCCTTATGCGGCGATGTGTACAATCCCATATGTTTGGATATCTGCTTCATCCCATTGACCTTTATTTGGCAATCTGTCTCATGCCAGTGCTATAGATACTGTCAGTACTCCTAAAATAAGGAATATGAGTCAAAGGCCTCATTGTGTTACTTTGTCCTTAGTGTTGTGACTTTAGTAGTGTCAAACGGGTTGTAAACTTTATCACTTTTGTTCATATTTTTGCCAGTAGAGTAAAAAAAAATCCACCATTTCACAATTCATTGCTCAAACCATTTCCACTTTAAGTTCTGGCTGTGGAAACTAAATGTGCTCCATTACAGTTTCAAAATGTAAAACTCATCCAAGTTCGCTTTGCTCGCGTTGCTCGCTTCAAAAGTAGAGCAATGTTCTACTTTCGAAGCTTCGACGGAAGCGTCAGCCAATCAAATCATATGCCAGTACAAGCCCTAGCCAATGAATCCGCAAGCTTCAAAGCACGCCGCCGTGTGGACGCTGCAAAGTTAGGCAACAAAGCTGTTCTTCCGCAGCATCAGCCGGCGAGACGAGGGACCATCAGAGGTTGTTGAGGCACTACTTTCTGTCACCGAGCCTCCGAGAGAGCACGGGGAACAGAAAGAGATGAAGGCTGTTGCTCTGAAGTCTTCCCAGAGCTGACATTCAGTCATCATGGCTTCAAGGGAATGTAGCTCAGCCTTCCCTCAGGTGTGTTGGCAGGCTATCACTCAGGCTGTGAACGGGTGCCTGTACAGCAACACCCTCATTCCACAAAGCTAATCTTTATAATAACAGCCTAACTAGGAGTGTGTATTCAATGCACCTGACATCTTTATGGCTGATAATACCAGCAGCTGCAGCATCCTTTCAGATTCATATCCTCAACGCAGCGTCCCGTAAATGACTGAACTAAAACAGCAGCTGGAGGTGTGTAAACATGTCAACCTCCATGCTGTTATTTATATGTGTGTGTGTGTTTACTCTTTCTTTTTCTCCCTGAGACTCTTCCACACTTATCTCAGTCTCACAGCTTTAAACAAGTCCCGCCATCTCACCAAGAACACACAACGCTCCCATCCTCCATCTTTTATCTTTCTTCAATCTTTCCCTTCCTCTCTTTCTCTCCCTACTACCCTCAGACTTAAAGTATCAGAGATCTGACCCAGTTAGGAGACGCCTCGAGCTGCGTGTGTGTGTGTGTGTGTGTGTGTGTGTGTGTGTGTGTGTGTGTGTGTGTGTGTGTGTGTGTGTGTGTGTGTGTGTGTGTGTGTGTGTGTGTGTGTGTGTGTGTGTGTGTGTGTGTGTGTGTGTGTGTGTGTGTGTGTGTGCGTGCGTGCGTGCGTGCGTCCGTGCGTGTGTCTGAGGTCCGGAAGCAACTCTGGTATCACTGCCTGCCTCCCCACTAATTAGACTTGTTAGCCGCCTCTTGGCTAATGATGTCTAATTTGCTTGCAGATTTCCTGTGTCTCTTATGTCTCTTCTCAATCTGGATGTATCTCTTTCTCACACACACACACACACACACACACACACACACACACACACACACACACACACACACACACACACACACACACACACACTTGCTCTCTCGTCCTCTTCTTGTTCTCCCTAGTCAGCCTCTTGCTGGCTTCCTTCCTTCTTTTAGCTTGGATTGCACCTGCTCTCCCCAATCACCTTGACTCTGTTTTGAGCGTCCTTGACTCCCTTCTGTGCACACTCCTCAAGTTTCCACTCCCTGAAGTCCTTCGGATCTTTCATGGTTATCATCCCTTTGTGTTTATGATGTCGTATCCAACATGCTGTTATTTCATAGGCCGTGTCATGTGTCAAGGCTTTAATGTAGAACCGGTTTCAGTGCCAACAGTGACTTGAACCGGAATCCAAAAGCAGGCGCGAGAGGAAACGTGGCGTGACTCAAACTGAAACAAATGTTTTCCTGTTCTTTAAAAACATTGAATGTGTCAGAAGACAGACGGACGTCTCCAAGGCGATCTGAACACAAACGTGCTTCTATCTTCAGGAAACCTTAATTTATTAATGATAACTGTTCATCGTCAAAGTAGGTGAGTTTCCACTCAGCGTAGTGGCATTTAGCTTCACACATCACAGGTCCCCACAGACTAGGAAGATGTTTCCTAAACACTCACACAAACACGTGTTTTCCGGGAGGCTTTAAAAATATTTCAGATGTTAAATATGGAACGCGATGTGTCAAAATAAATCAAAACCGCTGTGTAGGTCCTCTGGCAGGAAGCTCTTGGGTTGAATAGCTTTAGGTGACTATCATAAAAGGAGGCTATTTAAAATGTCTCTTTTCAATGGATGAGGGTGGCACGTCATCGTCTGACAGCTGGTTGGCTTGTCTTTAATAAAACATGTTTTTAAAAAGAGGCAAACAAACAGCAGTAAATCCATACGCTCAGGTCAAGGGGAACTATCAAAGTAAGTGGATTAGAGACACCCTGTTCATCATGTGTCACCAGGGGGGCGGAGCAGCCTGCTGTTCCTCCTATCAGAGTCCTAATTGCTGGATAATTACCTAACGACGTGTGTCATCGTGCGGGGTGCCCACAGACAGGATTGGGATGGAGTGTGTTCGCTGGATGCCGAGGGAAGCTCCAGCCAATGGGGCTTCATAATCATGATTTATTAACACCCTCTGAGTCGTGTCGGTTCTATTTGCCGTAGCGCAACACAACAGATTGGAAATGTTAATATTTGTGGTGGAACGAGCAAAGTGCAATCTCTGCCGAGCATTTGCGCTGCAGGGCTGATGAAGTCAAACATATGTCCTTCAGAGAAAAAGTGTGCATGTGTGCATGTGTTTTGGACATACTGTATACTGTCCTGGACTTGCTTCTATGCAGTATGTGTTGATTGCATACACACCATCCATAACATTGGGCAGAGGACGTGCTTTATAAGCTAGAGGAAGGGTGCTGAGGAAGGAGGGAGATGATTGGAATGCATAGATAGAACTGAGACACTCCATTTTCTATGCAGCCCACACTTTTACTAGAGTGCTCATTAATCAACGAAACAAATGAAACACACGATGCTCTCGACACTGTAGTCTCTGCTGGTATTGAGCATTAGGCTGCAGTGAGCTGTTAGCGCTGCTTCCTGATAGACCTGTGAGCATCCTTCATTGTGGACCACACGTACGTTCATACAAGCATCTTAAAATAACAATGTCAAAAAGTGTCTTGTGTCTGAAGGAACAAAGACTAATATCAGTCAAGGACAACCGAATGCTGAGCAAGATATGTTTGGGCGACCAAATTGTTTAAATGAACCTCCATTACTAGAAACGCACTTTGTAAAGGGTTAAAGTGTACAACATGGATAACCCTGTGGTTGTGACCTTGCAGGGTTGCCAGGCTTTAAAGCATGTCCTTCTTTGTTGTGCATTTTACTCTTATCATTGACTAAATGAATGTGAGTGAGACTCTAAACTTGTCAGGAAAATGTTTACTAAGGTAATACAACAAGTGAGAACTAGGGGAATTGCTTTAATATACTTCTATACAACTGGATTAGCTTGATTACACTAAGAATAACAGCTTAAAAAATAAGAACTGTTTGCAGGCAAAGTCAAATTAGCAGTCGAATAGTAGAATTTCATAATTGGGGATGCATTGCTTTAGTCTGAAACATTTATTAAAGGTCCCATGTCATGCTTTTCCAGTTATCACCCGTCCCCTTGTGCTATGAAGCTTTTTCTGCATGTGAACGGTCTGCAGAGTCAAAACCCTCAAAGTGCGCCCTGTAGCGAGTCAAACTCTAACACAGAGAAGACCCGTGTGCTGCCCCAGAACGCCTCGTTGGACATTTATCTTTTTCCATTGTTTCACACTTATTGTTTTTACTTCGGCTGTGAGTGTGTGTGTGTGTGTGTGTGTGCTCAGGGTGAGTTTCGCGCTGTCCCGCTGTATCGCCAACCCGGAAACCACACCAGTAAGCCATCTCACTGAGCTGCGAGCCTCACAACGTCCCGACCAATCAGAGCACACTGGGCTCACAGGGGGGGGGAGGGGGGCCGGAGCTCCAACAAGCCGTGTAGGACAGAGAGTGAATACACAGACTATACAGAGATGCTGTGAGAAACCAATGTGAGTTTGGAAAATTGCACAATTTAAATCTATTCCTGTCGACTCAACGATGGAATTATGATCAGTAGAAACGCCATGGGACCTTTAACACTTGAGAAAGGACTATACATTTTCAAAACAACTATCTTGAGATCTTGTTGCATAGATTTTGAAATGAGTTTTTACCAAATCGTCAGTCTGATTAAAGATATTATCTAGTTATTATGGTAAAGTATAATCTGGTGTTTTTATAGCTAAAATCAGCAGGTCTCTGCTCTTCTGGTGTTGACCCTTCCTTTAAAGCATACTAGCAGCAGCGGGACTTCGGGGAAAGCAATCGCAGTCTGTTGATCGATCGATCCACCACTTTGGTGCGGACTGAAATACCCCAGCAATCACTGGATGGATGAACATGAAAATATGAGCAGACTCTCACGGTCCCCAGAGGAGGAATCACTTCATACTTTACAGATCCTTTGACGTCTCCTCTAGCACCACCATGAGTATGACATTTGTGGTTTTGACTTCTTTTTAAATATGTGATGGATTGCCATGGAAAATGGCATTGATATTCTTGCTCACGCCATCAGCCTCAGGTGTTGTATTGTTTAGTCCGCATCTTAGCCTTGTCTTTTAAGAAGGTAGCTATAGGAAGCTGCGTTCCACTGGATGCATCATCTAAACCCCAGAATAAACAAGGTTTCTTTTCTCTTTCATAGCCGCATAAGCTTGTTTCCAACTATGACATTTGTGCAGGGCCAACTCTTTTTGAATAATGCACAGTGGTTTTGCATAGCTAAATGTCACACCCACTGCCGTCTGCTGGAGCAGTCCGGGAAACAGAAGCTTTTGTTTGTTTGTTCTTGGAGCGGACCGCCAGGGGCTCCTGAAGTCAAATGCATTGGAGTCCTGCTAAAGGCCATCACCCAGAATACCTGTCTCATTGCATCACTGCTTAGGGTACAGAAGGAATGAACAAGCATGCTTCTCATTGCAATAGTCATTAGAATGCTGGGTACACATGGAGGATATTGTGAGTAAGTGTTTACGAATAAAAGGCTGCTTTACAGTGAGACTGAAGAGCGAGGGCGTGCATTTCCCAAACGCCCGCTCAAATGCCATCGTCAGCTCTCCAAGGTCATTAGTTAGAGAGATCTATGGAAGAAAGTTGAGGCAGACTAACTGCTAGAGTGAAGCCGGCTCAAGCACTGGCTTATTCTCCTGCCTAATCTCTCTGGTGGCTGCATGTGTTGCAGGCTAAGCCCTAAGAAGCACAGTCTGTATCAGAGAGATGGGATATGGGGAGCGAGGGGAAAGAGGGAAAGGAAGTGAGAAACAGCCAAAAGAGACGGATGTAGACAGTTCGAATGAATCTTACCATGTCATTTCTCAAGCTTATCCCATTCATCACGCTTTACTTATCTCCTCACAAGCAGTGCATTTATTTTACACCAAAATAAACAGAAAGATAAACAATGTGCATATGCTGTCTCCCCGCCTTGGCCTGCAGTCACACTGCCAGAGATGGTGGATTTGAAAAGGTTTCAACCTTTGCCTTGATGAAATTGGTTTAGACAAGGAAGACTTAGCACAACCAACCTGTTGCATCACCAAAATGAATACAAATGTGGATGTTTTCCATGCCTAAGAAGGCAAGACCTTCAAAGAAAAGCCTGAAATAAAAGAAAACTACACAAGTGTATATAAGAGAAACAACAGAAAAGCATGGAAACCCTTGCGATACGTATGAAGGGACAATAATGCCATTTTGTATTTGACCTGTGCAAAGTCAGGCGGGTTGAGAGGTTGTGCTGAGGCATGGGGAATAATGTTAATCATGTTCACTATCTTAATTTAGCATGTTAGCGTGCTAGTACTCGTTGCTCGTATTGTGTAACAAAGAATGGCATTGGGAACATTCGAATGTTGACCTCGTGATTATGTCAAACCTGTGGCAGACAAGCCAATAGTTATTGAAACATTTCAGTAATAATAATATATTTAATTTATATAGCGCTTCTCATCTGCCAAGAGAAATCTCGAAGTGCTTCACAACAAGGGATACTGATACACTTTGAGAGATTAAACAAATAATTGTAATAATAATAAGAAATCAAAAAATAAAATATAAAATAGAGTACAAAAATAAAAGTTAGATAGCGATACAAATGGCAGTACTCCAGGGGCCTATACTGCAAACCTGGTTCAACCTAACCTGGATATGTTTGAGTTAGCCGGTTGGCCTAATCCAAAACATACGCGCTGTCGCTAAACTGTCCTACGACGCTGGTTATCAAGTGGATCGCTCAAGCCAGCCGTGTCCTATCTAGTTAGGTGCGCGTTCACATGAAAGGGGTGGTATTTGGAGCATTCGACCAATCACAAACATGGAGAAGCATACTGACAGCGCAGCGTCATACTTCCTGAATGAAAAGTGAACTTTAATACTAGTCAAAAATGAAGAAGTTAAACTTTAAACATCCATGACTTAAACACTTGATCCAGGATCAAAGCCACAGAGCTGCACCTGCAAGGTGAATACAGCTGGCAAAAGAAAAAGTGTTTGAATGCGTACATTAACAGGTTTATGATATCACTGCCCGTCTAAAACACGATCTGACTTCAATTACATTTGTCTCGAGTGTTTCGTCAACTTATGTGTTGCTTAAAATAATACTTCTGCATACAGTATGTGACACTGTGAGTGCTGCACGGCCAGATACGGCTCAGCTGACTCAGATAAGGAGATATGTGATACTGTCAAGTCCTTCAGGTTGTTGGCCTGTTTCAGTGATTTAGCCTGACTTGATAGGCTCGAGGGCAACAGAGGACGCTTTGGACAACTCAAATTCGTTCTTTTTGTCTTTATTTAATGAAGACAGCTCCAAGAATTCATCAGGTTGAAAACCTTCAAACACAAAGTACAAACAAAAGTTAGCTCACATGCTACACAAATTACAAACATTTTGCAGGTCTCACTGCATTCTCAATAATAACAATAATAGCACCACAAACTACGTTTTAATTAAAAAGGATAAATTGTTACTTTAAAACCACATCATTAACTTAAATGAATTAATCAGTGTTTATCTCCACTTGGAAACAAGCACCAGAGAAAACCTCATCTGACCACCTGCGCCGTCTAAATCACACAGAACCAACGGAGCACAGGCAGACCGCTGCGTAAAAACACAGCTGATTGCGCAACAGCTCTCTCGCAAAGTGCGACAACAGATCAAGTAAATAAACAGAATACACATACCAACGGCGTCTCCGGAGCCTCACACACACTGTCGCCTGGTTCTCTCTCCGTGGCTTTGAGAACAAGAGACCGGCCATCACAAACTACACCCCTTTTTGTAGCCGTGTTGCCGGAAGCGGCATTCATATCTTTCCTCCTACAGCTCGCTTCTGAAAAGTAGCCCACGCTATCAAAATAAACAAATACCCTCTCCTGGTATTGAACAATACTATAATAATAATAATAATAATACTCTAAATGAAAACACATAATTATTTATTAGTCCGTTTTTTCACAGACATCATACATTGACTTTCGTCTCGACAGATACATTATGAAGTGATATGCCGCGGACTGTACTTAATGTACTCTGATCCGGTTACTTATGTTGTGGCCGATATGTAAGTAAGCTTTCTTAACGCTAATGTTATAATAGTCAGATTGCTCTGAAGATGGAGGTGATATTCTATTAATGTTCACGTTCACAAAGTCGGTGATTTTTGCCGGCCGTCTTTCCTGCAACGGCAGTTTTTCTGTATTTCCTTTCTCCTGTAATATGACTTGATCGCTTTAAACTCCGCACACTGAGCTCTGATTGGTCAGCAGGCGGTGCTTTCACTGAGTTGAGCTCTTAGCCTGCAACCTAACCTGGTCCCGACCAGGTTAGCTGCTTAGCATATATTACCATGGAGATCTAGCCTGCTAAAAAGAGAACCAGCTTCGTAGGACCGGAAAGCCGGAGTTTTCCCTGAATTTAGCCGGCTAAGCGAAAATCCTGCTTCGCAGTATACCCCCCAGGTGTATCGTGCTCAAAGTTTATTGGAAGGCCTGCCGAAAGAAGAGGGTCTTAAGGCCGGTTTTGAAGACCTCGGTGGAAGGGGCAGATCTCAGCTGATCTGGGAGGGAGTTCCAGAGGCGCGGGGCGAATGAGCAGAAGGCTGTTCGGAGACGTGTGCGGGGGATGTAAAGAAGAGGAGCGTGGCTGGAGCGGAGAAAACACCGTAAAAGTGAATCTAATAGTGACGCTTGCAAAAAAAGTCAGGGGATTATCAAAGCCATAGAGGCGCATCTTCTGGGGACCATTAATATATATAAGACTTGTGTCTGTCCAGCAGATGGTTACGCATGGGGACTAATGTGAATCATTGTCACTATCTTAGTTTAGGATGCCAACATTTGAGACTTCCTGGAACGTCATTAATTTGTTTGTATTTTGTAACCAATAATAATATCAGAAACATTTGACCTCATGATTGGCCCAAGTCATTATTTTGCAACCCAAAAAGAAGCCAATAGATGAAGAAACATTGCAGTAAAAACATGTGAATCTCATGTTGATGAAAGTATGGGGATCATCAAAGCCATAGAGATCATCACCTGGTGGCCATGAACGGCGTTGCAGTGATGAAAGCAGGGCCAGATATTTAACACGAACAGCTGATCAGAGTAAAAAGCAGAGTCAATTGTTTCTCCAGCTCTATTTCAGCAGCTCTGTGACTCAGAGCGAGACACCATGAGCCACGGCGCTGCTGATGCACTTCCCACCCCTCACCCCAGGGCCGTGGACATCACCATTCTGCTGACAGCCTCCGTACACAAAACAGGAATGGATGCATTTATTTTCCACAGTCACAGTATGACAAAACATATATCCCCAGTCATCCATATTGTGTGCATTATGCATGGGGTTGGACAGAATAAACAACCCCTCCTTCTGTCCTCCCAGCATCCTCCCTCTCTCCTCTGCCGCGGACCCCACTGAAGAGCAGGCTCTGGCAGCGTATCTGTGTTCAATTAGAGAGCAACATCCCCATCCAACAGCCCCGCAGCACATTTACCCCACCTTCTACCCTCCAGGGTGGAGCTCAGACAGCATGTCCCTCTCTGTCTCTCCCTTTCTGTTGTGCTTCCTCCTCTCCTTCTTCATCAGGGAGTTCACATGCATTAGTAAATACTTGTTCTGGGCCCGAAGCTTTTTAATGTTCCACTGGGTTGAGTTGACAAGCCGCCTGGAAAATGTGGAGGTCTTGAAAAGCTCATGCTTTTGACATTACATCTATATGTAAAGCAAGACAGAAATGTGATGTTCTGCTTCGACCAAAGCATAACCTCAACAGTCACGTGACTCGCACAGCCACATGTTGCTTTGAAGTCATGTGGCTTTGTTTTACTTGTATGTCTCGCCTCGCACGTCATCAAAGAACCCACACATCGCCCTCTCTCCTTCGCAGAGACCTCCCAAGATGGTGCAGATTGACACGCAATGATCTTCAGAAACTCAATTTGGTCCGAAAATAAATGAGATTGTTTGGGGACGAAATAACAGAAGAGAGGAGGGCTGTTTGTTCTCCTAAACAAAAACATATTTAAAATCCATTTCATGTATTTGTTGTTTCAGCTTTTACAGGCTTCTGCAAACAATGATCTTTGCGAGAGCTTCTCGTTGCACTTTGTGTGGTCGGAACACTGCATGACGCACGAGTAGAACACGAGTGGAAAAAGGTTGACGGCAAAAGCTGCCAGTCTCTCATTGGTTCTGGAGTGCCTCTGTGCCTCTGCAGCTACACTGCGGTGATGTGTCCACATGCCGGACAGCCTCCACAAGGAGCATCCGTAATGAAGTGCATTAGTCCTGAATGTGTGTTTCTGTAGAGTAGGCTACGACGAGGAGGAGAGTGGAGGGATGAGGTGCAGGCAGAAAGGGTGCTGGTAGAAAAGAGCTCTTTGGAGAGTAATGTGTATACAATGGCTTCTCTTTGAAAAAGCAACTGCTTGTTTCCCATACAAAGATATCGCTTTGCCATCACAGAGGAGTGAGGCAGAGGTGAAGTGCAGCGCTCCACAGCGGATACGGGAGGAGGAGGAGAATAGTGGGATTGTGTCGATTTATCAAAGGGTTTCAAAGTGTGCAGATACAGGGGGAGCTTCACAGAAATCCCATATCGTTAAAGGCTGGTCTGTGATTCATCGAAGAAGATTATTCAGCAGGGGTGCTCTTAAGGAAGGATGATTAGCATGACGAAGAGGAACATCACGTGAAGAGCAGGCGGCGGTTTGCGATGCATGCCGTTAGCTTTTCCGAGGAGCCGACGGAATGATAATAGTGACGAGGAGGACCTCCGCGGCCTCGTATCACGCTCAGTCATCTTCACACTCCGTAAAGTCAGCACACTTCTGCTGCCATTAAACGTACTATGGCTCAATGGGGAGTGACACCGCACGCCATCAGTGTCATTGTAATGAAATTCAAGGCACATTCTTTATGCTAGGAACAATCATTACTAAATACTCTGTTTAAATGACATTACGTGCTTGGAAGTCATGTATTATTCACCTCACTTCATCGAGGAACTAATGGTTTTCTTTTTACTTAGAAGTCTACGCTCCGTCGGGCAACGGAGATAATTGTTCCCCCGAATGGCCGTGTGATCAAGTCAGCTTGGCAGACGTTATTCTATCTCGTATATTTAACTCACAGGTCTGAAGTTAACAGGCTTTACTTAGTGATGGCAGACATTGGTTGCAGTGACCCTGTAACCAGCGGCAACCTTTTCTTTAGTTCAATATTCAGTGGTGTGAGCTGATTTGAGAATGCACAGCGAAGAGCTCCTCACTGGTTTCCACCGTAGGCTACGAGGAGAGTGATGGGACATTTTAATGAGGACTGTGTAAAATCCCATTTGCTCGCGTGCATCGGGATCTTATTGGTGTTCTCTGGGAAAATCAGTTATTGCAATTATTGTTATCAAACCAAGCTGAAGTAATTTCACAAACTTTGACTTTGAAATGATTCGCATTATGTAAGTTCTCAGATACACGGACGCTGTGTGAATATTAAAAGCCAAACTCCATTCACTGCAGCAGGAATGCTACATATCTTTTCACTTTTGTTACACTTCAAACTGCATAAATGTTGATTACAATGTAATGAAGGCGTATTTCCGTTTTGGTTTCGGAGAATGTGAACAGTTATTACTTTGTACTTTTGTAAGCTTTAGTCAGTCACTTCTTAAATGTGTGTGTGTGTGTGTGTGTGTGTGTGTGTGTGTGTGTGTGTGTGTGTGTGTGTGTGTGTGTGTGTGTGTGTGTGTGTGTGTGTGTGTGTGTGTGTGTGCGTGCGTGCGTGCGTGCGTGCGTGCGTGTGTGTGTGTGTGTGTGTGTGTGTGTGTGTGTGTGGACTAGCATTACTATACTTGTGGGGACCTAAATCTGTTTACATAGTCATGTGTGGGGACTCGCCTCCCTTATGGGGACAAATTGGAGGTCCCCATGAGGGGGATCATTCATTTTAGGGTGAAGACTTGGTTAGGTTTAGGATTAGGGTAAGGGTTAGGCATGTGTTGGTTAAGGTTAGGATAAGTCTCTAGGAAATGCATGTAAGTCAATGTAATGTCCCCTGAAGTGATGTATACATGTTGTGTGTGTGTGTGTGTGTGTGTGTGTGTGTGTGTGTGTGTGTGTGTGTGTGTGTGTGTGTGTGTGTGTGTGTGTGTGTGTGTGTGTGTGTGTGTGTGTGTGTGTGTGTGTGTGTGTGTGTGTGTGTGTGTGTGTGTGTGTGTGTGTGTGTGTGTGTGTGTGTGTGTGTGTGTGTGTGTGTGTGTGTGTGTGTGTGTGTGTGTGTGTGTGTGGTGTGTGTGTGTGTGTGTGTGTGTGTGTGTGTGTGTGTGTGTGTGTGTGTGTGTGTGCGTGCGTGCGTGCGTGCGTCCGTGCGTGTGTCTGAGGTCCGGAAGCAACTCTGGTATCACTGCCTGCCTCCCCACTAATTAGACTTGTTAGCCGCCTCTTGGCTAATGATGTCTAATTTGCTTGCAGATTTCCTGTGTCTCTTATGTCTCTTCTCAATCTGGATGTATCTCTTTCTCACACACACACACACACACACACACACACACACACACACACACACACACACTTGCTCTCTCGTCCTCTTCTTGTTCTCCCTAGTCAGCCTCTTGCTGGCTTCCTTCCTTCTTTTAGCTTGGATTGCACCTGCTCTCCCCAATCACCTTGACTCTGTTTTGAGCGTCCTTGACTCCCTTCTGTGCACACTCCTCAAGTTGTGTGCGTGCGTGTGTGTGTCTGCAGCAGGGTTATTCTACTCTCAATCTTTTTGCTATTCTACAGTCATACAGTCCACCGAAATATTATATCAGTTTCCTCACCGCTGCGTTTTCACAGAGCAAGCCACGGGAACATTCAATTCAATTCAGGGACCTGCGACCAATTTCAGACGATATCATATGCCCATTTAACACAATAAGTTACTTCTAAATCAACTCACAAACAGCAACTAAAATACGATTTGATAACTTTATTGCCGTCGTTTTAATAAAATAAAAAAGAGATAGACCGGTGTGTTGTTTACCATGAAGTGCAACATGTGTCATGTTTAAACTATTTAATGTCTAATAAAGAGCCACAGAGAAGATGACAGGCGTACTATAGTCATTTCAAAATAAAAGCATATCATGAAGATGACGATATGTGTCGATGTTTTCACTCCTTCCAACGTTATGGATCATTTATCACTAAATCGATCCATATAGCCGGTGGGAGCTAACACTAACAAGCACACTAACAAGCACACTAACAAGCACAGAGAGCCTGACATTACAACACAAACACACACACAGTGAATTAATGATCTGCTCAGGACACAGTATTGCATAGCAAATAGTTGTGTGTTGCTATGTTGATGCTGTGAACACCATATATAGAGAGCGGTTTCAAGCTGTGGGTTGTTTTTGCAGGGCTCTCGAAACAACAGTGTGTTTTTAAGGACATCACAGAATTGGTAATCTCTCCCACTTGTTGGGGAATTGCTTTACTTCTTGAAGGTCTTTCGGACTGCATTTGGCTCTTATATTTCCCAAAGCAATTATAGTCATAGTGAATTTAGTTGTCTTCCGCTCTCCATGGTGGGCTGTGGGGACTTTTCTTCTTTTACAGGATTGGGCTTCAGAGTGTTTGTATGCAGTTATTATGGTCAGAGACACAGCGCACTCTAGTGGTGATGGATGACACATCGCCCTCTGTGGTTTTATTTGAGTGTTAAAAACAATGAGGCATACAAGCAGGTGTGTGTAATCGTTCCACTCCTCTCTTTTTTTCAGGGGTGTGTGAGTGCTCAGACTTCACCACTGGGATGACCTGTGAGCACTGCCTGGATGGTTACTACGGCAACGCTTTGATTGGCACGCCTGCGGACTGTCAGCATTGCCCTTGCCCGGACCGTACCAGCTGTGCTGAAATTGCTCAGACAGGACAGGTGGTCTGCACCAACTGCCCTGCAGGACAGACAGGTGACACAATATCTTTTTCCTTTTTTTTCTGGCACCACCCACTCAATATTTCTCTTGAAGTAAATGATGAGAACAAAAAACCTAATTTGCAGGGATTCATTTTGATTCACACATCTGATATTACATTTAGTTACATCAGAGTCAGAGGTGACATGGGGGATGACCTCCAGCCTCATTCATTCATCCTGTCTTTTGCTTTCACCTGTCGTCGTCCCCCCCTCCCCATGTAGGTATCCGGTGTCAGATGTGTGAAGATGGTTACTATGGTGACCCACTGGGACAATCTGGTTTGGCTCGCCCGTGTGTGAGATGTGACTGCAATGGTAACGTGGACCTCAACGCGCTGGGAGTGTGCGACCACCTCACCGGGCGATGCCTGAAGTGCCTGGGACACACAGAGGGAGAACACTGTGAGCGCTGCCAGAGGGGTTTCTACGGCGACGCCCTCAACCAGACAGCGGTGCAGAAGTGCAAAGGTGAGTAACTGAGGAGAGACTCGTGCTAAATCATTATTTATGTAGAGGTGGTGAAAGAGAGCGATTCTATTTTGGCCAGAGAAGTCCCTCCTAAAAATGTACTTTACTTCTACTACTGTTGTTTGAGCTTCCGCTGCAGACACTACAATAACTGCTGTCTTTCATACGACTTTCACATATAATCCATTCATCTGTGCTCATCTTAAATCAGAGTGTCAGGTGAGTACACTGAGCATGACGTGTGACAAAACAATTGATTGGATGTCAATCATGGTCCAATGTGCAAACATCTGAATTGGAAATCCTTTATATGTCCTAAAGCGGGAAATGTACAATGTTATATCAAATTAGACGGAACAATTAATGACAAAATAAAAGATTAAAGGGGCCCTATTATGCTTTTGGAGTTGTTCCCTTTACCTCCGGAACATAGTCACATCAATATGTAACACTCGATTCTATTGGCTAACGCTCCAACACATTGTATGTGATAAGGCTAAGGGGCGGGACCTCTCTAAGCGGTTGGACAATCACCACATAGCCAGCCAGCTAACCAATCAGAGCAGACTGGGCTCTGGTTTCAGACAGAGGGTGAAAAGAGGTGCTGCAGCACAGGCAGTATGAGAATAATACATAGCTTTCTGAACATTAAAGCATGGAGACATGTCCCAGTAGAGACACTACTGTACGTACTGATATGCCCCCTTTAAACTAACATATTAAATAAAGAAGCAAGCACATGTTAATATAATCAAAATCAAATACGTACACATCCAAGAGAGACAAATATAAGGAGCAGCATTATAAGTTAGTGAAACAAATGTAATGAAGTCCTGCCAGAACAACAGAAGAAAAGGAAACGTTAGGGCCTATAGGAACAAAGAATTGGTGCCATTTTAGGAATTAACTGAAATATTATGTAAAAAGGAACCATATCTTTATATTTTTTATTCATAGCTGCTTTTGTTTTTCTAGAAGAGTGTATCTTCACAAACCCTTGAGTCCTCTGTTAAGACATGCACGACACGCCATGAAAATACCTTTAAGGATTCAAATGTTTCCGTTCTCTGCAGCGGAGTCAAGTCATAGTCTAATTCCATGAAAGATTACATAGCCTTGAGTCTAGCTTTTAAATGAACTCAATTCTGCAGTTCACGTTGGACTCTTTAGTCATGAAAGGCAAAAGCTTAAAATGGGGTGTAGAAATGGCAGAGTCAGAAAGATATGTTCAAGAAAAGGAAAAGATAAAAAGGTCTTTGGGTTCAGAGAATTAAAAAAGGGTTTAAATGTAATGAAATGTTGAGATAGGACTACATAGACACACCCTAAGTCTAATAGCTATGATGTTCCTCCTCTGACTTTCTAATAATACTTCATTTCTACCTGTACACCCCGGGATGCATTTTTGTACAGAACAAAGTCAAGGAAAGATCCAGGAGTCTCTTTGGTGCTGTCTTTCATTGTCTTCCCTTTCCTCAAGCAATGGAGTGAAATCAATAAAAAAGTCCTCCATGCTGGGGTGATACACTGCCCAAATATGAGCAGTTACCAATGTAATATTTAAAAAATATATATGTGTTTCTTCTAGCGTGCAGCTGCAGTCCTGGAGGAACCTCTGGCTATGTGAATGAATGCCACCCTCACACAGGAAACTGCCTGTGCCTCGGTCATGTGACCGGACGGGACTGCAGTTATTGTGAAATGGGCTTCTTCAACCTCCAGCCAGGCGTAGGATGTGAGAGGTATACACACCTGTCAGTAGCTTGGTAGATTTGTTGATAAGACAAATGTACTGTATATACAGCATCTCATATAATAGCTTATTCAAGTTTGTCTGCATTACTCTCTTCAGAAAAGTTCAGTCTTCACAGGAAACAGCTTAATGTGGCTTTATGCAACAAATATAGTTAGTTAGTTTGGAAAGAAGATTGTGTTTAGGGTAAAATAACTATGAAGGTGGCAAGGTTACGTGACAAATTACTCAACTGGCAATTATATCAATTCTGGTTTCAAATGGGACACACAGCCATATCCCTCTATTATTGAGACGTTTTCCTGCCTCTCTTAGGTGCAGGTGTAGCCCTATTGGCTCAGCATCCGACGCTTGTCATCCAATCACAGGGCAGTGTGTGTGTCGTGCAGGAGTGGAGGGGACGCTGTGTGATTCTTGCCGAGTGGGCTTCTTTGGATTCTCGTCACGCGGTTGCAGAGGTACAGGATTTCACTGCAGGCATCCTCTGATCCTCTCATACACCTTCCAACACAGATCCCACATGAAGGCATTGCTAACTCTTCACATGTTTACCTCTGCCCCCCGACCCCCCCCCCTGCTGTCCTCTGGCCTCTCGCAGCCTGTAATTGCGACCCCATGGGCTCTGTCTCCATGCAGTGTCACGGTAACGGGACCTGCCACTGTCGCCAGGGCTTCGTGGGTTACAAGTGTGACAAATGTGAGCTGAACTATTACCACAGCAGAGACACCCACCAGTGTGAGGAGTGCCCCGTGTGTTATGGCCTCGTGAAGAAACAGGTGAGATTATGGTTGTTTGTGTAATAACCGTTATTTGTGGGAATTTTCAAATTCTACAAATTAGATTTTTAACATGCATAACTGGTTTTTTGAGCATGGTTCGACCGAAACGAGCAAAACATTTAAACCTCAGAATGCCATTGAAGTTGTTACGGCCAACTTGTTGCCTGCAGCAGATATGGACAGCAGTAAATAACTGACGACGCTCGTGAACTGTCAACAGGAGGGCGGGGGAGCAGTGTGTGGACCTGACAGCGCAACTTACATGAAGCCGAATTTAACAAAGACATTTAAATAGTTGGTTTAAACGGCATAATAATAAGGACGATCGTCCGTTCTGTGATTCTAATCTCCAGGACACACAGAGGGCCAGTCCGCCCCTGTGTGGCATGTTATTATGAGAGATGAGCAGATGCCACTGGGCTTTCAACTAACGACACAGCCACGCAAACACTGCGGCATGTGTACGGCTCCTTATGGGTACTGCAATTTGTGAAGTGCTTTCCTCTGTGGTGAAAGGATCAGCACTGCACCACGGGCATGGCTTCCTTCTGAAAATAAAATTAAATATTTTGCCCACTTATTCCACTTATTCCTAGTGTGCCACTGGTTATGGTGCCGCGTGTTGCCGACCCCTGCCCTGAGCCCTTTATGTACGAGCCCCCAAATAGATGGCAGTGAAAAGCATTAGCATTTGCATTGTGTATCAATAAATGTATCATATTTATTGGATAGGGCAATTCATACCTAAATAATTTTTGAGATTTTTGAGGGGGCCCAAAAGATCCTTTGGACAGGGATTTACCCCAGGCCGCCTGCTCTCGTTAAATAAGTTATGGGTGCATTTCCTCACTTGCACTCAATCAATGGTTCAAATACATTTGATGCAAGCTTTACATTTTGCATGAGCAGATCTATTTCTCGAGCAAAATAACTGCTCCCTTCTCCAGTTTGTCAAATCTGCCATTTATAAAGCAATGAGTTGTCGTCCTGATCCCTGATCGTTTTTAAATAACTTGTTGGAAAAGGCTGACTAATATACAGACTACAGTAAACAACCCTTTGCCCTTGAGGATTACAATGAGCCCAGATTATACGCTGTAACTTTCAAAAGTGTGTTGGATTGCGCTGTAGAAGCGCTCACAGATGCATGTCTACTATATATTGTTCATATAGTACCCACTGTGTCTTAGCGAGCCCTCACTTGTGGGGTACTTACTGACCAGCTACAGCAAGCTTAACATTGACTGACCACAGCAGCACTTTAAAAAGTCCCTTAGGCACAGCAGTGTTGTTCTGATTCACCCAAACAGCGATATGAGTGTGCTGAGGGGTAAACCAAAACAGCCATGTTGAAAGAAGCTGAAGAGCTCTGTATCGCCGAGACCGGGTAAACGTGTCATGATTACAAACGACTTTAGATTTCTTTTCCTACTCTATTGAAACATATTAAACTCCAGGAGTAATGGATGGATAATGGACTTTTATTAATCCCTCGTGGGGAAATTGTTTCTCTGCATTTGACCCATCCTAGTGTTAGGAGCAGTGTGCGGCCATTTTGAACGGCGCCCGGGGAGCAGTGTAGGGAACGGTGCCTTGCTCAGGGACACCTCAGTAGCACTTGGTCTTGCCGGGACTTGAACTGGTGACCTTCCAGTTGCCAAGCCAAGTCCCTATCGACTTCGCCACCACCGCCCAGTGCATCGTATTTGAACCTTCTAGTCTTGATTTGATCGGGACAAACGACTTTTGTCTTTACTCATTCATCTTCTAATTCTGATTTGAATACAGACAACCTTTAAAATACCTATAAAATACTAAAAGATCACAAGTGTGCACAAGGAAGCGTCTGAGCAACGATGATGCTTCGTTGAGATGAAACGTGGGAAACAAAGCTGCTGATCCTCTCGTATGTGAATGTGGAAGCTGTGTGTGTTATTCTGATACATGCTGTCTCGGCTCTGCTGTTGTATAGCCAGGTGCAACGTGTTCTTGAATCAGCTCAGTCCGCCCTGCAGGCTGCCTTCCTGGACCCCGTGAAAGCCTCATGGCTCCTTAGTATTTGTAGATTGCAAGCAAACAGTAGATGTGCAGTGAGACAGAAAGAGACGTTTGCCCTAATGCTCTCCTGTGCAGCTTCTTTCTGTCCCTTTAGATTTGTTGCAACCCACGTCTGTATGCTCAGGTGCTTCGCCCCTCGATCCGCCTCCTGAAGCCAATTCCATAGCAGCGGCATGTCCTGTCTTCTCCCGGTACACGTTCTAAAGTGGCTGCGTGTTCTCTCCGGACTGGCTTGTACCCGTGTGAACGCATGCAGTGATTTCCACAGTGTTAGCAATTCAGTGGACATCCCGAGCCGTGTCTGCTCCAAACACCTTCAATTACTTCTCAGTCTCCCCCAGCTCTTCTTTCCTGCCTCGCCCACTCTCTCTGTCTCCGCTCACATTGTCCTCTGGCTTTCCACGCAGAGAGGTAAAGACTAACGAGGGCAAAGGGAGGAAGGTTGGGGGAAAGACAGAGATTTGCGATCGATGATCAAGAAAGATATGAAAAAGACTCAGGAAAATGAAAGAAACGGAAGCAATTGTTAGAGGTATATTTGATAGCTGTTAAAAGCAGTAGTGCACAGTATGTTCAAGCATTTGAAACTAGTGGTACATGGACTGAAGATGCAAACCAATCAACACCTCACTTACCAGGTAATAAGACCAGCTATTTCTGCTCCCGGTGAACCGTATGACCTCACACATGTGCAACACGTCCAGCATGCCTACTGCTTTGAAAAAGGGGCGTGATTACAGTCTCTTGTTATATAGATCCAGACCATTACAGGGCCAACACACCTGAGCACCTTCATTCCTCTCTAATCCAGTTATGTCCTGATATGCCGTCTCCGGCCACATGCTTTGCAGAGAACAGGAAACGGTGTTCTATCCTCACCCTGTTGTTGATATCCATGTATTCATTGCTTTTGGTGAAATACTAAATGTTGATATCCCGGTGTACCGAGAATCAAAGTCCTATCTCAATGCCTGTGTCTGAATAAATAGATATCTCTTTTGTTGCTGTAGTGTTTTTAGTTCCTGCTGAATCTGTATTCTCGCTGACGCCGACGGTGATACGTCTCGCTGCTGTTACAGGCGGAGAAGCTGAGGACGCGCCTGCAGGATTTGGAGAAGCTGCTGGCTCGCTTTGATTGCCGAGGTGGATTTGGGAAGCAGCACCACCTGCTGAAGTATCACATGGCCAAGCTATATGAGCATGAGCACCAGGGGGAGGATTCTCTACCCAACGCTCTGGAGGATTTTCTAGCCTTCCAAGGTAACAGCAGCCAGAAGCCCAGATAATTCCACTTGGCCTGACCCCCCATGTAATGTTTCCTATGTGGTGGTCACGCGAGAGACACTTAGCAGCCTTGTGAGATGGGAAGCCAGTTATGTGCCATTGTTAGTATCGTGTCATGTTCTTTTCTGCACGATGATAACACGCCATATCAGCGGCTAAACGGGCTGTTGCTCTGTCTGTGTCCTCAGAGTTAGAGATACAACACAACAAAGCGATTAAATCAGGACGCAGACAACAGTACAAACGTCTCCCAATTACTTTAGCACAATGCTGATATATCCTCATTATCTTTGGAGGGGAAAGGGCTTCCAGGCTCAACGGCACAGGCCAAATGGAGACAAATCATAACAATATGAAACAAGGCGCAGTGTGACCAACTTAATCCCTATTTATGTGACAGGCGGTGTATCTCTAATCCCTGGTTTATTATGATTATAGTTGCAATCATGATAACCATTGTCTAACAACCCCTGTACCAACACCCTCATACTTACACACACACACACACACACACACACACACACACACACACACACACACACACACACACACACACACACACACACATATCGTTAGCAGCCATGCGCTTTATGACACTGGGAGGCCTATTAATGATTTAATGAGCATGTGCGGGAAAACACCGACGCTCACACTTTTTATCTGTCAATTTATATGACAAAAAGTCACAGAGGCAAGCGATCACGCACAATGCAGCGACACACATGCAGACACACAACACTGTGTGCCTGTGGATCCTTGATTTTTATTTATTTGTTGCTATTTTATTATACTATATATATACTATAATATAGATATTATATAGTGTAGTTTATGGTGTAAATGTTTTCTTATACAATTGTATTTTTTATCTTTTCATTGTAAACCTTTATATAAGTATTTGTATTCAATATAAATTGAAGTTTAGTTTAGTTTAGTTTATTTTATTTTTTCGAGCGTGTAAAACCAAAGAAAATACAAATGAAACAAAAGATGATACAGACATGATACAGTACTATACAAATAATATAAACGAAATATTTAAATAATAATTGAATAATCTGTAGTATCATTGTCTGATAACAATAAACAAAGTACTTTCAATTCGCAGAGAATTGAAAGTACGTATTGCCTGAGATCGCATGCTGTGGTTTTATTAAATGTGCCAAGTGCTAGGACTGTCTTAGGGAAGAAAGCTTTTAGAGGTGCAGCTCCACTAACACGGAACAGTCTGCACAAAGAATGGGAAATTACCAAGCTGGTACCACTACATGTTTTTAAAGCTCGGTTGGATGCTACACAATCAGATGCTGTTGGTACCTGTACATGTGGTTAAATATGTAAATTGTAATCCCTGTACATTTAGCTGTATGATGTCCTTTTGTTGTTCTGTTGTTAATGTTTGTATGTCTTCTTGTGGAACCTACTGCTGCAGGTCTCCCTTGAAAAAGAGATCATTGATCTCACTGGGATTTTACCTGGATAAATAAAGGTTTTGAATTGAATTGAATATTTTATTTATATTTTATTTTATTCCAAAATAAAGCAACTATCACAAAAAAACTATGATAAAAAAACTATAAATAAGGTATACTGATTTTGATGATTCTGATTCTGAAAAGGCATTTAGTATTGAGTATATTTTAATAGTCTTAAAAATGCAAAATAACATGCATTTCTCTTTGTGGTTTCTTTTACTGATGTTGCATTGTTTAAACCCCAAAATAATTGGTACTCTCTAATGTAATCTAATAATTATTAGCGTCTTGCACAAATGACACGGAGATGAGAGTAAAGCGGAAAATTATGTGGAAAATTTGAATGAAATGTCATTGCGCCCGGCATTAACAAAGTCTTAACTGCAGAAACCCTGTTGTACTAACTGTACTCAGCTCCAGTGTGGATACTAGGCAGCCAGTTAGAATTCACTGAGACAAAATTAACTCGAAAAAAGGCTCTCTGGTTCAGTTTGTTTCTCACATCAAACACGGGAAAGACACAGTGGGCGAGAGATGTGTTTTAACTCCTGCATTCCAGCTGCAAACAGTCGGAAGGAAATTGTACTTTCTGAAATAATTAGTGAAGAACTTAATGTGCTTTTATTTGCCGTGTGCCCTTTTGTTCTTGCAGAGGCGCGGGAGGCCTTCATCAAGCAGTTCTCCTTGCTGGAAGCGTCCGCGGGCTCCCTGCTAGACCAGCTGAATGGCATCACAACCACTTTGAACTGCAGCATCAGCATGACGGAGATGGAGAGCGGGACGCATGAAGGGAGCAGGGCTGTGTGTCAAGCCTTCACTGACACACTGTTCATCGTTAGGGCGTCTCAGAAGCAGCTAAAGCAGGCGACACTGGACCTGGACAGCATGGTAGGCGAATCAAACACACCCTGTCCTCATTAGTGTGTGTTTACTCCACAGAGCTCTTGTAATTTCAAGGTAGCTGTAACATAAGAGTTCACCCAGTCCACAAGCAAACTGATATTGTTTGATACAATTGATGTTTTTGTCCTTATTATGGGATGCTGCAGTTTACTCCTCTTGGTGGAGCTGCTCTGTATAGACCCTCAAAGATCCCCAAAAGCAAAAAATATTTCATCCTCCACCATCCTCCACCAGAAAAGCAAAGGAACGTTTGATAGACGCTAAAATTAGTGTGACTGCGGCACTTGTAATGTATTACGGATACCGCCGCTGTGTTATTTAGGTTTCTGGGAGATGAGAGAGAGCTTGTTTTGCCAATATATAACACTCTATTTCTGATTGTGTGCACGCCACAGCGCTTATCACGTGGGTAAGCCTGGAGCTGCAGCAATGGAATTCCATATTAATAAGCCAAGCAGCCACCCAAAAATGAAGAACAAATGCAAGCACTGCAATTGTTGATTTCAGTTTTATTTGCATTTTCCTAAATGAAATGTACCCCGGAAAGCATTTGACTGTATACACATAATGTTTATCAAGTCAAAACTTCAGGGGATTTATTTTGAGAGAGGTTCCTTCAAACGCTCCTGCTTTGAACGTGATATTTAGGAGAGGTTCATTCGAGGAACTCATTATTTGCAGAATGTTTTGAGGCTTGGTCATGACTTCGGTCCAGCAAAGCAATCAAAATATAGCAAAATGAACCTCTACACTTCAAGATATGTTTTTTAAAATGTCCGCCCTGATTTGAATACCAGCTTTCCCACGGATCCACGATTATCTGAGCAGACAGTGCTGAGTCTAAAGAAAGACTCAGCTGTGAAAAGTTCCTTAATTACTACATGGAGACTTGAGTTTGCATGATTTCATTCAACGGTCGAACAGTCTGAAGTCTCCACGAGGCCAAACGTATTATTTGTCATGTCTCAGACCCCTCAGCAATCAGCATGTTGCTTTTGCCTTATTCATAGATCATTCCTTTTGAGATGGTGTCAGGCCCTAACAAATGGAACACGATGGTCAATGACTCACAGGCCCTACTGAAAAGGTAAGTCAGGTCAATGCACCTACTATAAGAAAATAATAATAAAGCTTGACTTATTTAGCACTTTTCATACAGCAGGTGCAGCTCAAAGTACTTCCCCTCAGTTCAGATGGTAAGACTTCAGGAAACATGTAGCATAGCAAGCAAATATAACAGTTTAAAGACACAAGGAGGTAAAAGGTATGATATTACAAATAAAATACAACAAAATAAATAATGATTCTCTCTGAAAATAAAGGTAGACATAACACGCTAATGTCGCTAATCAAAAGCTGATGGCCTGGGAGGAAAGCTGGATGGATAGTAATGTGTGGAACTTGGTCTAACCTTGGTCTCCTCTTGGCTCACCGCTGACACTGTGGTTATGCAATTGTGATTCGATGCCCTGGGCTACTCCGAGCACGCAGCCTTGTTACGTGGTAGTTACAGAAATGTGGACCGGAGAGCCAGAGATGGGGACGTTGTCGATGCTGAAATCCATTTCATCTGTCCTCAGGCGGATGTAATGGTCTGTTATTCTATGTTACTCACTTCCTCTGTTCTTTCTCCATCCCTTTTAGTCAGAGAGAAATGGCAGAGCACATGGAGGCCGTAGCCAGCAGGGCGGTAAGAGCCTCGGAGCAGACCTTCAGCTTCCTGATGGATCTACTGCAGGACAACTCCACCGAGGAGTACATCAGGAGCCTAACGGAGCAGTGAGCACAACAACCAACCCTAACACACGCCCACCCAGACACACAAGCAGGAAGAATGCCTCCCATTCGCTTACAGTTTGGCGCCATCCCAACACGTTGCATGACTCTGTGCTTTCTCACACAGTGCACCAATGTATTACAACTCCAGCTCCTCTTCTTCACAGCCGCCCGTTAGAGCACATTGGAGTTTGGGAGTAAGACATGTAGCCACAGGGGGACAGCTTCTCTCCACTGTAAGCCTATTGCCTTCTCGGATTTGCAGCACGCTCGCTGCATCTCCTAGCGTGTGATTGCTCAGAGGATTATCCTGAATGCTCGACAGAATGATGCAAAAAGCCCTCCGGTGGCCATGATGAGAGCAGGGGGCGAGGGAACTCTAAATTGATTACCCCCTCCTAACAGTAGTCAGCACGGTCCAGAAGGGTTCTGTTCATCTTTGCAGAACTGCGTTATGACAGTGTATGCGAGTCAGTGTGTGTGTGTAGCTTTATAGGATATGAATTGAGTGGTTTATGCACAGATTGGCAACATTAAATCGCATTCCCCAACATATGTACCCATGTGTTTGGACTTAAGCAAATCACATGCATTTTAGACAGAGGGCAGTCTGAAGTATTCACACATTCAGCCACAAACAATAGGCCTCTATCAGAAGGCTTCAGATATGACCAATATCTATTGCAGTATTACTTTTGCTCGAACAACTAAAATGACAACGGTTCACTTATTACCAAAATTCAACCTCTATTTTAAATTCAGCTGCAGTAAAAGCAGAAGAAGAGTGACATTGCCCCGCCTAAACAAGTCTGTTATGAACGGCGAAGCGACGCAGGAGCTCGAATATATATTACAAAAAAGAAAAAACCTTTATTGAATATCCTTAAAAAGCCAGCCTTCGTTTGCTCTTACATTCTCAAGTGCCTGGATTGCATTCCTCGTAATCCTGTTTTCCAGGAGCGTGGAAATCATTTTGGATTTACCGTTGAGTTTACAGAACATTGAGTTGTCTTTTGCTCCGGACGATTAATCGGTCATCAAAATAGTTGCAAAGGATTTTCTGTTGATCCACACAACATTTATTTGTCGACTTACACTACTTTTGCAGCTCTAGTCTGTCTCGGGCTCTGGAGTACAATTCTGAATCACTGCACACAAAAAGGTGAATCACTGGAAACCAGCAAAAGCAAGAAGCGATTTTTCGGCTAAACTGAAGTCAAATTTTACCAAAAAAACGAAACTTTGAGAGAAGCCACAAAAGTCAGGGACATTTTGGTAGCGGAGCGATATTTTCCTTACATCCAGGAATATTATAAAATCCTCGTGTAACCCTTCCAGATGTATCTTGGGACCCTTTGGCGTTGTCTGGTCCCTTAGATAGGGAACTCTTGACCAGCTACAACAGTAACATATTACTTATCTATCAGTCCTAATCTAAAAATATTATATTTAATCATATATTTGTCACAGAGGTCATTTTTCTGCGGAACTTTAGCTTATCCTTCTGATACTTACAGTAAAGTACATTTTTCTAATACTGGTTTGACTTATAATGGAGTATTTTTACATTGTTGTATTGATATTTTTACTTTACCTGACAATTGCAATATGACTTGTTTTAAAAGCTCCTTACAAAGAGTTTTACCAAAACTTGATAAATTAATCATTTTGAAAATCAATTAGTTTCAACTTATCCAAAAGGCACAGAAAGTGACACAATGTGAATTGTGTGTCTGTTGAGGCAACACAGATTCATTACAGCTGTGGAGGTGATACGAATGCCACGGCACTGTGTCTAACACCTTTCCTGAATTCATCATGCTGTCTTCGTGCGCTGTTGCTTTATCTTTTAATCCTCTTTCCTCACTTATAACAAGCTGCTTTGTCTTCCCCCCAGATTTATATGGATTTCAATATGGCACGGCACAATGCTTTTCACATTTCTCTAGCCAAAGATATGAAATGTAATGCGCTGAATGAAGTGCAACATATGTGCGGCTGTAATGATACTGCACTATAGAATCTCTTACCTCCTTTTCAACATCTTTACAAGAATAAAACATCAGATCAACAGAAGGAAAGGGGCTATAGATTGGTGCAGGAATGAGCCGTAAATCACTATTCGACCACTTCTGGGTTCCTTCTTCTTGAGATTGGTTAGATGAATACGCTCTATTGTTAACACAAGCTAAAGACATTTTAAAGTGTCCCTTTGCTTTTAGGGTGTTCCCTCTCCTGTGGTGTGTTCTATAGGTTTGATGCTAAATGGTCTGCAAAGGCTGGAACCCCTGAGTTCCCTCCAGAGGGAGTTTCCCTCCCACACACTCCCAAAAAGCCTCCATTGGACTCCTTTGTTTACTTTTGTAACATAATGACATCACTATGTAACATTATTGCGTTTGGATTGCACTCAAACACATTGTACGTGAGGCTAAGGGGCGGGACACAACAGAGCCGGCCAGTTAACCAATCAGAGCAGACTGGGCTCTGGTTTCAGACAGAGGGTGAGCTTAATAGGGCCTTTTTAATGATTCTACGACATAAAATATGTCAGTAAGTTCCCCACTCGTAAACTTGTGAAGCTTCTGTGTCTTAAAAACTGCAGTTGCTAACAAGTGACTAAATGAGACAACTTAAAGTCATTACGTTGAACATTAGCTGTCTTTAGCTTAGCGGTGGTGACGAGAAGTCATGTGACCGTAACATAGTTTGTTGGAATGTAGGCTTCAACTATTATAAAAGGGGTGTTAGTAAGTGGAACAAAAGGTCCAGCTGAACATAAATGTGTGTTTTCTACAGAGCTCATTTTCACTGTAGTTAAGTCCAATGGAAAGATCCCACTGATCGATATCGAGGCAGCCCGAGTGATGCTAACCCCGGGGTTGGCCGACAAAAAGACATCATGTCTGAACCAATCTAACGCAGTAGAATATATTTTACAACATGTTCTCATGTCTGTCTCTCAGAATAACCCACATGCAGCAGCAGAAAGGGAACCTGACAGTGCAAGTGAATGAAACTGCAGCCCAACAGCTGGCCCTGGAGGAAGCGGCTGCAGGCATGACGATCGCCCTGGGTAACATCACATCATCCTTACATCAGCTGGCTCTCACTGAGGCCAGCCCATCACCAGAGCACAGCACAGAGGTCAGTCTGCGCAGCACCTGCAGGGTACACACTGAATGTGAAGCATTATTATGTCACATTATAGAGCCATGAGTGAATCACTTAGTCTTATTACAGCCGGCTTGATAGCTGCACATATTATATAAGGAACCATTCCAGCACATTTAACTAAGCTCATATACGGATACAAGTAGCTATCATTTTATGACGAGTGGGCAGTTAACTCCTCATCATTTTTTCTTTTTTGATGATTTAACATTTGGCAAGCAGAGGGGGACACTGAGTAGGCACAAGAGAGGATCCTGGCAGGGTGTGCTGCTCATGGGGGTACATGTTGTTCCAGAGGAGGGTGATTAACCACTGCAGCCTCTCTGAGCACACCAAACATTGTAAAACAACACAGAAATAGTTCCCTAATATTCCCTCTGCAAATGGCTGATTAAATGTTTTGCAAAAATGAGAGAGAAAGCAAAGCGAGATGTGTTGTAATGAAAGCATTCAAGCGGTGCGTTTCTTCTTCCTGTTTAGTGGGGCGAGGACCTGCTAAAACAGACGGAAGAGCTGGACCGGCAAATTCAGACCAAAGAGAGTCTCGTGAGGAAGATGAGAGAAGAGATGAAGCCTCTTAAACAAACTGCCAATAAGAAACTGGAGATAGAGGAGGACATCAGTGAGGTGACTAAATTAAATCAGCATGTGGCTTGATGTCTAAACACATTGAATGTTTATTGAATTGTCATATTACATGCTTACGGTTTATTAGCCGTGCTAGCAGCTGCATGTGTGGTTTTGCAGTTCTGATGGTCCACTACTTTTGATGAAAATCACTTAATGACTTTCACATGGATTGACACTTTAAATTGAGTACGCACATTAAAGACCAGAGTCCAATCCGTGGTATTGAACGAAGTGTCTCGTCAACTACTTGGTACATTTCCATGATACTTGGCACTAGGGCTGCTCAATTAATCGTATTTTAATCGCGATTACGATTATGGCTTGCAACGATTACGAAAACAACGTAATCGAAATAAAACGATTATTTTTTTATTATTATTATTACTTTTTTTTTTTTTTTTTTTTAAATACTTTTTTTTTTAAGTTGAATTATACTTATCGTTCAGGGTAATCACATTTTTTTTTCTCCAATAAATGGTTGTTTTCAAAGTCAATGAATAATCGCATTTAATAATCGCAATTACAATTATTGACCCAAATAATCAAGATTATGATTTTTGCCATAATCGAGCAGCCCTACTTGGCACAGACATTCATTTTTACCTCAGGATAAGTTGTAAATGATACCTTGAATTTCAGTAGCTCAATACATTACATTACAATCAACTAAATGAACTAATGACTGTAATTTGTATTGATTGATAAACATTAACTGATAGCATACCAACACACTAAACAGCAGGTATAATGTATACCTCTCTGGTTACTAAAATAAGTATGTATAGAAGTCTATGAAATAATGACCGGCCTTCCCCATTGGTTTATGACCTCCGTGAACCAAGTAAACAAGAGTTTACGGGCTCAATTGCTGGTCTTCTTTAGAAATAGATGTAAATCATGGTTACATTTAAATTCAAACATTTGATGAAGAGATGTGTCTTTTAGGGCGTGGCTACCTTGTGATTGACAGGTGGCGGCCCAGTCGGAGCTTTAACCCTCCTACAGCGTGTTTTCACTTCATGAAAGTTAATTGTAACATTTTTGGTCACCTATAAAAACATTATACTTAGTTCCAACCTCTCATTTCACTTCTGGTTCCAAAGAAAACAGAAATACCAAACTAAAGGCTCCAAAACTTGAAAAACCAATGTGTGTCGACTACTTCCACGTCTAGGCTGGAAATGATTGTTGCTGTCCTCCCTCCTGTGTTTTATATCTGTTTTTGCAAGCGTCACACTTACTGTACACTTGACTCCACTGAGGTTTTGTTTCCTCGTGTCTCATTCTTAAGCTGCGGGCTCACGCTCAGGGGTCAAAGGTCATGGCTCTGACGTCAGTGGTGAGAGGGAAAGAGGTTGAGTCTGAAGCCATCGCCCTGCACAGAGAACTGCAATGTGAGTCTTTTTGGTTTCTGTTTTTCACTCTCTTCACTGTCTGTCCTGCGTTGTTGTTTTTGTTCAACAACATTGTTCTTCTTAAATTGAAATGTCAAGTGCAGAGTCTGAAAACAAACAAGAACTGAAATATTTCTGTAATAAATATGTCATCACCATTATAACATCTTGACCTAATCCCCGAGTATTGAATGCAGCAGCGGCTTACCTTATGTGGAAAATGTAATGAAGTGGAATTTTTTGAGAGTTTCCAAAGCGTCAAATTCATAAATGAAATATGGACTCTTTATGATGCGTGCAGAGAATGTTAAGTTACTCCTCAGACTAAAACAGCACAGTAAAAACAGAGCATGAAACCTTGATATGTGATTGTTGCTCATTTCATCATGAGAATAATAATACATGAGACTTGTATAGCGCTTTTATAGAAACTCAAAGACGCTTTGACAGAGAATAAAAAAAACAACCAAAAAAACAAGACAAATACAAAAAGAGATAAACAAAACAGAAAATAGGGGGGGGGGGGTGGTCAGTGGTTGAATGCAGTGTTGAACAGGTGGGTTTTGAGTGATGTTTTAGTTTAGTTTAGTTAGTTTAGTCAATTTATTGAACATGTCAGAAACAAAAAAAATATAACAATAATATATATATATATTCTCTTTTTTTCACTCAGATTAATAATTATAACAAAGTACCAAAAAAAACAATAATAATAATAATTTTCAGATAGTCTCTGTTCATGTTCAACAGGGGCAAGAAGAAGCTTAAAAAAAAATGTCTGGTCCTACCCCCTCTATGTTTTGAATGCGGTGAGGGAGGAAGAATCTCTGGATTGGGGTAGTGAGCTCCAGAGGGTGGGTGCAGCAACGGAGAAGGCTCTGCCGCCCCAGGACTTGAGGTTGGTCCGGGTGGGGGGGGGGGGGGGCAGGAGGTTGGCAGCAGCAGAGCGGAGGGAGTGAGTGGGAGTGTGTCTGTGGAGGAGGTCAGTCAGGTAGGATGGGTCCAGGAGGGCTTTGTTTGTCATGAAGAGGATTCTGTACTGAATTCTCTGGGGGACGGGGAGCCAGTGGAGCTTGATGAGGACGGGTGTAATGTGTTCACGGATTCGGGTGTGGGTGAGTAGACGGGCGGCGGAGCTCTGGATGTATTGAAGTTTGTTGAGGATGTTTGCAGGTGAACCGTAGAGGAGGCTGTTGCAATAGTCCAGACGGGAGGTGGTGAAGGCGTGGATGAGTCGAGAGAATGCACTTTAATAGCTACACGACTTTTCACTGCCTCTGTTCCTTTCCCTTGCCTTCTTCCTGATCCTCAGACATGGTGAGGGAGTGGCCCCGGCAGCAGGCCCAGACAAAGGCCTCGATAAAGAAGGAGAAACCTCTGGAGGAGAAGGTTCTGGCAGATGTCAGGAGAAAGGTCTCGCAGATAAAAGAGATGCTGGAACCCGCTCTGCAGAACTCCAGCCTCTCCAGCAACATCACACAGCAGGCAGAACACACCGCTCACGCTGTGGCAAAGGTGTGTGTGCAGCCAACACACCGCTCTGTGGCACAGGGGTCCAGGTGGACTTTTTAGTTTTTCAACTTGGAATCTTTACCCCCTCTTGATGAAAACAGTCATGTTCAAAACCCAGTTCAAAATCAGTTCTAAGTTGTTTTTGATATTTGCCATTATTTACCATTTTAGCCTCAGCTTGTGCATGTTTTGCTGTTAATAATAATAATACATGACACCACTTATATAGCGCTTTTTAAAAAACTCAAAGACGCCGTGACAGAGAATAAAACTAAAAACAAAGAAAAATACATAAAGAGATAAACAAAAACAGATTCAGATTCTGTTGTGTTTTGGTATGTTTTTCAAAATGATGATCTCTGTCCTTGATTGGCCCTGTATATACTTGAATTTACTATTGTATGTGAACCTTTATACTTGTTGCCCATCTTTATTCGGTCTCCATGGAAGAATACATATTATAGAGAAATGGGGCCTTTTTGGTTAAATAAAGGATAAACAAATTCATACTTTGCTTCATAACCAAAAACCCTAAAAAACGATCTGAACAAAATATCTCAAATAGTCGGTAGGGCTGCACAATAATACATATGTCATCGTCATCACAATGTCAACTTGCAAAGAAACACATTACACACTTTCTAACTACACTTCAAAATCAATATTTTGTGTGCAGTTAGATGTTCAGTTTGGACAAATCAAACCATCTTCCAATTGATTTCCTTTTATTATTGTATCTAAAAGCAATTTGTGTATCTTGGCAGTATATATGTTTATAAAGCAGAACTGAGTACACTTTAATATCTGTTCATTTATTGCCTGTAGTATTTATATCACAAGTAATAACATATGTTCCTGATGTTGTGCAGCCCTACTAGTTGATTCCAGTTTGTCTCTCCCCTGTTCCCCCCTTCCTTTGTGTGCAGGAATCCAAAGCCATTCTGATCCAGGCCAAGCACACGAGGACAGCGTCGGCTCACCTCAGCTCGCACATCGACTCCGCTCTGCAGCAGCTGAGTGAGCAGGAGCTGCAGACTGACAGAGCCCGCTCCATGTTCACTGCAGAGGTAACACACACGTCATCCACACGTCTGAACAGCAGGATCCATGCATATTGATCTGTGCTTCCTGTGTTCAGTGACAAGGACGATGTTTCTGTCTTCTCATTTCCAGCCTCAGGTGTCCCTGGCCGGCGTTAAAGAAGACATGGAGGCAGCCAGGCTCCAGTTGAAGGCCTTCTCTGTTACACTCACTGAGCTAATCAGCAAGATTGGTAAGTCACTCTCTTTTCGATGATGTTCACTCTGCCTCCTTTAAAGTCAGGACAAACTCATACATCTTCATTATACCGTAAATGTCACTTCACTAAAGATCTGCTTTTTAATGCCTCGTTTAACATGGAAATGTTTATCCCATATGATGAAGTAACTGCTGTTCATGGGCCCAGCAGCGGGTTCTCTGTGGGTAAATGTCACTGTTAAATATTTCAACTGTGTTTATATTTTTAACACAGTGGTAAATAATTACATATTATTTTACTTAATTGCATATTTGAGTTACATATTTTTTTCTTGCCACTGCACACTTCTACTTCACTACAATGTCAAGGAACACATTGTGATTTTTACTACTTATATTTTTACAGCTTTAGATCCTTAACAAATTAAACAGATTTTTATTATAACATTACATGTTTTGTTAAATTTAAAAAGCCAACTATCTATTCAAAAACATCTTGTTTGATACATTTACAAGCACACTACATTTCAGTAATGTTTTTTTCTTTCTTTCTTTATTCTTATTTTAGATTTTTCTCTATTGGGAACTTTTAATACTTTAAAACTATACACATTTAAGTAATGTTCTTTATTATTTCCAGTCATTTAAAAAAGTTTTTATTTAAAGTGGACCTATCATGCTATATTTGAATAATATATTGTAGGGCCATACCTATATAAAACATGTCTGTGAAGTTTGTTTTTCAAAATACCAAACAGATCCTGCATTTTAGCCATGCCTCATTTAGCTCTATTTGCTCTTTCCAGGCCTGTCTTTGCAAGGGCTGATTCTGTGACGTAGCTTTAATGCAAATGAGCTGCAGCTGACCACGCCCCCTGCAGGAGAGGGGAGTGTGCTCTGATCAGCTGCTGGGCTGTCAGAAGAGGGGGAGAAAAAGAGAGGCTCCGTCCTCCGTGTTTTATTCTTATATGATTATATAGAGTCATTATTCATTTGTTTTAAAGCTCAATAAATAACAAAGAAGACCTCTGACCGGCACTTTTCTAATTTTGTCCGGAAGATTTAAACTTTAACGGACATGTTGACCGGCGAAAAAAATCTAACTGAAACTCTGCCGCACGGTCCCCTCGTTCCTTGGAAGAGGCGGAGAGGTGGGTGTTTGTCATCTGCTGGTGGACTACCGGAGAGAATTACAGCGAGGGAGGGATTGCATTGAATTACAGCAGCAGGAGCAAACGCTTGCCTCGGGGAGGGAGAAAAAGAGCCACAGCAGAGAATAAACAGAAGGGCAACCATGGCAACCATGCGCAGGAAGTCTTCTTCGCTGCTTTTGTGGCAGACTACAGCGCCACTTACAGGCCTGGCATATGTACTACAGCGTCTCCAGCGCTTTCGAGCGGCAGTGGCCCAACCTCTCATTCCCCTGATAGGTGGAGAGTTGCCCATATAGGCGGAGCTCCTCGTTTCTGACATCAGAAAAATTAACCCAGCCTCGTTTTTAGAGATTTGGGTATGGAGGAAAACAGAGAGGGTTTTCTTTTTACACATATTCATGTATAAAAGACGTACAAAAGTGCATTTTGCATGATAGGTCCCCTTTAAATCTTGGATTGTTCTTTATTGGGAATTCTTAGTACTTAAAGAAACTAAACTCATTTTAGTAATTTTCTATATTATTTCCACTCATTTTACAAATATATATATTTGAGATATTTGAGCGTTATTATTATATATTTTTTATTATTATTATTTGTATTTCTGTTTTGGGGACTTTTAATACTTTAATAAGATGTTGCCGATGATACCTACCTACTTTACCTAAGTGATCAATTTGATAACAGGACTTTTGTAATACAGTAACTTTACAGTGAGATATTCGTACATTTAATAAAGTCAAGGGCTTCAATACTTCTTCCACCTCTGTTCAAACTGAATTACCTGTGTAATCTATTGTGTAGAATTATGTGTGTAGAATGAATAAGACAGGCAGGCCTTTTCTGGTGAATATGTTAACACACCTGAGTGGATCATATCTGAAATCACTGTAATTAGGGCGTCGTGGCTTGAATCGGTGATGTTGGACGGCTGATAACAAAACTAGAGCGACAGTAAAACTTCTGTCTCCACTAAATGCTTTTCCTCTGCCTCCATCTGTCCTCTCTCTTGCGTGTCCGGATCAGATGGGAACGTGCCGCTGGAGCGTTTTGACCAGATCCTGGATGAGACGGAGCGGCGCCTCAGCATGCTCCACGGGAGTGTCGACAGTCCGACGCTGGGAGTGAAGATTCAGAAGCTGCGTTCAGCCGCTCAGGAGCAGCACAGCCGGATGTCCCTCATTGAACAGGACTTACAGGAGATCACAGAGGAGAGAGACAGTCTGAGGGACATCGCTCTGAACCTGCCCGCGTCCTGCCCCTAGGCCTCAGCCGCAGGTACAGGCTACACACTAAAGAGGAGAGGCCTTAAAAGGATACCTCAGATTGCTTGAAGTGGGATTTGATCAGGTACTTATCCATATTCAGTGTAGTACCCACAGTAGATGAAGGATGGCACGCCCCGAGATTGGATGAAAAGACAGGATTACCATGGAGGAGACGGAAGAGTAAAGATGAACTGCTGGGGATGGGGCGGCAGCATAATATATTGTAGCCTCCTTGTGAATAGCAAAATCACTTACAGTGTGTGCTATATTTAGAATACTTACACTGCGTTACTTTGCTGTCAGACAGCTCTTTCCAATGGGGAACTGAAGTGTATGTACGATTTCCTTAAAGCCACCAGACTCTATTGACGAACACAGTCAGTTTACTTTGCAGAACAAGGGTTGGGCTACCGCTTAATTCAATCAGTTGAAATGTAATTGTCAGTTTTATTGTGTGACTTTGGGCTTTCGAAGGCTTAGCTACTTTGATTCACCAACATATAATGCAAACAAACCAACCTATCAAGGCAGTGATAGAGCAGCAGCAGCTTCCATGTTTGTGAGTTCTGGTGACTTTTAAAAGAGCATAGAAGAAGAAGAAGAAGAATCTGGTTTATTGTAGGTTTACACATACAAGGAATTTGCTTTGGTGTGTAATTGTGCATACATAAAATAATAAGAGTGTTTAAGTAAAACAAAAAGGAAAAATGCTATACATTTTCTTTTTTCTTAAAAAATATTCAAATAAATGTTTTTCAAGGAATGGAAAAAAAGTACAAAAATAATGACAATTTAGTCTGAGAATAAAATATGTGCATTATAGAAAAATATGACAGCTTCAGTTCTCCATTGGAAACTGTAGAGTGGTACAAATATTCCACATTTAGCATACACTTCATCTAATATTGATTCTGTAGGTTTCTTTAATATGTTTTGCTGCTGCTCCCGTTCAGCAGTACATCGCTGAGAAGTGCAGCCAGTACTCCTGTGTGCTTTTTCAAACTAGGGGGCGTTCCATCCATCATCGACTATAGGTAGTGTGGTAAGTACCTTATACAACCCCTCTTCAGATAACTCTCCCTCTAAGTCATTGATAAGACACTCCAACATCAGAGAAGCCTGGAAGGATTTTGATAATAAAAGGGGCTGTGGTAATTTTTTATTCTGCTTCGAAAAGGTGAGTTATATCCCTTCATAATTTCCAGCTTTTGCCCCAAGGTACAATTTATTTTACCACCTCAAGAGACTCAGTCTCGCACATTCCCAGCAAAGCCTCAAACCCCTCCACTGTCTCGCATGATTCAAACCTAATCTTCCTTTTTGTTTTCCTTAATTTCTTTCTACCACTCTCTCCTTTCACTGCAGAACTGTAATTTCACCGTGAATAATAATAATACCAGACGTACTGAACTGCTGGAGTGCCCTGTCAAGTTTAAAATAAAGCTGATTTTCCTTTGTGGGGGTAAAAGGTGTGTCTGAGTGCTCCTCCACACTGACACTTTCATTTACACTTGAGCTCTTTTTCATCAGTCTGGCTTAATTAACAATTAGTCCCCTTGGCCTCGGTGGGGTTCAGGTCAGGCTTCAATAGCACACAACCTGTTCTGATTCTTACAATGCCTACCTCTCTTATTGTACTTTCTAAATAAAATAAGTGAGTCTCCTTCAAATGTAGGAATGTCTCAAGTTACAGTCTTGGTCAAATTAACCGAGATAATCAGTTTTAAAGAGGCCCTATTTTATGTTTTCCCTTTCCTGTAGTGTGTTATATAGATGTGTGTGCATGTAAATGGTCTGCAAAGGCTAAAATCCCTGTGTCCCCCCCCCCTACTGAAACGTCTCCATTGAACTCCTTTGTTTACTCCCGGAACATTACATTACATTACATTGCATTTAGCTGACGCTTTTATCCAAAGCGACTTACAATAAGTACATTCGACCAGGAAGACACAACCTTGAAGAAAACTGAATCATATAAGAAAATCAGGTTTCAAAGAGCCAATCGTTTCAAGTGCTACTCAACTGGCTTTAGATAAGCCAGTCCTTTATTAGTATATAAGTGCTCTGTTAGCAGTTCTTTGTTAGTCATTCTATCGCTCGAAGTGGAGTCGAAAGAGATGAGTTTTCAGTCTGCGCCGGAAGGTGTGTAAGCTTTCTGCGGTCCTGATTTCAATGGGGAGCTCATTCCACCATTTTGGAGCCAGGATAGCAAACCCACGTGTTTTTGCTGATGGGAACTTGGGTCCCCTTCGCAGCGAGGGTGCAGCGAGTCGTTTGGTTGATGCAGAGCGGAGTGCACGTGCTGGGGTGTACGGTTTAACCATGTCCTGGATGTAGGAAGGGCCAGATCCATTCGCAGCATGGTACGCAAGTACCAGTGTCTTGAAGTGGATTCTAGCAGTTTCCGGAAGCCAATGAAGGGAGCGGAGGAGCGGCGTGGTGTGGGAAAATTTTGGAAGGTTGAAGACCAGACAAGCCGCTGCATTCTGGATGAGCTGCAGAGGTCGGATGGCACATGCAGGTAGACCAGCCAGGAGGGAGTTGCAGTAGTCTAGGCGTGAGGTGACGAGAGCCTGGACCAGAACCTGCGTCGCTTTCTGGGTCAGCTGGGGACGCATCTTCCTGATGTTGTAAAGGCGTGTATCTGCAGCAGCGGGTTGTAGCAGCGATATTTGCAGTGAGTGACATCACTGTGACATCACTGTGTAACACTCGCGTCGCACCGTTATTGTTTGCTGCTTCAACACATTGAACGGTTGACCAATCACAACAGAACCGGCCAGCTAACCAATCAGAGCAGACTGGGCTCTGGTTTCAGACAGAGGGTGAAAAGAGGTGCTGCAGCACAGGCGGTATGAGAAAAATAAAGAGCTTTTTGAACATTAAAGCAAGGAGACATGTCCCAGTAGAGACACTACATACTGATATGAACCTGAAAATGAGCACATTATGTCATCTTTAAGACAAATGTTGAGGTTCTCATATGACCCAGTTACACAGCTACATCGACTTATAGTAAATGTATTGAATGTAAGCCTTCACATAGAAACCATTACACAATGAAAGGGCCATTTTGAATACTGAAATGTCTGTAATTATTGATAGTCACTTTTGTACAACATTGTAATGCACAGTGAAAAGGAAAGAGCTGCACACAGCTGAGAAGAATGTGTTGGTGATTGCGCAAGGAATTCTCTGAAAAACAAGCAATAAATGAAGCATTTAATCCTGAGAAACATTCTTGCCGTTTGTTCTTTTTCTCCAAAGCACGTCACAGTATAATAAACACTAGGTTACACACTATGTGAGTACATCGTTTTTTTATGTTGTTTTTCTATTATTTGCATTTTAAGAAATGATGTTGTTACAGCCAGTGGCGACTCGTCATTAGGGGCAGGTGGGGTACAGCCCCACCTAGTGTCAGCAGAAAGTAATGCAAATAATAATTCCAAAAATATGCAAAAACAATATATGTTCAAATATATTTTAAGATCATGTTTAGTCATCTGATTCGTCTGTACATTGCTGTTTCAGTCTGCGTTCTTCCAATTAGTGTCCACAGTGTGCATATTGAGCCGTGTTGAGCGATGAGGGGCTAGCCTCCCTCTGCTGTCAAAATGAATGGGTGCTGTAAAAATGACACTGCACATGCTCAGATTATATTTCTATTCAATGTGTGCGGCAAACAAAAAATCACCAGTGGGGCAAAGTGCTGGCATTCCCACCAAACGTCATCTCATAATTCACAGAGCTGATTGGCTGTAAGTACGTCGCAAAACGTGTAGATGTGAAGAGGAGACGAGAGAGAGCAGCTTATAGCGATTAAAATCTGTAAAACGGAAAGAAAATGAAGTTGACCATCTACTTCAGCTTTGGTAAGTTCATTTTACGTCATATCTTTTGTTGATCTTCTGTGTGTGTGTGTGTGTGTGTGTGTGCGTGCGTGCGTGCGCACGTGCGTGTGTGTGTGAGAGATTGTTGGAGCTGTGTGCAACTCAAGGCATATGCTCGAACGGGAGCTGCCTGGACGCTGCAATCATGTTGCACGCTATCCGTGCTGACTTCTCGTACAATGTCCCGCTGTCTGCTTCCTGCATAAAGTCAAGTGCTCGGCGCAGTTGTCGGCGAAATGTCGCTCCTCTGTTTTCATTGAAACAGCTCCTTATATCCGTTAGCGCCGCTAGCTAGCACCAGATGCTAACAACAACAATACACATAAGGTCTCTCTCTCGCTCGCTCGGGCCACACATACACACACCCTCCCGGTCCTCCCGATGGCCAGTCGGTGCCTGCCGGTGAGCGTGGAAGTGTGGTCTGCCACAAGCGGGCGGCAGGAGCGGGGCTGTCAGCATCAGCTTGTAGATGGTATTTTAAACTGGATGCGCTCTGAAGCTACGGGGCGGCCAAGGAAAAAAAATACACATGCGTTAATCGCGTTAAAATAATTTGTGGCGTTAATTTTTTATTAACGCGTTAACTTGACAGCCCTAATTAGGATATCGACTTTAAACCAATTTATTGGAATTTTCTTTTATTATGGCTCTTAATCTGTAAGAACATTTCTTCTGGTGTTTTAGAGGGATAAGTGAGATTTTATTTTTTATTTCCAGTTCTCTTATAATTACTTCCAAGAAGCAAAAAACTATGTTTTGCCTTCTGCTCACCACAATCTTTCCAGCATTTAAAACTATCCATTTCTTTATCTGAGTACGATTAGTTGCATGAGTATTTCCTCTATTAATGGTGATTTAATTCATTCATTCATAATTTGTGTGCATTAAAAGTGCACTTTGTTCCTTTGCTCATAAATAAACCTGTAGTTGTCTGTCGTATTTGATAATAGAAAAGGAAGAAAAAGTTTTACATTTGGGGAAATATATTTTGGTGCTTTTTTTTGTTGAATGTGAAGCTACACCTGCAAAGTTCTCTAATCAACACGTGTTATCTTGTTTTTCTACACTTTGAGTGTTATATCTCGTTAAACGTATACATATAACAGTATAATTAGTGCTGGAGGCACAGGTAGCTGAATATCTCCCCTGACAGACAGAGCCATGCTCACTGTTTCCTCATGTTGCTAGTCTTTACACTAATCACCTGCCGACCTGCGTCATAGATGAGAAGAACAATAAGAGTGATATATTGCATGTTATCAACGCTCGAAAAGAAGAAAAGAAGCTCAATTAGATTGAAAAAGTTCCAATAACTCCACTGTGCTGTTAAATCATTGTGAAATTCCACATGCTGCTTTTGTAATGAGCTCTGTTTGATGTTGAAACATCTTGAATAGCCATAACAATATGCACATTTTTCGTAGAAGTTTGCTTAAAATTCATTACATATTTTCTGACAATTGTAGTCAGCGTTTACCTTTTAACACGCACCATGTGCACAACCTGTGTCTGTGTGAATGTTCTTTCCATTGAAACGTCCAATGCTGATGAGCCATATGTTGAACAAGGTCAAAGAGACAGTGCTTATGTTCCACTCTGTACAAAGATAATCACAGAGGAGAACATTCATGGAAACCCTTCACCAGGATAAATGCAGCGCTACGTTTTAGGAATTAAAAGTAGTCATTTTCAGTCCGTTTAGCGGCCAAGTAGAGATCGAGTGTCATTACCATATGAAAATGAAAATTTAAATTCATGACCATTGAAGAAGTGATGTGGAGATAGAAAATGGGAAAGAGTGCTGAAAGTCATCACTTTATTACAATATTCCTGCTTCGCACTGAAGTGAATATTACGACATTCTTCTTGATGGGGTTTTTATCATGGCGGCCACGCATGAGTGGTGAGAGGAACTCGCTCACCTTTTTTAACATCTAAGCTCACATACACCCATTGTAACTGCCATCGTTATTGCAGTGGGGATATAAGATGCACTGGACGCTTTTGGTACACAATGTGTCTCGTTACCACGCTGAAATTGGCCTTTAAACAAGCCCTGAACTAACACACTCTCACTCCCTAAGCGTCCAGGAGCTACGTTTGGTCAGGGTCCCGTGGCGTCCAGTTGTGACGCTCCTAGGCTCCTTCAGCTTCATAAAGGGACGCAAATAGCTTTCAACTGATTGCAATGTATTCCCATCTGCGTCGGGATTTGACGCTCATGGAAGCACGGCATTCGTTTGTGTCAGCTGCCCTTAAAGGCAATGTGAGCGTCCATTCCCATTGGATAACGGAGAATTGTACACCCGGAAGTAAGTACTCCTCTTACTGTCGATTGATTTTACAGTGATATCTGCGCTACTCATCGACTAAAAAACACCAGATTATCCTTGTTAATTACACAACATTGATTGGTTTAAATTGTGTGCAATGCTTTTGTATTTTTCCCCTTCCATTCGGAGAAACAAATATTTTTTCGGAGTAAAGGATGGCACTACACTACCCAGAATCCCCAGCTATTGTTTAGGACTACACCATGTGCTCTGTTTGACAAACCCCGTGATAGTCCTCAAGCTCTGTGATTGGAGAGTGTGCTCCGAAGGTTATGCCGATTCTCGAACAGCACTTGAAATGTGATGGAACCATGGCAGACTGTCCAAAACTGGATTTGAACGGGTCCACCTCGGGTCCACCTCGTCCCTCCCGTCCCCAGAACTACACATGCTGGCTATTCTGTTTCGCAACATGTTCTCTATCTATGGCACGTCTCTACTGGGAGTTGTAGTTTTAAAAGACGTTTTCGTATTTCCCATAATAACAAGTTGCCAGTATTAAACTGTGTACATCCCTGGAGGTTTAGGGGATAGGAAACACTCACATTTAAAACATATAATTAATAAATGGGTGGAAATTGCTTGTACCTATAATGGGCAGCATTCATATATATACACACATGCCAGCTAAGGTCAGAAGAGCTTTATTTAACAGCTGGTCTTATGTTTGTGACCCCTGTTGTTAATTGATAACATTACATTACATTAATTGATAAGCCTGAAACATGCACTTGTCAAGGTTCAGAGGCACATTTTGCAAATATGGCAGTAGCCATCGATCAGCTTAAGATAAGATATACTTTATTGATCCCAAGTTGGAACATTTGCGTTACATCAGCATGTGTAACAGTTGTAAATATGCAGTTGTGTTTATTTGTAAATCATTTAGTATAATCACACAAATGCTGTGTTTTATATTTAACAATTCTGTGTTCTTTATTTATTGATTGTTCAATACCTGACAAGGCCGGAGATGAAATATCTACATACATCTTATAAGAGTATAATACATTATGTATAATATCAGTTAAAATAAGTCCTTCAACATAGTTAATATTGCTGGAGGTATGCACACATATTGATAGATGTCTTGTAATGCACTATTGAGGAACCTGCGACCCAAGTTTTTCATTCAGTGCAGAACTACACCATAGTTGTGTAGGCCTATATGATATGTCAATAAACCTTAGAAAATCTTGAAATCTTGAAAGGGATGTGCAAAATAGTCATTATATACAGTCTTTAATTAACTATTCGTAGAGAATAACGAGTAATGAATATACTTTATAGGGATCCTATTAATATCTAATAATAAAAATAATGAAATTCAATAACATGCTTTAACCACTAGGTGTCCCTTTATATCAGCTATGCACCTTTATGGTGTAAATACAGCCTATCTACCAATTGGATCAAATATAAAAGTGAGCCGAATTAGTGTTGATACTGCAAGGAGACGTATTGTGTGAAAAGAAATGTAAGATGTTGTTTAATGGCTGATATATGTATGATCCACGTCACGTTTTCAGTTCCTCATGTTTGTCTAAAAGTCTTCTCATCAGGGCTCTATAAATACAGAACTACGGCAGATATGTCATATTTAATGCAGCCGAACCGTGTATTACAATGCCGTTATGTGATGACTTTCAAAGAGAAAAGCAAGCACACTCGGAATAAAGTATTATTTTATTTTTTTTAAATGTTTTCGGTCTGTTTCCGGTATTTGTTAATGACGATGTGCTGTGAGATGTGAGACTGGAATTGCACAGGGGAAAATAACGTAGGCTATCTTTAGATGCGGATTTTGTTAAACTAATATGTTTGCGCTGTGGACCAACACTATACATTGACGGGGAAGGGGGTAGCAATAAAGATAACACCATTAAACAGTTACACAACATAACAGAAATAATATCGATAGCAGCATCCCAAGCAACCACCTTGGTAACAATGAAAACGTCGCAATTTCCTGTAGTAATCTTCGCAATAACTAGCAAACTAAAGATCATGTACATCCACTGCACACATAATCTGAAATAACAACTCATATTTCTCGCATCAAATGACATCAAAACGCATTTTAATGGCCAAACTAACTTTAAAATAGGCATTTTCCACCGAGAATAAAACGAAGTTCGGCCATGTTTTCTTTTTCTGCAGGGAGAAATGTGAAGATCACATGACATAGATGCCAGCCATTGGAATGAATGGTGAAAAAAAACGGGGTTTGTCAAACAGAGCACATGGTGTAGTCCAAACGATAGCTGGGGATTCTGGGTAGTGTAGTGTCTTCTGCCATCCTTTACTCCGAAAAAATATTTGTTCCTCCGAATGGAAGGGGAAAAATACAAAAGCATTGCACACAATTTAAACCAATCAATGTTGTGTAATTAAAAAGGATAATCTGGTGTTTTTTAGTCGATGAGTAGTGCAGATATCACTATAAAATCAATCGACAGTAAGGGGAATACTTACTTCCGGGTGTACAATTCTCCGTTATCCAATGGGAATGGACACTCACATTGCCTTTAAGGGCAGCCGACACAAACGAATGCCGTGCTTCCATGAGCGTCAAATCCCGCCGCAGATGGGAATACATTGCAATCAGTTGAAAGCTATTTGCGTCCCTTTATGGCGCTGAAGGAGCCTAGGAGCGTCACAACTGGACGCCACGGACACTGACCAAACATCGCTCCTGGACGCTTAGGGAGTGAGAGTGTGTTGCCTGAACAGCGGGCGAGTCTACAAACAACGCCTGAACGTCTGCGACCCAAGCCCAACACCGGCCGGAGATGTTCGTGTAGACTTCGAGCAATATGTGCGATTATTGTCAGATTGTGAGTGGACTACTTTCCAGAGAGATGAAAGAGCGTACAGGGGGACACTGGACACAAAACTGCTCCAGGTATGATCTAACTTTGCTGTTACTCTCGGAGGCGCAGAGAAGTGGGGCAGACTGGTGACAATCCTGACCAGCGCTTTTTTCATTAATGGAATATTCTCCGCGACGCAACGAAACTCGCGTCCCAACGGATTCCGGCTTCTGAAATATGTCGCCAGAATCCTGAAGAAATTCCCTCTTTCTGACAACTTCCCGGTGGACCTTACAGCTGACTCGCTGACACCTTGGATAGAAATGCAGCTTCGCTTCATCCGTGAGAGAATACAACCAGCGCTGCGGGCCGCCGGGACAGAGACACGACAGCAGCAAAGGAAAGTTTCCAGGAACAAGCTGGCATATCTCTGGCAACACCGCAAATCAAAGGCAATCAATATCATTTTAAATAACAGCTGTTTTCCGGAAACCGCGCCCACTGTTAGTGATACAGCCAATGTGTATGACTACTATAAAGCCAAATGTCAAACTGTGCCGATGGCTACTCCCCTGGCCACGCCCCCTTGGTACAATTTAATTGACAGAATAGAGCCAGGCTATTTCCCAGATACCCAGGATTTTACAACAGAGGAGGTGGATGCAGTTCTGGCTTCTCTTCCTAATAACAAGGCTAGTGGATCTGATGGGGTCATCTACTGTATGAGACGCTGAGAGCTACCAGGCCCACGTCAACACAGACACTCACACACATCTTCAATGCCTGCCTGATCAATGAGAAGGTGCCTGCTTCATGGAAAGGGGCCCTCATTCACAGGATACCAAAAAAGGAAAATGTCCCAGATGATCCTTCCATTTGGCGTGATATTTCACTATTGCCCACTATATACAAAGTCTTTATGAAGTGCCTACTCACCCGCATCTTACCCTGGCTGGTGGACACAGGGATTCTCTCCACCCATCAGAAAGCATATATCAACAGACAGGGAATGAACGAACATGTGTTTTGTTTAAAAACCGGAATAGATGATTTCAAACATGGATCATCTCAATTCTAACAGTGTTTTTGGACTTTAGAGACGCGTTTGGTACACTCTCCCATGAGGTGATGCTACAAGCATTAGAGGAAATATACCTGCCTCAGCATTTTGTGAATATTGTATCCAATGTGGACCAAGGTTAATTTCTTCAGGTTATCTGTGGGCAGCAGCTCACAGAGCCGATTGCACTGAAGGTGGGAATAAAAACTGGCTGTCCCTGGAGTGCCGTGAACTTCATCCTAGCACTCAACCAATGGATGAAGTGGATTTACCAGTGCGCTCCGCTGCATGTCAAATCCCCAAATCCTGTTCAGGGATACGCTGACGACGTGCAGGTGTCATCACGACAAGAGGATGTCATCATTAACATGCTGGCGCGCACTGATGAGTGCCTCCAATGGTCAGGGCTGGAGGTGAAGCAAGCAAGCAAGTGTGCCGTACTCCATGAGCGCCGCAGTGGAGGCAACCGCTGGTATAAGGCCAAGAACGACAAGCCCCCCTCCTTTCTTGTAATGGGCCAACTCATTAAGGTGTATTCCCGTAATGAGACCTACCCATACCTTGGCCACAGGTTTAACATCGCTGGTGAGTGGGGGGAGCAGGTCGAGGAGCTCACTACAGAGTTTCTTCATCGTCTCCACCTGATAGACTTGTCCCCCCTCCCCGTCCTCATGAAGTTCCAGGCTGTGAGAGAGTTGGCTTTGGCTAAAATTCAACATATCTTTGCCAATGTACACATCCCTCTCAAGGCACTGAGAGACATGACAAACAAAACTGTCCAGCTGGTCAGAAAGTGGGTGGGCCTCAACACACACTCCACACGGGGCATCATCTTTCTCCCATGTGGAGAGGGGGGGCTGGGAGTCCCCAATGTCGAGTGGACCTACATAGCCACCAGGCCAGCCCACTTGATCCACATTCTTAACAATGATGATGTCACCGTAAGAGAAATGGCCAGGGCCTCTCTCCTGCTGGATCTACAAAGAAGGAAGACACCCTGGCCAGCGCAGACCAGAACAACTTCCTTGGCTTCAGGAGGAAAGACTCTGGGAAACTTGACTCTCCGGCCAGGGGCTTCGGGGTCTGACTGACCAGATCTCAATGACCTCTGCAATCGGACTGGAGTCCAGCTGAAATGGACACGACTCAACACAGAGACTGAAGTCCCTGTCTCTGATGAACTGATCACTGACCCCAGTGTGGTTGTGAAGGCCGACATCACAACACCTCAGGAAGAGACTGTGGAACTGCACAGAGACTCTGCAAGGAGGGTTCTGCTCAGCATGAAGCAGTCTGAGGTCAGGCAGCACCGTGTGGACTCAGACTGCAGGGAGAGCCTGTTTGGGGTTTGCTGACCACTCAGTCTCACACTCAGTGTTTAAGAACGCCGCTTTTGGTGAGGATGTTCTGACATTTACCATCAAAGCAAGACTGCAGGTATTACCCACTAAGTACAATCTGTCCACCTGGTACCATCAGGATTCACAACAACACCTAGAATCAATTGCACACATAACAAATGGATGTAATGCATACAAACGCCTGTACATAACCCGTCATGACCATATTGTGGACATTGTGTCTGATGCGGTACGAAACATCTTACCATCTAGCACAATGTACAAGCACACTACAGTGTTACCAGAATGATTTGGTTTTACCAATGAGGTCTTTGCTAACATCCCAAATATACCTGATGTTGTTTTTGTTGACACCAACCACAGGGAGGTGCTAATATTAGAAGTATCTGTATTTGACCTGTACATGGACCAGGCTTTCCAGGACAAGTATATCAAATACCAACCACTGCTCGATGTGATAACCAGCTTTGGGTACAAGTGTAGATATAGCATACTTATATTCGGAAGTCTTGGCCATGTATATAAATGCACCATGATTGGTCTGAGAATTGCTGGAATGTCAAAGAGAAAAGCCAAACAAATTGCCAAATATTGCTCTGTTTCAGCTATTATTGGCAGCTTAGCCGTGTGGAGAAGGAAATGCTATGTGTTCCCCGAACGGTACGTCCACACAGCAGCTTTAATCAAATCTTCCAACGCTTCCAACGCTTCTCTGCCCATTGACTTTGAATGGGGATGACGTCACTTTGCCTCGCTTTTCGCCGAACTGCATTGTGGGGGAGCGAAGCGAAGATTTCCAGGATTTTTGGGATTCAAAAGTTGAGCAATGTTCAACTTTTGAAGCTGAGCTGGAAGCGTCAGCCAATCAAATCCCGTGTATGCAAATCTGACAGTAGAAGCGCTAGCCAATCAAACCGCGTGTAAACAGGGAGAACCAGACCGCAGTCCATTTCCTCATATTCCAAACGAGAAATTACGGTAGCAAATCACCCGGTTCTTTACGACCAGAACTATTAACGGGATACAAACCGGAGGAACCAGGCATGGAGGGAGGTGGCAGAGACAGTGGGTGAAACCGGTAGGTTTTCGCCTGTTTGGGGAGTTTATATATATATATATATATATATATATATTGCTCGCATAAAATCCCCGGGGTTTTTTGCTTTGTATGACGGGGGCGGGAGATTCATGTGATTGGTTGTTGGTCGCATTGCTCGCAAAAAATCGCCAAGCTTCAGACACGCCCAGCTTCAAGATTTGTTGATGCCTGTAGTGTAGACGGGCCGTAAGTGTTCTGTGCTGCTTAGCCCCGATATATTTCCCTGTCTTATGTAATATAATTTGTGGAACCAAATAAAGTATTCAAATGTGTGTGTGTGTGTGTGTGTGTGTGTGTGTGTGTGTGTGTGTGTGTGTGTGTGTGTGTGTGTGTGTGCGTGTGTGTGTGTGTGTGTGTGTGTGTGTGTGTGTGTGTGTGTGTGTGTGTGTGTGTGTGTGTGTGTGTGTGTGTGTGTGTGTGTGTGTGTGTGTGTGTGTGTGTGTGTGTGTGTGTGTGTGTGTGTGTGTGTGTGTGTGTGTGTGTGTGTGTGTGTCTATCGGAACCATGGATAGCCTACAGCTATTTGTTTAAGAAGCCACCAGAAGCTTATACACATCTAAGTTGTTTGTGCCCCACCACTTTTTGGTACATATAAAAACGCCACTGGTTACAGGCCAGGTTTTTATAGTTAGGGCCAGAAAAAAGGTGAAAAAGTAGCCCCGGGCCAAAACTAGGCCAAGTGGAAACGCAACCAAAAACGGGCCCCGCACGGCTCGGCACGCTTAAAGCGAGCTACCCGCTGCAGTGGAAACGCGCCATAAGTGTGCCGTACTCCATGAGCGCCGCAGTGGAGGCAACCGCTGGTATAAGGCCAGGAACGACAAGCCCCCCTCCTTTCTTGTAATGGGCCAACCCATTAAGGTGTATTCCCGTAATGAGACCTACCCATACCTTGGCCACAGGTTTAACATCGCTGGCGAGTGGGGGGAGCAGGTCGAGGAGCTCACTACAGAGTTTCTCCATCGTCTCCACCTGATTGACTTGTCTCCCCTCCCGTCCTCATGAAGTTCCAGGCTGTGAGAGAGTTGGCTTTGGCTAAAATTCAACATCTCTTTGCCAATGTACACATCCCTCTCAAGGCACTGAGAGAAATGACAAACAAAACTGTCCAGCTGGTCAGAAAGTGGGTGGGCCCTCAACACACACTCCACACGGGGCATCATCTTTCTCCCATGTGGAGAGGGGGGGCTGGGAGTCCCCAATGTCGAGTGGACCTACATAGCCACCAGACTAGCCCACCTGATCCACATGCTTAACAATGATGATGTCACCGTAAGAGAAATGGCCAGGGCCTCTCTCCTGCTGGATCTACAAAGAAGGAAGACACCCTGGCCAGCGCACACCAGAACAACTTCCTTGGCTTCAGGAGGAAAGACTCTGGGAAACTGGACTCTCCGGCCAGGGGCTTCGGGGTCTGGTCTGACTGGCCAGATCTCAATGACCTCTGCAATCGGACTGGAGTCCAGCTGAAATGGACACGACTCAACACACAGACTGAAGTCCCCATCTCTGATGAACTGATCACTGACCCCAGTGTGGTTGTGAAGGCCGACATCACAACACCTCAGGAAGAGACTGTGGAACTGCACAGAGACTCTGCAAGGAGGGTTCTGCTCAGCATGAAGCAGTCTGAGATCAGGCAGCACTGGTGTGGACTCAGACTGCAGGGAGAGCCTGTTTGGGGTTTGCTGACCACTCAGTCTCACACTCAGTGTTTAAGAACGCCGCTGTTGGTGAGGATGTTCTGACATTTACCATCAAAGCAAGACTGCAGGTATTACCCACTAAGTACAATCTGTCCACCTGGTACCATCAGGATTCACAACAACACCTAGAATCAATTGCACACATAACAAATGGATGTAATGCATACAAACGCCTGAACATAACCCGTCATGACCATATTGTGGACATTGTGTCTGATGCGGTACGAAACATCTTACCATCTAGCACAGGGATGGGCAACTTTGATGGTGGTGGGGGCCACATAATTGATGTACTGGCCACCAGGGGGCCGCAGATTCACTTGGAACACACAAAAATTCCATGTGTTGTATGTAATTATTAACAAATATACTAAGTCTGACATCTTCATTGACATTTTACAATCAAAGGGAACATCCCCAATAAATGGGAACATCCTCTAATAAGCTCACTAAACAAATATCAGTTCACAGAAATGTTATTTCATTTGTACAAGTGGCATGTTTGTATTGAACAGGTTATTAAACAGTGGAATAAAGCTATTTTAAACTATTGGAAAGCACGGAAATTGTGTGTATTGAGATTAACCCAGACATTAGTTGTCTAACTTGAACCTAAAACACTTGTAGCCAGTCTCTGCATTCTCCTTATTCCACAATAAGGGGAATGTCAACACGCCCGCACTTTGCTGTTCCTCAGCACCACTCCCCCTCCCTCCCGCTGAAATTATGAATGAAAAGCGTAGTAATCATAGATAACACGGCAGGGTCCGTGACAGTTTGTTTTCATCTGATTTCAAATAAACAAAGTATTTTTAAGAATATTAAACTTTTTTCGCCAAATTCAGATGATAAATACAACTTTTAAGCTTGTAAAGGTATAATTATAAGAGGCAATTTAACGTCACAGCAGGCATAACAACAGCCGGTGTTTCTTGTGAGGGTTTCCCCGGGAAACAAACACAATACACACAAATGCATCACAGATTATTTTGTGGTATTTGAAATCATGTACGCAGCTCGCGACGTAACTAGGAGTCTAGTGGACGGTATCAGTACTACAAGTTAAACAAATGGAAACAAATATATTTTTTTTCAAAAAAAATTTTTTTAAATTAATTACGTTGTTTATAAATTAATATGAGGGCCGCAAAAAGAGGAGGTGGGGGCCGCATGCGGCCCGCGGGCCGCCATTTGCCCATCCCTGATCTAGCACAATGTACAAGCACACTACAGTGTTACCAGAATGATTTGGTTTTACCAATGAGGTCTTTGCTAACATCCCAAATATACCTGATGTTGTTTTTGTTGACACCAACCACAGGGAGGTGCTAATATTAGAAGTATCTGTATTTGACCTGTACATGGACCAGGCTTTCCAGGACAAGTATATCAAATACCAACCACTGCTCGATGTGATAACCAGCTTTGGGTACAAGTGTAGATATAGCATACTTATATTCGGAAGTCTTGGCCATGTATATAAATGCACCATCATTGGTCTGAGAATTGCTGGAATGTCAAAGAGAAAAGCCAAACAAATTGCCAAATATTGCTCTGTTTCAGCTATTATTGGCAGCTTAGCCGTGTGGAGAAGGAGATGCTATGTGTTCCCCTAACCGACGGTACGTCCACACAGCAGCTTTAATCAAATCTTCCAACGCTTCCAACGCTTCTCTGCCCATTGACTTTGAATGGGGATGACGTCACTTTGCCTCGCTTTTCGCCGAACTGCATTGTGGGGGAGCGAAGCGAAGATTTCCAGGATTTTTGGGATTCAAAAGTTGAGCAATGTTCAACTTTTGAAGCTGAGCTGGAAGCGTCAGCCAATCAAATCCCGTGTATGCAAATCTGACAGTAGAAGCGCTAGCCAATCAAACCGCGTGTAAGCAGGGAGAACCAGACCGCAGTCCATTTCCTCATATTCCAAACGAGAAATTACGGTAGCAAATCACCCGGTTCTTTACGACCAGAACTATTAACGGGATACAAACCGGAGGAACCAGGCATGGAGGGAGGTGGCAGAGACAGTGGAAGAAACTGGTAGGTTTTCGCCTGTTTGGGGAGTTTATATATATATATATATTGCTCGCATAAAATCCCCGGGGTTTTTTGCTTTGTATGACGGGGGCGGGAGATTCATGTGATTGGTTGTTGGTCGCATTGCTCGCAAAAAATCGCCAAGCTGTCAGACACGCCCAGCTTCAAGATTTGTTGATGCCTGTAGTGTAGACGGGCCGTAAGTGTTCTGTGCTGCTTAGCCCCGATATATTTCCCTGTCTTATGTAATATAATTTGTGGAACCAAATAAAGTATTCAAATGTGTGTGCGTGTGTGTGTGTGTGTGTGTGTGTGTGTGTGTGTGTGTGTGTGTGTGTGTGTGTGTGTGTGTGTGTGTGTGTGTGTGTGTGTGTGTGTGTGTGTGTGTGTGTGTGTGTGTGTGTGTGTGTGTGTGTGTGTGTGTGTGTGTGTGTGTGTGTGTGTGTGTGTGTGTGTGTGTGTGTGTGTGTGTGTGTGTGTGTGTGTGTGTGTGTGTGTGTGTGTGTGTGTCCTTCTCTATCGGAACCATGGATAGCCTACAGCTATTTGTTTAAGAAGCCACCAGAAGCTTATACACATCTAAGTTGTTTGTGCCCCACCACTTATAAAAACGCCACTGGTTACAGGCCAGGTTTTTATAGTTTAAAAATGTATGGATTTCTAATGGCTATTCTTAACATTCAGAATGTTTATATAGGATATCGACTTTAAACCAATTAATTGGAATTTTCGTTTATTATGGCTCTTAATCTGTAAGAACATTTCTTCTGGTGTTTTAGAGGGATAAGTGAGATTTTATTTTTTATTTCCAGTTCTCTTATAATTACTTCCAAGAAGCAAAAAACTATGTTTTGCCTTCTGCTCACCACAATCTTTCCAGCATTTAAAACTATCCATTTCTTTATCTGAGTACGATTAGTTGCATGAGTATTTCCTCTATTAATGGTGATTTAATTCATTCATTCATAATTTGTGTGCATTAAAAGTGCACTTTGTTCCTTTGCTCATAAATAAACCTGTAGTTGTCCGTCGTATTTGATAATAGAAAAGGAAGAAAAAGTTTTACATTTGGGGAAATATATTTTGGTGCTTTTTTTTGTTGAATGTGAAGCTACACCTGCAAAGTTCTCTAATCAACACGTGTTATCTTGTTTTTCTACACTTTGAGTGTTATATCTCGTTAAACGTATACATATAACAGTATAATTAGTGCTGGAGGCACAGGTAGCTGAATATCTCCCCTGACAGACAGAGCCATGCTCACTGTTTCCTCATGTTGCTAGTCTTTACACTAATCACCTGCCGACCTGCGTCATAGATGAGAAGAACAATAAGAGTGATATATTGCATGTTATCAACGCACGAAAAGAAGAAAAGAAGCTCAATTAGATTGAAAAGGTTCCAATAACTCCACTGTGCTGTTAAATCATTGTGAAATTCCACATGCTGCTTTTGTAATGAGCTCTGTTTGATGTTGAAACACCTTGAATAGCCATAACAATATGCACATTTTTTGTAGAAGTTTGCTTAAAATTAATTACATATTTTATGACAATTGTAGTCAGCGTTTACCTTTTAACACGCACCATGTGCACAACCTGTGTCTGTGTGAATGTTCTTTCCATTGAAACGTCCAATGCTGATGAGCCATATGTTGAACAAGGTCAAAGAGACAGTGCTTATGTTCCACTCTGTACAAAGATAATCACAGAGGAGAACATTCATGGAGACCCTTCACCAGGATAAATGCAGCGCTACGTTTTAGGAATTAAAAGTAGTCATTTTCAGTCCGTTTAGCGGCCAAGTAGAGATCGAGTGTCATTACCATATGAAAATGAAAATTTAAATTCATGACCATTGAAGAAGTGATGTGGAGATAGAAAATGGGAAAGAGTGCTGAAAGTCATCACTTTATTACAATATTCCTGCTTCGCACTGAAGTGAATATTACGACATTCTTCTTGATGGGGTTTTTATCATGGCGGCCACGCATGAGTGGTGAGAGGAACTCGCTCACCTTTTTTAACATCTAAGCTCACATACACCCATTGTAACTGCCATCATTATTGCAGTGGGGATATAAGATGCACTGGACGCTTTTGGTACACAATGTGTCTCGTTACCACGCTGAAATTGGCCTTTAAACAAGCCCTGAACTAACACACTCTCACTCCCTAAGCGTCCAGGAGCTACGTTTGGTCAGGGTCCCATGGCGTCCAGTTGTGACGCTCCTAGGCTCCTTCAGCTTCATAAAGGGACGCAAATAGCTTTCAACTGATTGCAATGTATTCCCATCTGCGTCGGGATTTGACGCTCATGGAAGCACGGCATTCGTTTGTGTCAGCTGCCCTTAAAGGCAATGTGAGCGTCCATTCCCATTGGATAACGGAGAATTGTACACCCGGAAGTAAGTACTCCTCTTACTGTCGATTGATTTTACAGTGATATCTGCGCTACTCATCGACTAAAAAACACCAGATTATCCTTGTTAATTACACAACATTGATTGGTTTAAATTGTGTGCAATGCTTTTGTATTTTTCCCCTTCCATTCGGAGAAACAAATATTTTTTCGGAGTAAAGGATGGCACTACACTACCCAGAATCCCCAGCTATTGTTTAGGACTACACCATGTGCTCTGTTTGACAAACCCCGTGATAGTCCTCAAGCTCTGTGATTGGAGAGTGTGCTCCGAAGGTTATGCCGATTCTCGAACAGCACTTGAAATGTGATGGAACCATGGCAGACTGTCCAAAACTGGATTTGAACGGGTCCACCTCGGGTCCACCTCGTCCCTCCCGTCCCCAGAACTACACATGCTGGCTATTCTGTTTCGCAACATGTTCTCTATCTATGGCACGTCTCTACTGGGAGTTGTAGTTTTAAAAGACGTTTTCGTATTTCCCATAATAACAAGTTGCCAGTATTAAACTGTGTACATCCCTGGAGGTTTAGGGGATAGGAAACACTCACATTTAAAACATATAATTAATAAATGGGTGGAAATTGCTTGTACCTATAATGGGCAGCATTCATATATATACACACATGCCAGCTAAGGTCAGAAGAGCTTTATTTAACAGCTGGTCTTATGTTTGTGACCCCTGTTGTTAATTGATAACATTACATTACATTAATTGATAAGCCTGAAACATGCACTTGTCAAGGTTCAGAGGCACATTTTGCAAATATGGCAGTAGCCATCGATCAGCTTAAGATAAGATATACTTTATTGATCCCAAGTTGGAACATTTGCGTTACATCAGCATGTGTAACAGTTGTAAATATGCAGTTGTGTTTATTTGTAAATCATTTAGTATAATCACACAAATGCTGTGTTTTATATTTAACAATTCTGTGTTCTTTATTTATTGATTGTTCAATACCTGACAAGGCCGGAGATGAAATATCTACATACATCTTATAAGAGTATAATACATTATGTATAATATCAGTTAAAATAAGTCCTTCAACATAGTTAATATTGCTGGAGGTATGCACACATATTGATAGATGTCTTGTAATGCACTATTGAGGAACCTGCGACCCAAGTTTTTCATTCAGTGCAGAACTACACCATAGTTGTGTAGGCCTATATGATATGTCAATAAACCTTAGAAAATCTTGAAATCTTGAAAGGGATGTGCAAAATAGTCATTATATACAGTCTTTAATTAACTATTCGTAGAGAATAACGAGTAATGAATATACTTTATAGGGATCCTATTAATATCTAATAATAAAAATAATGAAATTCAATAACATGCTTTAACCACTAGGTGTCCCTTTATATCAGCTATGCACCTTTATGGTGTAAATACAGCCTATCTACCAATTGGATCAAATATAAAAGTGAGCCGAATTAGTGTTGATACTGCAAGGAGACGTATTGTGTGAAAAGAAATGTAAGATGTTGTTTAATGGCTGATATATGTATGATCCACGTCACGTTTTCAGTTCCTCATGTTTGTCTAAAAGTCTTCTCATCAGGGCTCTATAAATACAGAACTACGGCAGATATGTCATATTTAATGCAGCCGAACCGTGTATTACAATGCCGTTATGTGATGACTTTCAAAGAGAAAAGCAAGCACACTCGGAATAAAGTATTATTTTATTTTTTTTAAATGTTTTCGGTCTGTTTCCGGTATTTGTTAATGACGATGTGCTGTGAGATGTGAGACTGGAATTGCACAGGGGAAAATAACGTAGGCTATCTTTAGATGCGGATTTTGTTAAACTAATATGTTTGCGCTGTGGACCAACACTATACATTGACGGGGAAGGGGGTAGCAATAAAGATAACACCATTAAACAGTTACACAACATAACAGAAATAATATCGATAGCAGCATCCCAAGCAACCACCTTGGTAACAATGAAAACGTCGCAATTTCCTGTAGTAATCTTCGCAATAACTAGCAAACTAAAGATCATGTACATCCACTGCACACATAATCTGAAATAACAACTCATATTTCTCGCATCAAATGACATCAAAACGCATTTTAATGGCCAAACTAACTTTAAAATAGGCATTTTCCACCGAGAATAAAACGAAGTTCGGCCATGTTTTCTTTTTCTGCAGGGAGAAATGTGAAGATCACATGACATAGACGCCAGCCATTGGAATGAATGGTGAAAAAAAACGGGGTTTGTCAAACAGAGCACATGGTGTAGTCTAAACGATAGCTGGGGATTCTGGGTAGTGTAGTGTCTTCTGCCATCCTTTACTCCGAAAAAATATTTGTTCCTCCGAATGGAAGGGGAAAAATACAAAAGCATTGCACACAATTTAAACCAATCAATGTTGTGTAATTAAAAAGGATAATCTGGTGTTTTTTAGTCGATGAGTAGTGCAGATATCACTATAAAATCAATCGACAGTAAGGGGAATACTTACTTCCGGGTGTACAATTCTCCGTTATCCAATGGGAATGGACGCTCACATTGCCTTTAAGGGCAGCCGACACAAACGAATGCCGTGCTTCCATGAGCGTCAAATCCCGCCGCAGATGGGAATACATTGCAATCAGTTGAAAGCTATTTGCGTCCCTTTATGACGCTGAAGGAGCCTAGGAGCGTCACAACTGGACGCCACGGACACTGACCAAACATCGCTCCTGGACGCTTAGGGAGTGAGAGTGTGTTGCCTGAACAGCGGGCGAGTCTACAAACAACGCCTGAACGTCTGCGACCCAAGCCCAACACCGGCCGGAGATGTTCGTGTAGACTTCGAGCAATATGTGCGATTATTGTCAGATTGTGAGTGGACTACTTTCCAGAGAGATGAAAGAGCGTACAGGGGGACACTGGACACAAAACTGCTCCAGGTATGATCTAACTTTGCTGTTACTCTCGGAGGCGCAGAGAAGTGGGGCAGACTGGTGACAATCCTGACCAGCGCTTTTTTCATTAATGGAATATTCTCCGCGACGCAACGAAACTCGCGTCCCTACGGATTCCGGCTTCTGAAATATGTCGCCAGAATCCTGAAGAAATTCCCTCTTTCTGCCAACTTCCCGGTGGACCTTACAGCTGACTCGCTGATAGATGGATAGAAATGCAGCTTCGCTTCATCCGTGAGAGAATACAACCAGCGCTGCGGGCCGCCGGGACAGAGACACGACAGCAGCAAAGGAAAGTTTCCAGGAACAAGCTGGCATATCTCTGGCAACACCGCAAATCAAAGGCAATCAATATCATTTTAAATAACAGCTGTTTTCCGGAAACCGCGCCCACTGTTAGTGATACAGCCAATGTGTATGACTACTATAAAGCCAAATGTCAAACTGTGCCGATGGCTACTCCCCTGGCCACGCCCCCTTGGTACAATTTAATTGACAGAATAGAGCCAGGCTATTTCCCAGATACCCAGGATTTTACAACAGAGGAGGTGGATGCAGTTCTGGCTTCTCTTCCTAATAACAAGGCTAGTGGATCTGATGGGGTCATCTACTGTATGAGACGCTGAGAGCTACCAGGCCCACGTCAACACAGACACTCACACACATCTTCAATGCCTGCCTGATCAATGAGAAGGTGCCTGCTTCATGGAAAGGGGCCCTCATTCACAGGATACCAAAAAAGGAAAATGTCCCAGATGATCCTTCCATTTGGCGTGATATTTCACTATTGCCCACTATATACAAAGTCTTTATGAAGTGCCTACTCACCCGCATCTTACCCTGGCTGGTGGACACAGGGATTCTCTCCACCCATCAGAAAGCATATATCAACAGACAGGGAATGAACGAACATGTGTTTTGTTTAAAAACCGGAATAGATGATTTCAAACATGGATCATCTCAATTCTAACAGTGTTTTTGGACTTTAGAGACGCGTTTGGTACACTCTCCCATGAGGTGATGCTACAAGCATTAGAGGAAATATACCTGCCTCAGCATTTTGTGAATATTGTATCCAATGTGGACCAAGGTTAATTTCTTCAGGTTATCTGTGGGCAGCAGCTCACAGAGCCGATTGCACTGAAGGTGGGAATAAAAACTGGCTGTCCCTGGAGTGCCGTGAACTTCATCCTAGCACTCAACCAATGGATGAAGTGGATTTACCAGTGCGCTCCGCTGCATGTCAAATCCCCAAATCCTGTTCAGGGATACGCTGACGACGTGCAGGTGTCATCACGACAAGAGGATGTCATCATTAACATGCTGGCGCGCACTGATGAGTTCCTCCAATGGTCAGGGCTGGAGGTGAAGCAAGCAAGCAAGTGTGCCGTACTCCATGAGCGCCGCAGTGGAGGCAACCGCTGGTATAAGGCCAAGAACGACAAGCCCCCCTCCTTTCTTGTAATGGGCCAACTCATTAAGGTGTATTCCCGTAATGAGACCTACCCATACCTTGGCCACAGGTTTAACATCGCTGGTGAGTGGGGGGAGCAGGTCGAGGAGCTCACTACAGAGTTTCTTCATCGTCTCCACCTGATTGACTTGTCTCCCCTCCCGTCCTCATGAAGTTCCAGGCTGTGAGAGAGTTGGCTTTGGCTGAAATTCAACATCTCTTTGCCAATGTACACATCCCTCTCAAGGCACTGAGAGAAATGACAAACAAAACTGTCCAGCTGGTCAGAAAGTGGGTGGGCCTCAACACACACTCCACACGGGGCATCATTTTTCTCCCATGTGGAGAGGGGGGGCTGGGAGTCCCCAATGTCGAGTGGACCTACATAGCCACCAGACTAGCCCACCTGATCCACATGCTTAACAATGATGATGTCACCGTAAGAGAAATGGCCAGGGCCTCTCTCCTGCTGGATCTACAAAGAAGGAAGACACCCTGGCCAGCGCACACCAGAACAACTTCCTTGGCTTCAGGAGGAAAGACTCTGGGAAACTGGACTCTCCGGCCAGGGGCTTCGGGGTCTGGTCTGACTGGCCAGATCTCAATGACCTCTGCAATCGGACTGGAGTCCAGCTGAAATGGACACGACTCAACACACAGACTGAAGTCCCCATCTCTGATGAACTGATCACTGACCCCAGTGTGGTTGTGAAGGCCGACATCACAACACCTCAGGAAGAGACTGTGGAACTGCACAGAGACTCTGCAAGGAGGGTTCTGCTCAGCATGAAGCAGTCTGAGATCAGGCAGCACTGGTGTGGACTCAGACTGCAGGGAGAGCCTGTTTGGGGTTTGCTGACCACTCAGTCTCACACTCAGTGTTTAAGAACGCCGCTGTTGGTGAGGATGTTCTGACATTTACCATCAAAGCAAGACTGCAGGTATTACCCACTAAGTACAATCTGTCCACCTGGTACCATCAGGATTCACAACAACACCTAGAATCAATTGCACACATAACAAATGGATGTAATGCATACAAACGCCTGAACATAACCCGTCATGACCATATTGTGGACATTGTGTCTGATGCGGTACGAAACATCTTACCATCTAGCACAGGGATGGGCAACTTTGATGGTGGTGGGGGCCACATAATTGATGTACTGGCCACCAGGGGGCCGCAGATTCACTTGGAACACACAAAAATTCCATGTGTTGTATGTAATTATTAACAAATATACTAAGTCTGACATCTTCATTGACATTTTACAATCAAAGGGAACATCCCCAATAAATGGGAACATCCTCTAATAAGCTCACTAAACAAATATCAGTTCACAGAAATGTTATTTCATTTGTACAAGTGGCATGTTTGTATTGAACAGGTTATTAAACAGTGGAATAAAGCTATTTTAAACTATTGGAAAGCACGGAAATTGTGTGTATTGAGATTAACCCAGACATTAGTTGTCTAACTTGAACCTAAAACACTTGTAGCCAGTCTCTGCATTCTCCTTATTCCACAATAAGGGGAATGTCAACACGCCCGCACTTTGCTGTTCCTCAGCACCACTCCCCCTCCCTCCCGCTGAAATTATGAATGAAAAGCGTAGTAATCATAGATAACACGGCAGGGTCCGTGACAGTTTGTTTTCATCTGATTTCAAATAAACAAAGTATTTTTAAGAATATTAAACTTTTTTCGCCAAATTCAGATGATAAATACAACTTTTAAGCTTGTAAAGGTATAATTATAAGAGGCAATTTAACGTCACAGCAGGCATAACAACAGCCGGTGTTTCTTGTGAGGGTTTCCCCGGGAAACAAACACAATACACACAAATGCATCACAGATTATTTTGTGGTATTTGAAATCATGTACGCAGCTCGCGACGTAACTAGGAGTCTAGTGGACGGTATCAGTACTACAAGTTAAACAAATGGAAAAAAATATATATCTTTTTTAATTTTTTTTTTTTAAATTAATTACGTTGTTTATAAATTAATATGAGGGCCGCAAAAAGAGGAGGTGGGGGCCGCATGCGGCCCGCGGGCCGCCATTTGCCCATCCCTGATCTAGCACAATGTACAAGCACACTACAGTGTTACCAGAATGATTTGGTTTTACCAATGAGGTCTTTGCTAACATCCCAAATATACCTGATGTTGTTTTTGTTGACACCAACCACAGGGAGGTGCTAATATTAGAAGTATCTGTATTTGACCTGTACATGGACCAGGCTTTCCAGGACAAGTATATCAAATACCAACCACTGCTCGATGTGATAACCAGCTTTGGGTACAAGTGTAGATATAGCATACTTATATTCGGAAGTCTTGGCCATGTATATAAATGCACCATCATTGGTCTGAGAATTGCTGGAATGTCAAAGAGAAAAGCCAAACAAATTGCCAAATATTGCTCTGTTTCAGCTATTATTGGCAGCTTAGCCGTGTGGAGAAGGAGATGCTATGTGTTCCCCTAACCGACGGTACGTCCACACAGCAGCTTTAATCAAATCTTCCAACGCTTCCAACACTTCTCTGCCCATTGACTTTGAATGGGGATGACGTCACTTTGCCTCGCTTTTCGCCAACAACTGCATTGTGGGGGAGCGAAGCGAAGATTTCCAGGATTTTTGGGATTCAAAAGTTGAGCAATGTTCAACTTTTGAAGCTGAGCTGGAAGCGTCAGCCAATCAAATCCCGTGTATGCAAATCTGACAGTAGAAGCGCTAGCCAATCAAACCGCGTGTAAGCAGGGAGAACCAGACCGCAGTCCATTTCCTCATATTCCAAACGAGAAATTACGGTAGCAAATCACCCGGTTCTTTACGACCAGAACTATTAACGGGATACAAACCGGAGGAACCAGGCATGGAGGGAGGTGGCAGAGACAGTGGAAGAAACTGGTAGGTTTTCGCCTGTTTGGGGAGTTTATATATATATATATATTGCTCGCATAAAATCCCCGGGGTTTTTTGCTTTGTATGACGGGGGCGGGAGATTCATGTGATTGGTTGTTGGTCGCATTGCTCGCAAAAAATCGCCAAGCTGTCAGACACGCCCAGCTTCAAGATTTGTTGATGCCTGTAGTGTAGACGGGCCGTAAGTGTTCTGTGCTGCTTAGCCCCGATATATTTCCCTGTCTTATGTAATATAATTTGTGGAACCAAATAAAGTATTCAAATGTGTGTGTGTGTGTGTGTGTGTGTGTGTGTGTGTGTGTGTGTGTGTGTGTGTGTGTGTGTGTGTGTGTGTGTGTGTGTGTGTGTGTGTGTGTGTGTGTGTGTGTGTGTGTGTGTGTGTGTGTGTGTGTGTGTGTGTGTGTGTGTGTGTGTGTGTGTGTGTGTGTGTGTGTGTGTGTGTGTGTGTGTGTGTGTGTCCTTCTCTATCGGAACCATGGATAGCCTACAGCTATTTGTTTAAGAAGCCACCAGAAGCTTATACACATCTAAGTTGTTTGTGCCCCACCACTTTTTGGTACATATAAAAACGCCACTGGTTACAGGCCAGGTTTTTATAGTTTAAAAATGTATGGATTTCTAATGGCTATTCTTAACATTCAGAATGTTTATATAGGATATCGACTTTAAACCAATTAATTGGAATTTTCGTTTATTATGGCTCTTAATCTGTAAGAACATTTCTTCTGGTGTTTTAGAGGGATAAGTGAGATTTTATTTTTTATTTCCAGTTCTCTTATAATTACTTCCAAGAAGCAAAAAACTATGTTTTGCCTTCTGCTCACCACAATCTTTCCAGCATTTAAAACTATCCATTTCTTTATCTGAGTACGATTAGTTGCATGAGTATTTCCTCTATTAATGGTGATTTAATTCATTCATTCATAATTTGTGTGCATTAAAAGTGCACTTTGTTCCTTTGCTCATAAATAAACCTGTAGTTGTCCGTCGTATTTGATAATAGAAAAGGAAGAAAAAGTTTTACATTTGGGGAAATATATAGGTGCTTTTTTTTGTTGAATGTGAAGCTACACCTGCAAAGTTCTCTAATCAACACGTGTTATCTTGTTTTTCTACACTTTGAGTGTTATATCTCGTTAAACGTATACATATAACAGTATAATTAGTGCTGGAGGCACAGGTAGCTGAATATCTCCCCTGACAGACAGAGCCATGCTCACTGTTTCCTCATGTTGCTAGTCTTTACACTAATCACCTGCCGACCTGCGTCATAGATGAGAAGAACAATAAGAGTGATATATTGCATGTTATCAACGCTCGAAAAGAAGAAAAGAAGCTCAATTAGATTGAAAAAGTTCCAATAACTCCACTGTGCTGTTAAATCATTGTGAAATTCCACATGCTGCTTTTGTAATGAGCTCTGTTTGATGTTGAAACACCTTGAATAGCCATAACAATATGCGCATTTTTCGTAGAAGTTTGCTTAAAATTAATTACATATTTTCTGACAATTGTAGTCAGCGTTTACCTTTTAACACGCACCATGTGCACAACCTGTGTATGTGTGAATGTTCTTTCCATTGAAACGTCCAATGCTGATGAGCCATATGTTGAACAAGGTCAAAGAGACAGTGCTTATGTTCCACTCTGTACAAAGATAATCACAGAGGAGAACATTCATGGAAACCCTTCACCAGGATAAATGCAGCGCTACGTTTTAGGAATTAAAAGTAGTCATTTTCAGTCTGTTTAGCGGCCAAGTAGAGATGAGTGTCATTACCATATGAAAATGAAAATTTAAATTCATGACCATTGAAGAAGTGATGTGGAGATAGAAAATGGGAAAGAGTGCTGAAAGTCATCACTTTATTACAATATTCCTGCTTCGTACTGAAGTGAATATTACGACATTCTTCTTGATGGGGTTTTTACGCCAAGAAGGAACAGACAATGTAAATGTGCCACTTAAATTTTTAGAGTTTCCAGTAAAAACATTTAGAAAAATCTGCTTTTAATTTGCAATAGATGTGTACAGACTAGGTATGACCAAATTAAACATCAATTAGTAAACTGCATGAATACAAATGCTTTATTTCTTGAATCTGCCTTTGTACAGTAGGCATGCATGCCCTCTCATACGTTTTGTTTCTATTTGCACAGCTCTTGCCTGAAGTCTGTTTCTCACGAAAATAAAGTTCCTCCCACAGAGAAACAAATATATTCATGAAAAGCAATCGCCATGAGCAGAGAAATAAGGGTTGGTTTATTGATAATAAGCCAAAAGCTAGGAATCAGAGATGCTGTTTGGCTACTGGTGGGGGGCTAATTATCATCAGCAACTATACAAGGCATCTCTTCACATTTCCCTCCTTGTGTCTTTGGTATAAGGTCGGGAGGGTTACTTTAATAATGTGTTTCATTTACAATTACTAGTTGTATATTATCCAATTAGGAAGATTAAAGGGGCCCGCTAATGTTTTGGGGGTTTTCCCTCCCCTGCTGTATAGGTTATTATTATGCATGTAAATGGTCTGCAAAGGCTAACATCCCTGTGTTCCCTCCAGGGGGAGTTTCTCTCTCACTGACATGTGCTGAGGATAGATTACTTTGTACTAGAAAACATTGTACCCTCTCGAGGAAAAACACATCAATGTCAAATTAGCTCATTCAGACCCACCCAAAAAAAGCAAATAAATCCAAACAAAATAGATCCTCGACATGGTCTGATCAGGCGACACCAGTGCAAATCCTAAACTTCAAACACAGTGGCTGACACGTCCCCCGCTGTGCATCCCGTCCCACCTCACAGCTTGTCATGAAATGAGTTCAGAAGAGGAATCTAATTATGTTTATGCTCCCAAAATATCCATTTCACCCCAAACGCTGCCATGCCCAATGTCAGAAAAATGAGATCCAAGAGCTGCTGGCTTTTCTGCATAAATATCAAGCATCTCACAGCGGCTGTGAATGTGAGCCTGCTGTTAGCATGGGGTATAGATTAAATAGGCTCATAACAAGAGAATAAATACATGTCAAACGACTCTTAGGGATGTCAAAGGAACACAACTTCAAATAACTGCAGAGGGATTTGTGCTGTACGGTTTGGGAGACTCACCTTTTGAAATCATGTTAACATATGCAAAGTAATGCTTCACAGTTGTGCATTGTCATTTGTATAAAAATACAGAAATGTATTTTAAACCCTGCTTTTGGGGATATGTCTGATACTGTTACCACCTTTTACTTTTACTATTATTATACTTAAGTACAACAATATGCTTCATTGGCTGTTATTCTGCATCTGTACTCAACACATGCTATAGTAAAACCACGTTTAATAATCATCTGCTGCACACAGACTGTGCCAAAAAGTGTATACACTTTAAACCAAAGCCAAACAAGAGAAAAGTCAATACAAAAAATGTATTCAATACAAAAAATGAATATTCTTCCTTTAAAATGAATTAAAAAGGAGATTGCGGCGTGATACGACAAAACTGATCCTCTTTCTGGATTGTAAATTTAGAGTGAAGGGACGAAACAATCCCTGGTTTTCTGCTGAGCTGTCCAGTCTCCTTCATGAGAGAAATAATGCTTGGGCTAAGGCTAGGAAATCAGGCTCAGAGGTAGAATGGCTACGTTTTAGGCAGCTAAGAAATAGCTTCACATCCCAAATAAAAAGTGCTAAATCTAAGTACTATTTGTCGGTTACCACAGAAAACCTGAATAATCCTAGGAAATTTTGGAAAGCCATAAAATCGATTTCCACTGGTGATATCCCAAATGAGCTACCTCCGTGCCTTACCACAGCATCTGGCACTATATCAGACAGGGCTACTATGCTAAATTGCTTTAATAAGCATTTTGTGTCTTGTGGCTCTCTGTTTGGCTGTGTGGCTCCTGTGAACACTCCAATCCTTGACTCTGAACAATGTGGTCTGGAAAACCCTTTCAGTTTTACTCCTTTAACTGTTGGTATTGTTCATGAAGCATTATCCAAGTTAGATCCTAGGAAACCGGCTGGCCCGGACAACGTAGAACCTTTCTTTTTAAAGATAGCTGCAGATTTTATTGCTCCACCTCTTACTTCTCTTTTTAACCTCTCCCTCAGCACGAACACAATTCCAAAAGTATGGAAGTCTGCTTATGTCTTGCCTTTACTGAAAGGAGGGGAGGCAACTATTTTAAATAACTATAGGCCAATCTCTAAATTGTCAGTTCTGGCTAAGGTGCTTGAACGCTTAGTGAGTGAACAAGTAAAGGAGTTTTTATGTATAAATGATATCCTGTCTAAACATCAGTCAGGATTCAGAAAGAAACACAGTACCATCACTGCGACAATGAAAGTGGTAAATGACATTACTACTATTTTAGATAATAAGCAGAGTTGTGCAGCTCTGTTTATTGACCTTTCCAAAGCGTTTGACACCGTTGATCATCGCATCTTAAAGCAGAGGCTACTCAGTATAGGCATATCCAGCCATGCAGTGGGGTGGTTTGTGAACTACCTCTCTGAAAGGTCCCAATGTGTTCACTTTGATGGGCTGTCTTCTGAGTGGTTAAACATTTCTAATGGTGTACCACAAGGTTCTGTTTTAGGATCACTTTTATTCTCCATATATATTAACAGTGTAGGTGATGATGTGGATGAAGCTACTTTACATTTTTATGCGGACGATACTGTAATGTATTGTGCAGGTCCCTCCATTAAAGAGGCTGTTGTTAAATTACAAGCTGTTTTTAACACTATTCAGACTCAGCTCTCTGAACTAAAGCTTCTTTTAAATGTTGAGAAAACCAAGGTAATGCTCTTTTCAAAAGCTAAAAAGACTCCAGAGCCTGTTTTAGATATTGTAACTACGCAAGGAACAAAACTTGAAGTTGTTGCCTGTTACAAATACCTGGGTATCTGGCTTGATGATTGTCTCTCTTTTAAACTTCATGTCAATAACCTGCTTAAAAAGCTGAGGGTTAGGCTAGGTTTCTTTTTCAGAAACAAGTCCTGTTTCTCGCTTGAGGCCAGGAAAAGGCTAGTCACTGTGACCTTTTTACCTGTGCTGGACTATGGGGATTTGTTGTATATGAATGCACCTGCCAATTACCTGAGCAAATTGGATGCTGCGTATCACAGTGCTCTGAGATTTGTCACAAATTGTAAAGCGCTTACACATCACTGTACACTGTATACCAAGGCAGGTTTACCATCTCTCTCTGTACGGAGGCTCAGTCACTGGTACACTTTTATCTATAAAGCTTTGTTGGGTAAACTCCCGTATTATATCTGCTCGCTGATAACACAGAGAGTTGCAAGCAGCTATTGTCTGAGGTCACATGATGTGGTCTTGTTGGATGTGCCAAGAGCAAGGACTGTCTCAGGTAAGACAGCTTTTATGTGCGCAGCTCCACTTGCTTGGAACAATCTTCAGCAAGAATTGAAACTGAGCAATCTCATTCCTCTGCATGTTTTTAAAGCTAGGGTAAATGAAATGCTTGCCGATACAATGGGCACTTGTAAATGTCTATAACTATGTATCCTGTAAATATAATGTATAATGTCCTTTATTGTTTTATGTTTCATGTGGAACCTATATGCTGCAGGTCTCCCTTGAAAAAGAGATCTATGATCTCAATGGGACCAATCTGGTTAAATAAAGGTTTGAAATGAAATGAAAAATGCAACACGTGGAATCATTCAAGTTGAAACTATAAAGAAAAGGCTTTTGCATGATGAAATAACTGTAACCTCATTTACAATCAAACCTCCTGCCTGGAGCCCTGCTGCATTCCCCCTTGATGATGTACCGCGCGTCCTGTCGGGAATTGTTCAGCTCAAATGAACTGTGAAAGCTGTGGTGTTGATGAAAGCTGATGAGGGGGTCTTCAATGGAGAGTGAACATGTTAAAACAAATTAGCAGATGAAAGAGGATTCAGATTAAAAATTTGAAAATCAACAAGTTGCATATGGGGAAAAGAGGGTTCCAGGAAAATCAGCAACAAAAAAAGAGTAAATGTGGATGATTTACTTTAAAATATATGTTGGCCATTTAGGGGCAGCACAACAAATACTGACAAACTATCACCTTTTAAATTGATAAAGCAATCATATTGGCCTATTAAACATCCAACATATTTTAAGCCATTTGGAGGCATGTTTCTTGCCACCTGGTAGATTTTTTTCAATATTCACTTCCTTTTTAACTCTGTGTTGGTGTCCACCAACTCCTAAATGGAAATACCTGGCTCTAGCTGCTAAACACTGCTGTTTTGGTGGTGATGGTGGTGTGAAGAGTCCATGTCAGGTCCTCAGTGATGTGGACCCGGAGGAACCTGAATCTGCTGACTCTCTCTACCGTAGTCCCATTGATGGCGATGGGGGCGTGTCCCTCTTTCTGCTGCTTCCTGTAATCCACAATCAGCTCCTTGGCTTTGCTGACGTTGAGATGGAGGTTGTTATCCTGGCACCAAGATGTCAGGGTTTCAACCTCCTCTCTGTACGCCGTCATATAAGAAAGAGAAAAAAGTCTGAGTAGGAAATGGGTAAAGGTGGATAGATGTGTCAAACAAATACAAGACTTTCACCCATTAGTACGCTTTTCATGTCCCTATGTGAATCCAAAAGTCAACATTGACTTATGTTATCTTACATGATGGACCTTACTTACGTCAGTTAAGTTACATCTGGTCCCCCAAACATTTTCTCAGGTGCTGTCATGTTGTCATGTCAGAGCGATCCTGGCATGTTGTTGTGGCTACAGCTCATTTGGAAAATAAGTATACTTTTAAAAAACGTTTAAAGAAAAAGGCTCAGGCTGACTGATGTGTGTTTATTAGCCACTAATACAGGCAGGTATGATAAAGCAAAGCTGCAAACACTCTCTGCTGTTTACCTCTGTATTACACTCTGCACATTTTCTCGTTTAAATTACATCAGCTTAAATGGAATCTCTTTTTACTTCTGTGCTGTTACTTCACTAAATGTAAAGGAAGCCATAAAATGCAAGTAGGAGTTTGTATCCCTATCCCACTTGTAGTACTTGAAGTTTCAGAGGTGGCACAGTTTTATTTTTGTGTGGTTCAGCCCGCTCTGTTGGAGTCTCCGTGCTCTAAAAAACATTTAAAGAAACCCAAGCACCTGCTGGGTTACACAGACAGAAATCTGTTCTGAAATTGGCCACAATCACTGTGGGGAGGATTGATTAATAAAACAGGTGTGCATCTTTATATATATCTATTTCAATAATAAAAGAAAACGTTCTGCCTGGATGATTTGTGTTGAATGTTGTGCAGTTGAATATATTTGTGTGCGCTCAGCTAAATGTAAAAGTCATCAATAACTTGCTCTTGTGGTTTTGTTTGTCCTGCTAAATGTACACCTGTTTTGGTCACCCCCTTGCTAACCTCAGCAGATGGTACGACCCAGGTTCTGTGAAATGCCAGTCACTGGTCTGTTCAAGGAGGCATGCTTAGAGGAATGTGATTTGTTTTTGCTTCTCTTTTAAGTTGCTTTCTGTTTATCCTCCTGGGGTTTGTTTTAGGACTCTCTGACTTTTTCATTTGTATTAATCAAACTCCGCTTTCCTGCATGTGAAGCTGCCTGCAGTTGTTGTGTTTCCCATCATTCTGCTGTAGGTTTTCCTGCCAAATAACAACCTGTATTCGTGCTGTCAATGCTACAAAATGGAGGAATAGCTGTGTAGTCTCTCATTCAATTCTTTTGTGCATTACATTGTATATTTGATTTTGCCTCAATAGGATGTATTTTAAAGAATAATGACATGAACATTGAAGGAGATTGGAAAGTGTCAAACTAAGAATCTAATAAGTTTGTGTAATGGTGGTGGAAAATGACCTAAAATAAACAACATGTAAACCATAAAAAGACACAAAGGCTTAGCTAGAAAAATGAGTTAAATCTTGCAACAGATTTGAGACAAAAACGTTTTTTTATAATAGTTAATTGTTGGTCAAATGTGAAGATTAAAGATATTCTATAAAAAGATCAAAGGCGAAACCATTATTTTCAGGTATTCGGTATCTACTGTAGAGGCAGAAGAAGTGTTTAGTCTTAAGGGCCCCACACAGCGGGGTCTCACATGCCCCTTTCACACCAGCGCCTTTTCAGCTCCGGCTCGGAGCTAGAGCCTGAAAAGCGCCGGGTTTTCCAGTTCACACCGGAGCTGCGCCGGCTCTTAGCTCCGGAATCCGCTTCATTTCCAGCTCCAAAAAATTGTCGGTCCAGAGGCAAGAGCTTTGGAGCTAAGGTGACGTCGCTTACGTCTCTCTTACGTCGAGGCGTGCAGGAAACTAAACCCACCTCCCATGGGTCGACTGTTATGCCTGCCTACAAGCAGTAGTGCCTATAAACACACTTTATAAAGTCAGGCAGCACTAACCAGGCTTCGTGTGATTATGTTTATTTGTGCCTTACTTTGACCATCCGTTCACTGTTATCGATCATTGTGGAGAGAGGCAGACGTGTTGTTTTGTATTATTGCAGCTATCGGATGCAAGTAGTCAGTTTAGCTTCGGTTGCTATGCTAACATCACCCGTTTTATACCAGAGAAACTTTCATAACAGCGTCGTGATACCAAACAGTGTCAATTCAGACTGACACACATTCACTTAGGCTAAGGGGAACTGGGGATATGCATCAGCTGCTTGTGTGAGTCGGACAGTGAATACTTTAGAGCAGCCGCTGCAGTGTGAGCTAACCGGGAGCTAACGGGAGAATAAACTCCTGTGGAAGATCAGCCAACACTGCAGCGGTCGGTAAATGCTGCAGAAACACATTAATAAACAATGAACCACGGCACTCTGGAGCAAAGTATAAGGTTGGAGAAGTCGTTATTCCATTTATTCTGGCTTCGTGTGATTAAAAGCAACACGATCATCGACCCGACGCAGTTGTTGTTGTGAGCGCCGTAATGGCTGCCTTTGGGGGGCAAATCAGCGATGTAAACGGTGACGTCATGACGCAGCAAGGGCAGCTCTGGGGCGCCAGTGGGCGGTGTGCACAGAGCGGGAGCTGAAAAGGGAAACCGGAGCTGAACCAGAAAAGCTCCCGCTCGGAGCTAGAAACTGAAAAGCGCTGGTGTGAAAGCCGCATCATTCAGACCAAGAACCTTTCGGCATTCAAAGGAGAATCTTTTTCTTATCTATTGGCAGTGAAAGTATTTTGTTTGGTGTGCTGTGAAATGGGCATAGAGGAATGACAAGAGTTCCCAGTTCTAACAGAAATGTATTTCTCTTATAAATATGAAGCAAATCATGACAGATGCTGCTGGCAATGCATGAAAAATGTAAAATGCAACATGTCAAAAGGAAATTGCAAAATGTCCAGAAGACACACAAAACAGCAGGTTTTTACTATACTGCATGTTATGAACTGAGACACAGGACACAGGACCCAAAAGCAGGACTCGGAGACAGTTGTCCAAAAATAGAATGTTTAATAACAAAAACTTTTTATGAAGCATGTATCGAGGCTTGTATCGTTTTGGGCCAGTGACGTCATCGATGACAAGCGAAGCCTCGCTGCCTGTCGACACCACGTGACTGCTTCAGGAAGCGATTCAGATCGGTTAAACCGTTGAACCACAACGCTCATAATACCCATGGATGTATAATAAGAACCATATTACCCCTCCTGTACCCGGGCCCGGTGACACGATGGAATTAAAAGAGCTCAGACCCTCACTCATATAGAGGTCGGAACATGTCATAAGTATAAATGGATGCAAGCATAAATAAATGTAGGAATAAAAACATGAACAAATACAGGAATAAATACAGGAATAAATATGTGTCAGTGTTTTCAGGGAGATTCAGCGTGTGTGCTGTGGCTCAGCTGGAAAGCAGTTGACTCATGACCGCAGGGTCCCTGGTTTAATGACTGCACAATACGTATTTGTTGTTGTTTATAAAAGCTACAGCGAAATGAGATAATGTAGTTAATACATTTATTCTTTGATATGGTTTAGCCTTTCTCAGGCTACAACATGGTTAAGTTTATGAATAGTATTAAGGAATACAAATCCCTCTTTGCAATGTTTACCAGCCTCCTTAGGCTTTTCAATCACAATCATTCACCTGGAATAAATCCAATATTGTTAACATGAAAATATGATTTTATGTTCGTTGTTTAGAGTTATTCTAAGGCTTTACTCATTGGGAACTCAGTATGAGATAGAGCACACTGTTGAGATGTCCAATCTGCCTGTTTTACACACTTTGACCAACAGGGGGGTTTGTGTTCAAATGAAGCCCATGATGAAGCCTCATGAGATGAACCCTTTTGCAAACCGCTTCAAAGCTTCATCTCGCCATCACTAGTGTCAGGAGTCAAAAGGCCACGGTTCTCACAACATGAAACATAACGAACTGACAAGGGAACAAAGAAACAAGGGCTATTTATAGGTGAGGAGGATGGCAACCCTGTCTCCTAAAAATTACATTCCCACAGAACTAAACTGCATTCTGAATTACGTTTAGCTAGAAACGTATTTACTCCCACGTTACGTTCCTTATGAACGTATCTTAAATACGTTTATTTTCTACATATCTTTGCCATTTATTGTCTTGCTTATAATAATGATAATAGTTATTTATAAATATCATTTTAGAGCACACATTTGAAATCAGTAGGCGAGGCTGTAATTTCGCCAGCTGTTACTCTCATGAGCGAGGCAGAAAATAATAGTTTTAACATGACAAAAAGCTGCTGTGTTTTTTATTGCACCTCAAACATTAAAACAAATCCAGAGTTCCGTGTTTCTGTACTTCCTCTAAGAAGAAAGGACAGTAACAGAAGATCTCTGTGGCTTCAGGCTTGATCGCTGTTCAAATGACAGCGTTGGTTTCCCCAAAAGTGGGCGGGGCTGTAAAGTGACGTAGATTTTACTCTCATCTATTATTCAAAACCATTCTATTTATTCTAACGTAAATTACATGCCAGTGTTTTATCTTTTTATTTATTTGTTTTTATTTTAAATCGTATAATGTCGAACTTTTTTTGTCGTCTTTGAGGAAAAGAAATGGGGTTTAGAGCCTCAAAATACTGAAATCTGTATTTTTAAAATCTCTTCCTTCTAATTTGTTATTCTGTTCTAAATAACACACTGTTATTTACTCAACAATAACACACAATTATCCTTGTTTTTATTTATTCATTTAATTCTATAATCTTGGGCTTTTTAGCATGTTTTTAGCCGTAAATAAAGTCACCAGAAACAGACGGGACATTTCGAGATTTAGGATGGCCGAAGACACTACACTACCCATAATCCCCAGCTATCGTTTGGGACTACAGTCCCGTTGACAAACCCCGTGATGTTGCGCCAAGGTTACGCGGACGTTTTTCCCAAATTTAGAAGTTGACAGTATTAAACTGTGTACAGCCCTGGAGGTTTAGGCGATAGACATTTAAAACATGTAATTACTAAATGGGTGAAAATCGCTTGTATCCATAATGGGCAGCATTAATATATACCCACACGACAGCTCATTGTTACTTTGTAATTCTACTCCACTACAATTCAGAGGTTAACCTGGTATCTTTACTTCACTACATTTATTTGAGTTACTTTGCAGATTCTGATTAATGATGTGAAATATAAACAACCCTTAAAGCAGACTTTAGTTACACCTGAGTAAAATTCAGGGAAGGTGATTGTCAAGTGCCAACAATCAGGAGAGATATTTGATAGTTGGTGCTTGAGAAGACTAAACAATTATCTGCAGATCTTTATAAAGTATATTCATTACTCGTTATTCTTTACTAATAGTTCATTAAAAACTGTATAATGTCTATTTTGCACATCCCTTTCAAGATTTCAAGATTTTCTAAGGTGTATTGATCTTATACACAACTTGGGTCGCAGGTTCCTCAACAGCGCATTACAAGACATCTATCAATATGTGTATACCTCCACCATTAAACTGTCATATTCTGCACATTTATTATTCTACATACATACATTAGAGTATAATTAATGTGTATAATATCAGTTAAAATAAGTGCTTCAACATAGTTAACATTGCAGGAAAGCAATATTTTAGACGTTAAGTACTTTGTCAGGCTTAATATTCATCTGTAGATAGATACCCCCAAAGCTTTTTTCTTGTTTAAAAGAAGACCTTAACCTAAAGTATTCTTTAATGTGTTAATAAAGGTTAATTCGTTTTTCTGTTTTGCACATCCTCCTATTAATATCTGTGTACATCCGGCACTAAACTGTTTTATTGTAGAGATCACTTAGTATCTTCTTGACTTTTTATATTCTATAATATTTCTATCATTGACCTTCTACTTTCCCCCTATGAAAGTATGTACTCTTAATATTGTTTTAATCAAATAACATTATTCAACAAAAATAATTCAATAACATGCTTTAACCACTAGGCGGTGCACACAAGGTACACACAGCATACTAATAATAACTTTGTATTATTAGTGTAGACACTTATGTATGTATAACATCTGAAGATGTGTAGTTTTATTCATGTTTTTACATAATTTTACAGGATATTGCTAAACTATTTCTCTTGTTTTACTTCTACACATTAATATCTGATTTGTAAAACATCACAGACAGAAAGGCATATCCGTCATTTAATGGTAAGCTATTGAAATTGTGATTCCATAGATGTGTCTCCCATCACCCAAATTCCCTGACTATTCTCTCAACTCAGTATTTACATTCTGATATTCAAAGAAAATCAGTAATATCTTTAAAAACTACAAGTCCTTTTCTATCAGCTCTGCACCGTTATGGTGTAAATGTAACCTATATACCAATAGGATCAAATATAAAAGTCAACCGAATTACTATTGATACTGCAAGGAGACGTATTTTGGCAAAAATAAATTGAAGATGTTGTTTAATTGTTGATATATTTATGATTCACGTTAAGTATTCAGTTTTGGCAGCAGTTCTTCCTGTTTGTCTAGAAGTCTTCTCATCAGGGCTCTATAAATAAAGAACTACGGCAGATGTGTAATATTTAATGCAGCCGAACCGTGTATTACAATGCCGTTATGTGATGACTTCCAAAGAGAAAAGCAAGAACACTCTGAATTAGGTATTATTTTATTTTTCGTTGTCGGATATCATATCTTATTAACACCATATCCCAGCGTGCATTGCGGCTAAAACATCCAATCAACGAGCTTCAAGCTGAGGATCTTGGGTAATCAGTTTGGTGGGTTTGTGGTGTGTATCGCTCGAAATGTCCCGTCTGTTTCCGGTGACTTTATTTACGGCTAAAAAGCCCAAGATTATAGAATTAAATGATAAAAACAAGGATAATTGTGTGTTATTGTTGAGTAAATTACAGTGTGTTATTTAGAAAAGAATAACAAATTAGAAGGAAAAGATTTTAAAAAATACAGATTTCAGTATTCTGAGGCTCTGAGACATTTCTTTTCCTCACAGACGACAAAAAAAGAATAAAAACAAATAAATAAAAAGATAAAACACTGGCATGTAATTTACGTTAGAATAAATAGAATGGTTTTGAATAATAGATGAGAGTAAAATCTACGTCACTTTACAGCCCCGCCCACTTTTGGGGAAACCAACGCTGTCATTTGAACAGCGATCAAGCCTGAAGCCACAGAGCTCTTCTTTGTCCTTTCTTCTTAGAGGAAGTACAGAAACACGGAACTCTGGATTTGTTTTAATGTTTGAGGTGCAATAAACGACACAGCAGCTTTTTGGCATGTTAAAACTATTATGTTCTTTCTCGCTCATGAGAGTCAGCTGGCGAAATTAGCCTCGCCTACTGATTTTAATTTAACCATATATCGAGCCCGATTCTCGATTTCAAAGGTGTGCTCTAAAATGATATTTATAAATAACTATTATCATTATTATAAGCAAGACAATAAATGGCAAAGATATGTAGAAAATAAACGTATTTAAGATACGTTCATAACAAACGTAACGTGGGAGAAAATACGTTTCTAGCTAAACGTTATTAAGAATGCAGTTTAGTTCTGTGGGAACGTAATTTTTAGGAGACAGGGTTGAGGATGGGCACAGGGGAAAACTATTAGGGCAGGGCCAAGCAATCTCAAGGGCGGAAAACACACAAAGGCAGGAAATGTGGGATCTGGAATGAGAGGGAAGGATTACTTTCAAAATAAAAACAGGAAGTGACAAGATCAAAACACTAGACTAGAGTAAAAAACATAACTTAACCTAACATAACTGTCGAGCCACAACACTGCAGGTTAAACCATGACAGTTATTTGTTTGTCTTTCTTTACAATGGTGATGAAAGAAATACCATATCCATTGATCAAAAAATTGGAACTATATCCATCCATCCATCCATCTTCTCCCGCTTATCCGTGGTCGGGTCGCGGGGGTAGCAGTTCCAGCAGAGAGCCCCAAACTTTCTTTTCCCTGGCGACATCAACCAGCTCTGACTGGGGGATCCCAAGGCGCTCCCAGGCCAGCGAAGAGATATAATCCCTCCACCTGGTCCTAGGTCTACCCCTTGGTCTCTTCCCAGCTGGACGTGCCTGGAACACCTCCCTAGGGAGGCGCCCAGGCCTAGGGAGGCGCCCAGGAACTATATGAAGAACATAATCCACAGACAGACAGTTTTGTTGTGATTTTTATAAAGCTCAGTGTGTTTTTCTGGACGATAAATTCCAACTGCTAAAATATCTCAGAAAACCATTCCCAAAAAATGCCAGGTGTGTAATAAAAAATGTGACTGAGATTTCTCCAAATATTTCCAGTTTTAGTTGCACACTGTTCCTGGTAGAGTCGGGTCATAAACACTTTTTGGAAGTGTGTTGAGAGAGGAAGAGCCTTGAGAGAGTCGGAGGGAATTAAAACTAAGGCCAAGCTGTTTTTCTCCCCGACAGGTGAGTGCAGTAAACGCTATCCAGAGTTTATTAGCTGTGCTATAGCTGCCAGGGGAACCGCCTCAGAGAACCGCACTTCTCAGAAAAATGGTCCATGCGGAGCTATGAAGTTATGAAGCTAAAAAAAGACCAATCCCAGCTGGTTCATTATGTGTTTTACACTAACAGGTTGTCTCTGCTTCACTGAGATTGAAGATACTTTGTGCATTGTTTCATTCTGTATACTGAATACCGCAGGTCAACAGAGCGTAGCCTACTTTAGGTTGTGCGTTTAGGATAATGACGAGGCTGCCTGAACCTTAATGTTATGATTACAAAAATGTATAGTTCAAAGTTTAAGATGTATGTCGACAAATATAAGTAAAAGCTGCTATAATAGATATTTTTATAATAATAGGTTTAGAGATTATGCTTAATGGGAAAGGGGTCACCCAAAGACATCCTGCAGCTCTTCAAATATTTGTTTCCCTTTTCAGCTGATTGTTTTTTACGTTTTCAACTGTTTTGATTTTTCAGAAAATCAGACAAGCAGTCAGTGCCTCTGCATCAGGAACAGCTAATGTGTTGTCTCTGTGTCCACCTAATAACAATTCAAGCACCATGACACAATTCCATCAGATTAATGATAAAAACCTAGAGGACATTATACAACTTCTGAAATCCTCCTGCTGCTGCCTTGATATTATTCCAACAGGATTTTTCAAAGATGTTTTGCCTTGCATGGCCTCAGATCTACTTCATATAGTAAACAAATCTCTTCACTCAGGTATTTTTCCACAGGCCCTGAAAACTGCAGTCATTAAACCGCTCTTAAAAAAGAATAATCTAGATGCTTCAGTAATGAACAATTACAGGCCCATATCAAACCTCCCATTTCTAGGTAAGATCATTGAAAAAGTGGTTTTTCAACAGTTGAGTAATTTCTTGCATTTAAATAACTGTTTCGATGTGTTCCAGTCAGGCATTCGTCCAAACCACAGCACTGAGACTGCTCTTGTAAAGGTCTTTAATGACATCCACTTAAACACAGACAGTGGCAGAACTTCAGTGTTAGTATTATTAGATCTCAGTGCTGCGTTTGACACTGTTGACCACAGCATATTACTAGACCGACTGGAAAAATGGGTGGGACTTTCGGAAACAGTTCTAAATTGGTTTGAATCCTACCTAAAGGACAGAAACAACTTTGTTTCTATAGGTAAATACACATCTGAGTTGACAAATATGACATGTGGGGTTCCTCAAGGCTCCATCTTGGGGCCTCTTCTCTTTAACATCGACATGCTACCACTGGCTCAGATAATGAAAAACAACAAAATAAGTTACCATAGATGACACACAAATCTACGTAACAACGTACCTGAGGTAATGGTTTTTGGAGCAAAGTCAGAACGTATAAAAGTTAGTGCTGAGCTTCTGTCTGCAATGTTCAAACCAACAGATAAAGCCAGAAATCTAGGTGTAGTCATGGACTCTGACCTGAGTTTCAACAGTCACATTAAAACAGTTACTAAATCAGCCTACTATCACCTAAAGAATATATCTAGGATTAAAAGACTAATGTCACAGCAGGATTTGGAAAAACTTGTCCATGCTTTTATCTTCAGTAGACTCGAATACTGCAATGGTGTCTTCACAGGTCTCACTAAAAAATCTATTAGGAAGCTGCAGCTGATTCAGAACGCCGCTGCTCGAGTCCTCACTAACACTAAGAAAGTGGATCACATCACTCCAGTTCTGAAGTCTTTACACTGGCTTCCTGTGTGTCAAAGAATAGATTTCAAAATACTGCTGCTGGTTTATAAAGCACTGAATGGTTTAGGCCCAAATTATATTTCTGACCTCCTGCTAAATTATGAACCATCCAGATCTCTCAGGTCTTCAGGGACTGGTCAGCTTTCTGTCCCCAGAGTCAGAACTAAACATGGTAAAGCAGCGTTCAGTTATTATGCTCCAAATATCTGGAACAAACTCCCAGAAACCTGCAGGTCCGCTGCAACTCTGACTACTTTTAAATCCAGGCTGAAGACTTTTCTTTTTGCTTTTAATTGAACTATTCATATCTTAGACTGCACTGTAACTTGTATCCATGTATTTTTTCTTAATGTCTTTCATTTTTTGTTTTTCTTTCAATGTTTCTTTTATTATCTTTTACTGTTTTTAAATGCCTTTATCTGAATGTCTTTCATTTTTGTAAAGCACCTTGAATTGCCTGGTGCTGAAAGGTGCTATATAAATAAACTTGCCTTGCCTTGATTTACTCTTACAAATGCCATTAGCATTGTTTTTATTGTTTTCTGCAAAAAAACGAAAACCCTCAGTTAACGATATTGCTCGGAACCAGACAACATAACACAGAGTTAGCCAATACAGAAGTTAACACAGTGGAGCAGATAGAGTTGGTGGAGACAAGAGATAATGGGAATATTGGAATTCCTTCTTCCAAAAACACAAGTCCTAATTATTGCTGATGGAGCTCTCTAACGGTTGGATGTTAGCAACTATTTGTCCTCTGACATCTCAATCATACAGTATAGGTTAAAAGAGCTGAGCAAATGTTAGTGGCAGCCGAACAGCGTCGGAGAAACTCTTATTTTTGAAAAGCTGCAACGACAGGTAATGTTATAAATATAAGAACTCCCATGATCCCAGGATGCTTGAAGAAGTTAATACAATGCCATCTTTTGTTCCTGTTATGTTTGAAAGACCCCTAGTGGCAGACAAATAGTTATTTACGATTAAGAGCAGATTAATAGATGTCTTCTCCATGATTAAAAAGTTAATTTAAATCCGTACAACCACTAGAAAATACTTTTTTTTTTTGTATTTTGAGCATTTACAAGGTCCTATACCTCTAACTACTTTACATTTGAATTACATTGATTGTATGTATCATTATACAGTCAAAGATAGCTTTGACATGGCCTTCCTCTCCGTCACTCCACCTTTCCTCAACACTCTGCAGCTGCTCGGGTTAAAAAAGATACGCATGAGGTGAATAAAAAGGGTAATTCCCACTTCAAACACCTCTCCTCCCGCTAATCCCTACATGCACTCAACCTTCACACAGTGGAAGTACACCGCTGACACTTGGACACCGACACTGCGCACTCAGCTTTCCGGAACATACTTCACTCCTGAGGAGTAGCAAGAGACTGGGAAGAGGGGAGATTAATCATAAAGGGGAAGAAAAGAGACGGGACATGACATCTGTCTGCACTTTAGGCCGGCATATGTTCCCCACAAAGCCTTTAACCAAAAGGGAATATATCTGTAACTGTCATGGGAAATAAGTGAATCACACCACAGCAGCAGCCATGTTTTATGTGTGATAAAGGTGTATTCTTAACTTCATAATGTAATGAGTTCTGTCACATGGCACATTGCTTGATTGACAATGTTTTAATTTAGATTTTACCACAGAAGTTGCTAATTGCATTGTAGTGAGGTATTTAAAGAAAGTGTTGAAAAATAATTAAAACAGTTTTGCTTCTTAAAGCATCTGCTGCTCAAACACCTCTCGATACTGCAGTCTTTTTATTCCTTTTATCATGTTTGTCTTTGCTTTTCGTTTCTTTTATTTGGATTTATTTAGAATTGATTTAGTTTAGTCTGTACCGTTTGACTTCCTGTCAAATGGGTAAACCAAGTTAATGGCAAACAGGAAGCGGATGTTTGTTTTTGATTGTTGCTTGCTTATGCCTTGATTGGACTCCTTTGTTTACTTCCGGAACATAGTGACATCAATACGTAACACTTGCGTCTGCTATTAGCTAGTGCTCACACTATAGACAACCCAGTCTCACAAAAAAACGTGTAATAACTACGTTGGTCCACAACTTGGGACGTAGTATTTCTATAGACTATATATAAATGGACGTAGTGTCCGTGACGTCACCCATAGGTTTCTGCAGAGTTGCTGATAAGCCCTTGGTAGGTGGAGTCGGCCGCTGCCATCTCGACAGTGACGTCAGAGTCTAACTCCCGCCTGCGGCATAAGATAAGTCCGATATTTAAATGAGGAATACTCCACCAGGCACCAACACAACAAACACGTCCGAGTTCAAGTTGTGTTCCCCGGATCAGCCTTGCAGCTGAGCGAGCCCCTGTAGCATCCAGGAGCTAACAGAGCTAACGGAGCTAGCAGAGGGACAGAAAGCTAGAAGCAGCAGTCACCGCAGAGACCTGTCACTCAAGGTGACCACGCCACGGTGACCACGCCATTTATGCAAACGCTTTAAGACTTAATATAACTAAAAGGGGTGCGTTATAAAAAAATCACTCCCCAATCCATTGTCATGAAGGTGGAATCTAACTATATCCAGAATAATTTGTATTGCATCCAGGGGTAGAAACATGTTTATTTCGGCTGTAAAGTAGGGCATTTTAACATGGGGGTCTGTGGAAATTGCTACTTTCTGCAGCCATCCCCTATCGGCCAATATATGAACTGCAGTTTGTGGCACTTCCTTATGGGCTTCCCGGCTCTGCCCCAGAGTTTGCCGCTTGGCTCAAACACATACGTGATAGGCTAAGGAGCGGGACATCTCTAAGCAGTCGACCAATCACAACAAAGCCGGCCAGCTAATCAATCAGAGCAGACTGGGCTCTGGTTTCAGACAGAGGGTGAAAAGAGGTGCTGCAGCACCTGAGAAACATAAAGAGCTTTTTGAACATTAAAGCATGGAGACATATCACGGACACTAAATACTGATATGAACCTGGACATTAACATAATAGTGTTAGGAACCATGACTCACTGATATGAGGACTCATTGCACAACCCGGAGACGAAAAGGTTTGAAGAAAAATAAACTTTAATGGATCAAAAACAAAGAAACACTCTTTACAGAGGGAGTGACAAAACGGTCACAAAACAAAACGCTCTCATGGAGGATATCACAAAAGGTACTTGGTCTCTCTATGGCTGCTTGGATCTGACTTCTTGGCATGACGAACAAGACGAACTGACAACAGACAAGGGGAGACAGGAAAATATATACAAGAGGTAAGTGGGAACAGGTGGAAACAATCAGGGGCGGGGCAGACGCTGACGATGGCGGGAAACAAGAACCAAGGAAGTAAAGGCACCTGGGGCCTGTACTACGAAGCTGGTTCAACCTAACCTGGATATGTTTGAGTTAGCCGGTTGGCCTAATCCAAAACATACGCGCTCTCGCTAAGCGGTACTACGACGCGGGTTATCAAGTGGATCGCTCAAGCCAGCCGTGTCCTATCTAGTTAGGTGCGCGTTCACATGAAAGGGGTGGTATTTGGAGCATTCGACCAATCACAAACATGGAGAAGCGTACTGACAGCGCAGCATCATACTTCCTGAATGAAAAGTCAACTATAATATTAGACATATGAAGAAGTTAAATTAAATATCCATGACTTAAACACTTTATCCAGGATCAAAGACACATAGCTGCACCTGCAAGGTGAATACAGCTGGTAAAAGTGTTTGAATGCGTACATTAACAGGTTTATGATATCACTGCCCGTCTAAGACACGATCTGACTTTAATTACATTTGACTCGAGTGTTTCGTCAACTTATGTGTTGCTTAAAATAATACTTCTGCATACAGTATGTGACACAGTGAGTGTTGCACGGCCAGATACGGCTCAGCTGACTCAGATAAGGAGATATATGATACATTATGAAGTGATATGCCGCGGACTGTACTTAATGTTACTCTGATCCGGTTACTTATGTCGTGGCAGATATTTAAGTAAGCTTTCTTAACGCTAATGTTATAACAGTCAGATTGCTCTGAAGATGGAGGTGATATTCTATTAATGTTCACGTTCACACAGTCGGTGATTTTTGCCGGCCGTCTTTCCTGCAACGGCAGCTTTTCTGTATTTCCTTTCTCCTGTAATATGACTTGATCGCTTTAAACTCCGCACACTGAGCTCTGATTGGTCAGCAGGCAGTGCTTTCACTGAGTTGAGCTCTTAGCCTGCAACCTAACCTGGTCCCGACCAGGGGCCTATACTACGAAGCTGGTTCAACCCAGGGTGCGAACTGGAGGGGAGCAGGGGGAGCTATAGCTCCCCTAGTGGTGACATGAGCTCCCCTGGGAACATGGTTTGTGACATTTGGGGGGAGCTCTCTAAAATACTGATATGATGACCAAATAAATTCCATTTTGGGCATGTTTTTTTTTTCAAAGGTTTACACCTTTATAAGTGAAATAAAATTATATTTAGAGTTTATGATTCATGAAAAAAGTTTCGCCTGCTTGCACGCTGCCCGCAGCTCCACCCACTACCCACTCACTCACAAGCTCGTTTAGTTGGCACTGCATATTTACCAGGCATTGTTGCTGCTGCTGAAAAAAACAACTTACTTTGGGCAATTTCTTTAAAAAGACGGCCAAACAACCTGATCAAGAAGACCAACCGAATGTAGCTGGTGGTAGCACATCGTACGTTGTGACTGTTGCTACAACAGAACCGAGAGATGAGGGAGCTAAGGTCAGTGCTAGTGCTAACTTGACAGCTAACGTTAACTTGGGGGCTGAAGAGCTATGTGCATCGTTTTGTTGTGTGTGTGGCGTCGCGTCTCTCCAGGCAGTGAGAGGGTTGTGTTGTGCTATAGCTGTATTATTAATATGAATATTGTTCATGGTTGGTGCCGCTGGCTGCTCTTATCGCATGTGTTCGGCTCTGTGTAGGCTACAGCCACAATAGGCTAGGCTATAGCCTATGTGAAACAATGTAGCCTGTTGAGTCATTTTAAGTTGATTTCATTAAACAGTCAAACGTTACATTGGTGGTCCGTGGATTATTTATAATCAAGTTGATCGAAGTTTGCGTAGCCCATACATGCTCGGGAAATCTGTTGACATGAACCTGATCCATCGGGACGTTTCATGTAAATGTAGACCTGTGGCACCACCCCGTGTGCAACAGATTTTCTCTTTATAACAGGCCTATGTCTGTGCTGTTGCTATTAATGCACGGATCAGCATTTACCCCCCCCCCCCCCACACAAAAAAATCCCGGCTCCCCCGGAGACCGTGGTATAGTTCGCACACTGGTTCAACCTAACCTGGATATGTTTGAGTTAGCCGGTTGGCCTAATCCAAAACATACGCGCTCTCGCTAAACGGTCCTACGACGCTGGTTATCAAGTGGATCGCTCAAGCCAGCCGTGTCCTATCTAGTTAGGTGCGCGTTCACATGAAAGGGGTGGTATTTGGAGCATTCGACCAATCACAAACATGGAGAAGCGTACTGACAGCGCAGCGTCATACTTCCTGAATGAAAAGTCAACTATAATATTAGACATATGAAGAAGTTAAATTAAATATCCATGACTTAAACTCTTTATCCAGGATCAAAGACACATAGCTGCACCTGCAAGGTGAATACAGCTGGTAAAAGTGTTTGAATGCGTACATTAACAGGTTTATGATATCACTGCCCCGTCTAAAACACGATCTGACTTTAATTACATTTGACTCGAGTGTTTCGTCAACTTATGTGTTGCTTAAAATAATACTTCTGCATACAGTATGTGACACTGTGAGTGTTGCACGGCCAGATACGGCTCAGCTGACTCAGATAAGGAGATATATGATACATTATGAAGTGATATGCCGCGGACTGTACTTAATGTACTCTGATCCGGTTACTTATGTTGTGGCCGATATGTAAGTAAGCTTTCTTAACGCTAATGTTATAACAGTCAGATTGCTCTGAAGATGGAGGTGATATTCTATTAATGTTCACGTTCACACAGTCGGTGATTTTTGCCGGCCGTCTTTCCTGCAACGGCAGCTTTTCTGTATTTCCTTTCTCCTGTGATATGACTTGATCGCTTTAAACTCCGCACACTGAGCTCTGATTGGTCAGCAGGCGGTGCTTTCACTGAGTTGAGCTCTTAGCCTGCAACCTAACCTGGGGCCTATACTACGAAGCTGGTTCAACCTAACCTGGATATGTTTGAGTTAGCCGGTTGGCCTAATCCAAAACATACGCGCTCTCGATAAACGGTCCTACGACGCTGGTTATCAAGTGGATCGCTCAAGCCAGCCGTGTCCTATCTAGTTAGGTGGGCGTTCACATGAAAGGGGTGGTATTTGGAGCATTCGACCAATCACAAACATGGAGAAGCGTACTGACAGCGCAGCGTCATACTTCCTGAATGAAAAGTCAACTATAATATTAGACATATGAAGAAGTTAAATTAAATATCCATGACTTAAACTCTTTATCCAGGATCAAAGACACATAGCTGCACCTGCAAGGTGAATACAGCTGGTAAAAGTGTTTGAATGCGTACATTAACAGGTTTATGATATCACTGCCCGTCTAAAACACGATCTGACTTTAATTACATTTGACTCGAGTGTTTCGTCAACTTATGTGTTGCTTAAAATAATACTTCTGCATACAGTATGTGACACTGTGAGTGCTGCACGGCCAGATACGGCTCAGCTGACTCAGATAAGGAGATATATGATACATTATGAAGTGATATGCCGCGGACTGTACTTAATGTACTCTGATCCGGTTACTTATGTTGTGGCCGATATGTAAGTAAGCTTTCTTAACGCTAATGTTATAATAGTCAGATTGCTCTGAAGATGGAGGTGATATTCTATTCATGTTCACGTTCACACAGTCGGTGATTTTTGCCGGCCGTCTTTCCTGCGACGGCAGCTTTTCTGTATTTCCTTTCTCCTGTAATATGACTTGATCGCTTTAAACTCACTTTAAACACTGAGCTCTGATTGGTCAGCAGGCAGTGCTTTCACTGAGTTGAGCTCTTAGCCTGCAACCTAACCTGGTCCCGACCAGGTTAGCCGCTAAGCATAAGTTACCATGGAGATCTAGCCTGCTAAAAAGAGAACCAGCTTCGTAGGACCGGAAAGCCGGAGTTTTCCCTGAATTTAGCCGGCTAAGCGAAAATCCTGCTTCGTAGTATACCCCCCTGGAATGAGACAAGGAGTACAAAATAAAACAGGAAGTGAAACAAACAAAACAAACATGAACGTGACAAATACATAACAAATTAACATAATTGACGGGACACAACAAATAGGGCCCCTTTAATTTCACAGTCGAATGGCAGGCTCAAAAACCTACTGTACATGACTTTGAAACAAAATATCCACTCAGAAATGAGATCCTCGATATTGAAACCATGGTGAAGCTTTTATTCTGTCTTCTATATGGCTCTGTTTGTTGATCCTGGCACAATGACAATCTTTTAAATTACTGCAACAAAAACAAGCCTCAGGGTTTGCTGCCATCATTCACTTTTATTTGTTTTGAATGCTTTGTGTAGTCGTTGTATTATGTGTGTACTTTTCAATTGTCGAATAAATTCACACACGGTCAACTTTGCAGCCCACTGGATAAAATGCTAACAATTAGCAAAAACATGTAATCAAGAAAGAAAATGAACAGATACTTTAATCTGTTATAAATAAGGTCATACAGAAAATGTTTCATTGTGTGTGAATGGTGCAAATGTGTCCGTGTCCTGTTAAACAGCAGGGGTGAGAAGCCTCTCCCCCTGCTGTGTTTATTCTGGCCACACTTCTTCACAGACTCTTCATCTGATAGTTTGCCTCAGGTGTCGCTAACAGGAGCGCATGTTCCTGAAAACATTACGCTCTGGGGTCACCGCGGCACGCACACCAGCTCCACCACGATAAGGCTGCAATTTAAGAAGAAAAAGGCGTTGTATTCAGAAGGAATCACAAACCTGACCTCCAGTTAAGGGCATCGGCTGCAGCAACACACACTTTGAATGGGAGTGTGGTTGTGAAACTCTCAGGTACATTTTAAATCAGAAGCTTTGGAAAGTGACCCAAAGATTGTGCACAAAGTAAATAAAGCTTCTTCCAGAGGGCGGGTGACTTCTCTCTGCTTGATAAGGCGAGGGTTCAGCTGCAGCTTCCTCACATCGGCCCTCATGTATCAGTAGTACATGGTATTTACAGAAATGTGTGTGTGAGCGTAATCTGATCAGGTGACAGCAGCCTTCTATTTATCAAATATTTGGTGGCGTTTTCCGCTGTGACCATGTGTTTGGACTCTTTGAATATGAGAAATCATGACAGAGAGGCTGAGAAATGACTCGTCGACGGAAGAGACGGAGGTAGAATACATTTTGTTGATGTGAACCGAAATAAACCATAATTATAAGAAAGCAAAAAAGAACAAAATGTAGGAAAAGGGTGTATAAACAGAGTTGATTGATATTTTAGAGTTGATATTATCATTTATGTGATGAAAGTCAACAAGAGGCTTTGATAACACACTGATGTTTCGAGTGCAAACAGCTGAGGATGATTGTTTTAACTTTGTATTACACAAAATAAAATTGAGGAGGAATAAAAGGAGCCATTTTAGTCGTGATCCCAGCTGTTCCTGTCATTCCTTATGTTTCTACAGTTTTCCCACCTTCCTGTTTGTTCCCTATGTTTCCCTTGCTGGCTCTGATCTACTAGAATGCTGCAGGAATGAGTCCAAACGTCCACACACATTAACAAGTTAGCATTTAAGAGCTTCCTCTAAAAGTCAATGGGATATTGAATGGGAACCGCTTTATACTCTTATTTGCTTAGAGTTCCTAACTAATCGAAATTACCCAGAAGTGTTTAGTGGCAGCCTTGATAAGAACCTTTAAAATTAGAGAAGCTATAAGAAAGTGCTTCCTTTCTTATCTCCTTTTAGCACAGAATTCACAATTCCTTATGGCAGCAAAGTGACAGATCATTCTTAGTTGAATTAAGCATCTATATATCCTTTTGTACAGAGGAATTAAAAACAGAGCTGTAATCTATAATCTTTTGGACAGGAAACTTGAAGTATATAGCATTTAGTGTGTTAATGTAGCCTATTTATGCAAACAAATTGAGGATATGACACACCCAAAGAAAACATCTGTCCGCCAAAATGTGGATTTTCACAGCAGCTTGGTTGACTTCTGCTCGGTTCTGATGATTTCTCCTTTACATAAGTCCTTCACAAATCAAGGGAAAAGATATAGGACGTAATTTATGCTTACTATTGGAACACAGCCTTTTTGTGGGTGTGGCTCTTCACTCCGGCTGCCAATCAACATGCACACCTGCAGCTCATTAAGCTCCCGCAGTATAAAAGCCCATCTCTACCTGCCGGTTTGTTCAGTTTGCCAGCATCTTACCAACAACTCAGCCAAGCTAAACTATCTAACTTTTGTTCCACCTGAGATCTGAGCCCGCTGCCGCACCATCACCTCATCAGTGTTTGGTAAGGAGAGAGTTATTGCCACTCACGCATGCGCAGTTCGTATGTGCAACTTGGCCGTCGGCTGAAGTCTTTGCGGTGTGTTCCCGTGCGACACATGGCCAAGACGCGGCGACGCGCGGCGACGCAACAGTCGGGGGTCTGTCTGTGTCAGTTCTTTGGTGTCAGCTTGGTGACCTTTAAACTGTTTCCTGACCTTGTCCCAGTTCTGCTTTTGGGTCCAAGAGACACATTACAATCTATCCTGAGGGGCATACATGTCCACAATACATTTATATTGAATGTTTACAATATATATTATTTATATACTGTATACAGAATATTTCATCTATTAGCTGTCAAAACATTCCAAGCAAAAAAAGTCAACCTTGTGAAAAGTCAGAGGATCACTAAGGGAAGGAAACACTGAATGAAAATGATTTCATGTATTTATTTGTGTATACTTAAATACAACATTATTTTATTTGAAGTATCTTTGAGTACTCTGATAAATGTTAGTGAATTAATTATAAGGATTATTGTTATTAAACATGTATAAAAATATAATATATTAAACAATTATATAAAAACTCATAATAAATAATAATTCAAAAATAGTAAGTAATAGTTAGTATAAAAAAGTTGATAATATTATGAAGTATTCATTGACCAACATGGCCTAAAAATATGATTTCACATTAGCCAGCTCATTCTGAAAAGGAGGCCAAAACATTATGATTTAGGTGATCATCATTTAAGGCTGTAAAAATAATGTAGGTCATTATTCTTACAGCCTTAAATGATGATCACCTAAATCATAATGTGTTGGCCTCCTTTTCAGAATGAGCTGGCTAATGAGAAATCATATTTTTCGGCCATGTTGGTCAATGAATACTTAATCAAACATAAACAAAGTTGATGAATATTGGAAGTACTAATAATCAGGGAGCTCATATGTCACTGTTTACAAGGTAGCACATCTGATTGAACAGATTGAAGTTAATTATTATCAATAACATGATATTAAGATAATTAGCCCAATTATCTGTTTGTAATTACTCTAGATCTGTTGAGATATTAAACCTGTTTGAGAGCAATACACGATCAAAAGATATTCACGAGTACTTTTATATATATATTGTCTTACATCCATACTTGCAAGACTTGAACAGTGGAGACATGAGATATTAAACGCCTACGTAATAAAGCAGCCCTTGAATTGAAGTGGAAACTAATCTTTTAAATACTCAGATTCAGCAAAAAAATATTAATATTACAGTGTAATCCTCTGTTCAATATTTCACATTATGATGTGTGGATTCGCAGATTTGATCTAGGCTTAAGATGAATATTCTGACATTTATCTTTGTTCAATCGGCAGGAAACTCGTAGGTCTCTCCATCTATCAAATATGTGCTTAAGAGAGTCTGCAGAATTAGCAGGTACTTCTACACTATGACGAACTGTAGTTTAATATTGTCTATATATCAGACTGTTTTGTATCCAGCATCTTGCATAATATCTCTGCGTTATTCTGCCTAAGTATCATCTATTTCCTGTCCCTTCAGTTTATGAAATGATGCAGTATAAACACGGCTCCACTGTCAGAGATGGAGTGACTCGATGCTGCCCTCATGTGGTGCCTTTTTCTTTGAATTTCCACCAGAAAACATTGGATTTGGCTCAAATACGTTCCATCTGCTCACGCTACGGCTTGATGCACTCGGTTGGGGATGTTTCGTTTATGCTCTGATGATGAATCACTAAAAGTAAGCGACACATTCACAGTTTGATTCTGTGTTTTCTTTAAGTAAACTCATCTGTTCTGAATCTAAATAATTATTTAAAGTCTCTATACACTAGTCTTTCCATGCCTTGCTGCTCTTGTCTTCTCTCATCTTAACACACCCATACTTTTCATTTATCTTCCTATTTCCCTCCTCTCACTTTCTATATTCTGGTGAAACCTTTTCTGACCTCCTCCTGTTTCTCGGTTCACCGAAGAGGCTCGGAGAGATAGTTTGACACCCTGCAGGAATGCAATTACCCTTTAACCCTTCACCTAATTCTCAGCTACACTTTCTTATTCCAGTGACTCTGAATTAAAGAGGACATATTAGGGTCATTCTCAGGTTCATGGGTATTTTGAGTTTCTTTTATAATATGTTTCAATGCTACAATGATCAAAAATACATTATTTTTCTCATTGGCAATTGAATATACTTGTAATCACCCTCTGTATGATGAAACATGTTTTGTTTCGGAGCATTTCTCTTTAAATCCACCTCCCAAAAAACCCATTCTGCTCCGATTAGCTTGCAAGACGAAATGCAAAGTTGGTTGTCAAACACTGTGTTGAGACACTCCGTAGCATGCATGTGACATAGACAAGAGCCAGATCTGAATCTCATGTTATCTCATGAGGCAGCCCACAAAAACTGACATTCCCATTTCACCGTGTGTGTGGGTTGATAATCACTCTAGATACCCAAATATCTGTGTAGAAATACTGTAAAGGTGTTCTATGATATGTCGTCTTTTACATCTTTGTTCAGGTGACGAAAAACATATTTCTACTACCATACTTTGCAGCAAAAATGATCCGGTGGATGGTACTGTACCCATAAGAGTGTGGTTTATCTGTCAAACAAACTGTTTTCTTTATGTTCCTAATGTTAAGATTGTATTCAACTTTAAAAATCTTCCTATTTTAACTATCTTTCCTAAACTTAAACAAGTAGGTTTGTGCGTAAAACCGATAAGCAGTTGTGATTGTGTTCAAAATTGTACTTTTATGTTGGTTTTAGGTTTTTCACTTAACCATGTGAATGAGATACTAATCTGTAAATCTATTAGGCTTAATGCCACTAATAATAACACTGATTAAATCATCTAATCACATTTTAAAAGGTGTGTTAAAAAACATGACAGTCTTCTTGTCAAACAATAAGGTATATCACGATACTCACATCAATAGTTTCTCAAAAACAACGATCTTCCATTTGAGAAAATGGGTTAAAGGGCCATTTTAAAAGGAAAACAAGAATACCCACTGCCTGCAGGTAGCCTCCTTTCCTCCCCCCCCCCCCCCCTGTCAGATCATTAAATCCTTTAATTGTCTTTGATCTATAACACCTCTAACTTCCTGACAGGAATGTTCCACCTCCTCACACAAATGCTTGTCAAACCCAATTAGTCAAATGTAACTCCTGCTCAGAAACACTGATACCTCCTTGTTGCAGCTCTCTCTCTGAGAACATCCTCCACCACACTGTGAACCTCCAGATGTTCAGTGTTGACCTGGGCTCTCTGGGAATTTATAAGAACAAGAAGACGCACGTGAACCTCAGCAGAGACAGTGAAGCTGTAGGCGCGTCTTTACATCCTGAATTTACAAGTGAAATAGCACAGCCCTCTAAACTTCATTTCCTATGTCTTTATGGCACTGGCCAAGGTTTATTTCGTTCAAACTAAAGATTGACATTTCTAAAATGTCGTCACAAATATAAAGTCAAGCTTCATTTTCCAAAATGGCTGGATACTGTAGTTTGAAAGCTAAGTTGAAAATGCTTGCTCGCTAAGATGCCTGCTATATATTAGATAACAGCACCCGCAATAAATCCACTTTATTAAGTCCACATTTTTGTCTGATAAGATGGACTTTGTTTTGTAACACACTCAGGAGAAAATTGAATGAATTATGAAACTTTAAAGGTGGGGTATGTAATTTATTTCAGAAACACTTGTTATATTCCATGGAATGCTCTTAACATCCCGATGGCAATGAATACATTAAATGCTTTGACAACAAATCCATTAAAAAATGTAATCTGTGGAAGCCGTGGTACTGTAAAAAGCACGACCAATCATTTTAGCCGGCCCGGCTAAAATGACTGGATGGCCGACCTGCCTGTCAGCCTTCCATCTGTGCACAAACTGATCTCGTGCCCTCATTGGTCATGTGCGCGTTCGTGTGTGTTGGAGGAGGGGCTCTGTGAGGAAGTGGCAGATTCTTTCCAGTTGTGTATTTTCAAATTCCATCGCACTCGAGCTGGTTTCTCCAAAATTACCTACCCCACCTTTAAGGGTTTAATTATGCAATACTTTCTTTTTGATAACCAAGTCATCACCATTTGGGTGTCTGGGTGTATATCAACCTAAAAACTGATGTACAACAGCATAATTATTATTTTATTTTGGGGGGACCATGGGATTCATCAAGCCATTCAGATTTGGCTTCCCTTTCGATGTCTTACCTAGGCTCATTCAAATATACCACCTCTCTTCGCGCAGCTTTATATATTTATACTTTTGCAATGTTGGCCATGTCCTTCTCACAAGCCGATCCCATAGCTGGATACAGGTTTTCAGACAGATGTTTGGAGAGAAAGAATGTGCTTTGAACATATAAACATATTGAGACAACGATTTGCCTAATTGTTGTTTTATTATAACCCTTTTCTTATATAAGTATGAACCTGAAAATAAGTATAAAACGTGCTCTTTAATGAAGGTCTAACTGGTCGACTTTTCATTCAAAATGTACCAGTAATCTCATATTTGACCACTTGATTGCACTTTAATTATATGGCCTTACATTTGTCCATAAGTACCTCAGACAAAGCATTGTGTCTGATAGTGTCATCAGGAATAAAAGGATTAGCACAGTAACTTTTTCAACATGTAAAACTGTCAGCAACATGTACTGCATAACCTTAAAGTACACACACCTCGGCCACTTGTTTCTGAAAGACAACAAAATACGAGAGATTTAAAATCACTGGGAGGACCACTAATTAGAATTTGAAAGTGTTTTGCAGTTGGTTTAATTTAACAGCAGACTGTGGTCTTCCCAAGGTCATGATTTATTTAAAGCAGTAGCCCTGCGTTCCAGCCCTGAGTTAATGTGTGTGAAACAGCTGGAAGGATCTTCAGAGGCGCACAGATGAATATGATGCAGTCTAATCTCTTTAGCTGTTAAAAAGAAAGGCCTCCTCGTGTAAATCAGAGCGGGGAGTGTTAAAAACGTCTCCTGTAATAAAACTAAATGCTCTGTGGTAAACTGAATAAACCGACTTTCATCTACACTCCCATAAAATACTCAAACTCGTTTGTCATTTATGTAAATTCTGTATATTGTGAGGACAAAAGCATCGTGCCTGTTTCCTGAGTCAAATGCATGTGGATAAAAACGTCTTTATTATCACATAGAAAATAACTTCTGATTGAATAATGTTTTTTCTGATGCTTGGTCGATTTACTTTCTGTGTAGCTTTGGGACACATTCAGTAAATTGGTCCTGAGAGACAAAACATGCTGTAACATTTTATAAATAAAAATAAGGGGAAAACAACAGGATTACAGATTATTATTAAAACCGTATCTACAAATTGTTACAGTAACTACTTTTCATTAAGACATGACCATTTTTCAACTTTAGAATTGGTCAATGGTTAAAAAGAAATCTAACATACCTATTTATATTCTATTTTTATTTTTTTTTGTATGATTATGGTGACATTAATTTCACACATTTACGAATGCTAAAGTCTCATCACATTTTTATTTAAATCTAGTAAAACCTAGGAATTTACTGAACATTATTTACTATAAATAACTCTTCTGGTCATAATCCAAAAAAGACCTGAGGCTAGATTCATTCTATATAATAGATAATTATTAATATCAGTATAATTAGAATGTATAAAAGCTGATCAAAGTTGATAACAATGATATTCTTATAAAGTATTTGTTAAACATAATTTGTAAAATATATATATATAAATATTACGAAGACGTGGTTTAAAATAAATGACCACATGGGGGCGACAAACTAACCTTTAATTCTAACAACTAAACTGAACTTGAATATTATGTATTGGGGGATTTATTTTGTTTTTTCTTTCTATCAAACATCCATTTTATATATTAATGTCACATTAGGATATGCTAAATAATTTTAAAATAATATAAATGTATTATGATAGATGCAAGATGTGTGAGGGAAATCATACATGTTATCATATTACAGTTAGAAGAAGCTAATGAATGCTTATCATTGTAATTAAATGTGTGTTATGCTAAATTGTTTATGGTTTTGTGGGACACGCATATCATTAAAACATGAATGATTACCATTGCTGCATTGAATTGCTGTTAAACTCATCTTGGGTGTGTTACTATATTTAAAGGTGTGTATGCAGTTGATAGAGGTTTAAAAAAGACACTGTTTGTGAACAGGAGGATTTGCAGCAGGAAATCCGCCCTAATCGTTTGGAAATGTTCCTCCATCCAGAAAACAAAATGAATGTTGGAGCCAAGTGTCTTTATGAGGCTGAAATGACATCACATTAAGAGGATTAAAGCTTCATCTGAGGCATAATGATGTCAGAGCCAATCATAAACAGACAAAGAAACACTTCCGGACAAAGACAATGGGAATTATCTTCATGCATGATCCATTTCGGTTTTGTTGCATATCCTTTGGTGTCATATCACAGTGTTTACTACACATGTAGTGCTTGGAAAGACAGGCTCAGAAGAGACGTTTCAATGCTGATTGTTGTTGGGGCATGAGAATTGTGGGAAATAAACATTTTAGATTTAGTGAATAATGCATTGATGTGAGCAGCCTATTTCCTTCACGGTTTATAAATTGTTAGGACGAGTCAACTATGTTAAATGGGTCTTCCTTTTCTTTTTGGTAAATGATGTGTACTGAATAGATTTGACCAACATATTTTAATAGAAGATCATTTCAGCGTGTTTTAAAAAAAAATACTCCATGTTGTGTGACTTTATGACTCCAAACACAAAAAGGACACACCTCAATGATTTGGATTTCAGTCCCCCTTTTAGTTCAGTTTTTATATGAAACAATCTGCATTTTTTTTTTTTCAAATGAAATCTCTTGGACTTTTTTAATGGCTTACATGATGTGTGACTTTGACTCCGTATGAAAACAAATATGTAAACAGGTTTTTCTTTTTCTATTTCATCTGATTGTTTTAAAGTAAAAATCAAAACTTTTATTTTAAAGTCTTGGGAATGTTTTAAATAGCTTCTATATTATGTGACCCTAAGACTCTGTAAAACTACCCAAGACAAGTAAGCACAACTTTTTGATTGGATTTGAAAGCTAAAATCATCTCGAGGCATAATGAATCCAATCATATGCAGACAATGAAATATTTCAGAGTGTGAATTAAATTCATGCATGATGGATTTCAGTTTGGTTGCACAGCAGACTCAAAACATACTTTTAATTGTGGATTGAAACAGTTTATTGGCGGAATATGAATAGACTAAGTAATAGGCTACATGTTGTTGATGACTGTGTTCAGAGTAAGTCAGATGAGTCATCTGATGGGTCACAATAAAAAGCCATTGTACTGAAAAAGGCCAAAGGTGAATAACGAAATGAATCCCCCTTGTCATGAGGTCAGCTTTGATCAACTGATGTATAATGCAAGGAAAGTTTATTTATATAGCACTTTTCAACACAAGGCAATTCAAAGTGCTTTACAAAAACGAAAGACATTAAGAAAATGGCATTTAAAATCAGTCATAAATAAAAGCTAATCAAATAAACATAAAAAGAAAAAATACATGGATAAAAGTTAAAGTGCAGTCTAAGATATGAATAGTTCAATTAAAAGCAGCGACAAAAAGAAAAGTCTTCAGTCTGGATTTAAAAGTAGTAAGAGTTGCAGCGGACCTGCAGGTTTCTGGGAGTTTGTTCCAGATATTTGGAGCATAACGGCCCGTCCACACAGCGGCGTGCGCTGACGCTTGCCGGCGGGCGTGTCTGAAACTCGACCAACAACCAATCACATGAATCTCCCGCCCCTGACACACAAGCAGCGGTTTGATTGGCTAGAGCTTGTACTGGCATATGATTCGATTGGCTGACGCTTCTGCCGAGGCGTCAAAAGTTGAACATTGCTCAACTTTTGCAGCGAGCCACGCCAGCTACGCTCCACGTCGCTTCCCACGATGCATTTTGGCTAAAAGTGACGTCACCCCATTCAAAGTGAATGGTGAAGCGTGAATGGTGAAGCGTCAACGCACGCCGCTGTGTGGACGGGCCGTAATAACTGAATGCTGCTTTACCATGTTTAGATCTGACTCTGTGGGCAGAAAGCTGACCAGTCCCTGAAGACCTGAGAGATCTGGATGGTTCATAATTTAGCAGGAGGTCAGAAATGTATTTTGGGCCTAAACCATTCAGTGCTTTATAAACCAGCAGCAGTATTTTGAAATCTATTCTTTGACACACAAGAAGCCAGTGTAAAGACTTCAGAACAGGAGTGATGTGATCCACTTTCTTAGTGTTAGTGAGGACTCGAGCAGCGGCGTTCTGAATCAGCTGCAGCTTCCTAATAGATTTTTTAGTGAGACCTGTGAAAACACCATTACAGTAGTCCAGTCTACTGAAGATAAAAGCATGGACAAGTTTTTCCAAATCCTGCTGTGACATTAGTCTTTTAATCCTAGATATATTCTTTAGGTGATAGTAGGCTGATTTAGTAACTGTTTTAATGTGACTGTTGAAACTCAGGTCAGAATCCATGACTACACCTAGATTTCTGGCTTTATCTGTTGTTTTGAACATTGCAGACTGAAGCTCAGTGCTAACTTTTATACGTTCTGCCTTGGCTCCAAAAATCATTACCTCAGTTTTATCTTTGTTTAATTGGAGAAAGTTCTGACACATCCAGTCATTGATTTGTTCAATGCACTTACTCAGTGTTTGAATTAGAGCATAGTCTCCTGGTGAAATTGTTACGTAAATTTGTGTGTCATCCGCATAGCTATGTTAACTTATTTTGTTGTTTTTCATTATCTGAGCCAGTGGTAGCATGTAGATGTTAAAGAGAAGAGGCCCCAAGATGGAGCCTTGAGGTACCCCACATGTCATATTTGTCAACTCAGATGTGTATTTACCTATAGAAACAAAGTTGTTTATGTCCTTTAGGTAGGATTAAAACCAATTTAGAACTGTTTCTGAAAGTCCCACTCAGTTTCCAGTCGGTCTAGTAATATGCTGTGGTCAACAGTGTCAAACGCAGCACTGAGATCTAATAATACTAACACTGAAGTTCTGCCACTGTCTGTGTTTAAGTGGATGTCATTAAAGACCTTTACAAGAGCAGTCTCAGTGCTGTGGTTTGGACGAAAGCCTGACTGGAACACATCAAAACAGTCATTTAAATGCAAGAAATTACTCAACTGTTGAAAAACAACTTTTTCAATGATTTTACCTAGAAATGGGAGGTTTGATATGGGCCTGTAATTGTTCATTACTGAAGCATCTAGATTATTCTTTTTTAAGAGCGGTTTAATGACTGCAGTTTTCAGGGCCTGTGGAAAAATACCTGAGTGAAGAGATTTGTTTACTATATGAAGTAGTTCTGAGGCCATGCAGGGCAAAACATCTTTGAAAAATCCTGTTGGAATAATATCAAGGCAGCAGGAGGAGGACTTCAGAAGTTGTATAATGTCCTCTAGGTTTTATCATTAATCTGATGGAATTGTGTCATGATGTCTGAATTGATGTGAAGTGGACACAGAGACAACACATTTGCTGTACCTGATGCAGAGGCACTGACTGCTTGTCTGATTTCCTGAATTTTGTCAGTGAAGAAGGCAAAATCATTGCACGCCCTGGTGGATAGAAATTCAGAGGCTACTGACACTGGGGGGTTAGTTAGTCTTTCGACGGTAGCAAACAAGGCACGTGCGTTGTTTTTGTTTTTGGTAATGATGTCAGAGAAGAACGATTGTCGTGCGTTTTTCAATTCCAAATTATAAAGGCCAAGTCTCTCTTTATAGATTTCAAAGTGAACCTGGAGATTTGTTTTTCGCCACCTGCGTTCCGCTTTTCGACATTCTCTTTTTTCACGGTCATGGCCTTTCTCCATGGAGATATTTTCTTGCCAGACACTTCCTTTACCTTAGTTGGAGCAATGGCATCTATAACATTTTTAATTGTTTAATTAAAATGATCTACTAGCTCATTTACTGAGATGTTAGCAGGGGCAAGTGTGGAAGAAAAAATTCTGAGTAAACATTTCCCTAGTATTTTCAGTTAAATATCGCTTTGTGGTTATCTCTTTTTGAACATTTTTGTGAACAGAAATAGAGCTCTCAAAGAAAACCCAGGAATGGTCAGACAGTGCAACATCAGTCACCACAACCTTAGAGATATTAAAACCCTTTGAGATAATTAAGTCCAGAGTGTGCCCCTTATTGTGCGTGGGCTCCGTCACATGCTGAGTCAGTCCATAGTTATCAAGAACACAAAACAGTTCTTTAGCCCCTCTGTCCTGGGGGTTGTCAACATGGATGTTAAAATCACCAACAATGACTAGACGGTCAAAGTCAATACACACTATAGACAGCAGTTCAGTAAAGTCATCAAAAAAGCTTGCACAGTATTTGGGTGGTCTATAGATATTTAGGAACAGAGCTCGAGAGGAGCATTTCAGCTGAAGGGCCACATATTCAAAAGAATCAAAGTTTCCATACGATGTCTTCCTGCATTGAATGGAATCATTGAACACAATAGCAACTCCACCCCCTTTCTTATGCATCCTGCCATTCCTATCCAAGGTACTGGAGAAAGTAGTTGCCATTCAGATCCAGGAACATCTAACACTGAATAAACTCTTTGAAAAATTCCAGTCTGGTTTCCGCCAGGGCCACAGTACAGAAACTGCCTTAGTCAGGGTGACCAATGACCTGCTGATGACAGCTGACACCGGATCTCCATCTCTCCTCATCCTCCTGGATCTAACTGCAGCATTTGATACCGTCGACCATGACATCCTACTCCACCGTCTTCACACTACAATTGGACTCTCTGACTCTGCCTTAAACTGGTTCACCTCCTATCTCACCGGGAGGACTGAGCACGTCACCTTGGGAGCGGCTAAATCAAGAACTCACTCTGTGACTTGCGGTGTCCCCCAAGGATCAGTCCTTGGCCCCACCCTTTTCACCATGTACATATCCCCCCTTGGTCGTGTCATCAGCCGGCATGGAATATCTTTCCATTGCTATGCTGATGACACACAACTCTACATCAGAGCAAACCCAACCCCCTCTGCACCTCTGCCATCATCCACAATAACCACATGCCTGGAGGAGATAAAGGTGTGGATGAAGCACAACTTCCTCCAGCTAAACAGCTCCAAGACTGAAGCCATTCTTATTGGCACTCCACATCAGGTCTGTTCATCTGCCATCACCAGCATCACCTTCTCCGGTCAGAACATTCCACTCTCAACAACGGTTACCAATCTGGGAGTTAAAATGGATCCTCACCTGACCTTTGAGGCCCACATCAAGCAAATATGCAAGACCTCTTTCTACCACCTGAGAAATATTGCGAAACTCCGCCCCACACTCAGTCTGCCAGATGCTGAAAAGCTTGTCCACGCCTTTGTCTCCTCCAGGCTGGACTACTGTAACGCACTTCTCATTGGGATTCCTAGCAAGAACATCCAGAAGCTGCAATACATCCAAAACACCGCTGCTCGGATCCTGATGAGAGTGCGGAAGTACGAACACATCACACCCATCCTCAAATCACTGCACTGGCTCCCGGTCTCACTCAGGATTGACTACAAAATCACCCTCTTCACTCATCAGTGCATATATGGAAATGCTCCCTCCTACATCAAGGAATTGCTCACCCCACAAACCTCCACGAGGAACCTACGTTCAGTAAAGGCAAACCTCCTCATCCCACCAAGGACAAAACTGAAGACCATGGGAGACCGAGCCTTCTGCTCCGCTGCTCCGAGACTGTGGAATGCCCTCCCAAGCCAGCTGAGGACACCACAGACTGTGGAGGCTTTCAAAAAAGGCCTAAAAACGCATCTTTTTAGAATAGCCTTTAACTAGATTTTTAAATCCCCCACATTATGCCATGCGGGCATGAATGTCACAGCTTTTATTATGTTGTTTTAATTGTTTTTTTTTATTGTTGTTTTGTTTCACCCTTTTTAATTTTTAATTTTGTAGCACTTTGAGTTTTGTTTACGCAAATGAAAAGTGCGCTTATAAATAAAATATATTATTATTATTATTATTCTTTCCTGACTCATAAAACTACAGTTGGGAGGGGTTGATTCGATAAGAACAGCTGCACTGTTATTTTGTTCAATCCAAGTTTCTGTTAAAAACATAAAATCGAGATTGTGCTCAGTGATAAAATCATTGATTAAAAATGTTTTTCCTGCCAAAGACCTAACATGTAATAAAGCTAGTTTAAGTTTGTTAAACACACTATCAGTCAGGTGTTTTTGTAACAAGCTGTGGCTGACATTGAATCACTGCTAAATTAGATAAACTCACACAAACGTTTGAGCGCTTCCTGTATCTAAGATGATTCACCGCTCTTAATCTATTACCTATCAACACAGATATCCGCAAAGCTACAGGCAGGCAGGGCCCCGGCATGTCCTGGAAAGAGTTGAGATTGCCATACGCCCTTGAGCCTGGACCCAGCAGATATCAGTTTGCAGCGTTTTGTACACACACATCCCTATCAGGCTTTGAAGGGGAGGGAGGACCCATCACCCTGCTCCTCTCATAAGAGGGCAAGGTGAGGGCTCTACTGTAAGCCGGGGGAGATAGTGCTTATCTCTGCTTCGGTGATTTTGGTGGGCGTCGTTGAGGGGCATGTGACGGGCAGTATATGTTGCATCACACCAATTAACTAAATAACGGAGTTGAGCTGCATAGTAATATTCTTGAAGATTCGGCAGAGCCATCCCTCCTTTATCTTTAGGTGCTTGGAGGGTTGTGTATTTTATCCTCTGTTTCTTTCCCGCCCAAATGAACCTTGAGATTCTTTTGTCCCATTCTATGAATTGTGAGTGGGGTGACGGGCGGTGGAGACTCCTCCGTGTGTCTCATAGGACTCCCATAATCAGAACATTCCTCAGGCGGGTGCAGTGATACTTCTTCAGGGTTTTCTGCGCGATATGTTGTGTCTTTCTCCTGTTTTGATTCCTCTTGCCGCTTGTCCTTGGCAGAGGGAACAGATTGATGATGCAGGCAGTTGAATATGTTAGAGATAAACAATTTCACTCCTGACTTGTTCAGGCAAACTCCATTTGCCTTGAAAAGATGTCTGCGGTCCCAGAAAAAGTTAAAATTGTCAATAAAATGGACAGAATGGTCAGTACAGACAGTTGAAAGCCAGGTGTTCAGTGCAAACAGTCTGCTGAATCTCTCCACTCCTCTTCTGACTGGCGGTAGAGGGCCACTGATGAACACCTCTGCATTTAGAGAGCTGACAGTTTCCAACAAACATTTAAAGTCTTCTTTCAGCACTTCTGACTCTTGTTTCACAACATCATTTGTTCCAATGTGTAGTACCACATTCTTCACAGTCGGATGTTCAGCCCCAATATGCAGGATCTTCTCAGCCAAGTCAGAGACCGTATCCTTGGGAAAACAGAGTACTTTGGTGTTGTTCTTACTACACAGACCTTTTACATCTCTTACAGCAGAGTCACCCACAATCAGAGTTTCAGGCCCAGTCGTTAGCTTTCCCTCTAGCCTTTTACTTTTGGAGTAGCTATTGGTCCTTCCTTACCCTGCTGTGTGAAGAGGACGGGTTATCCAGGTCATCAGAAAGAGATCTCCGGCTCTCGGTCAGCGGAGCGTATCTGTTCTGGATTGGCACACTTGGTGGTTTAGGAGGATCTTTTGTAGTTTTCCCTTTAGCAGCTGTCCACTGCTGTTTAGGGGTTGAAGAGGCGCTCTTCCTGGGTGATAACAATGCAGGCCAGCCGGTCGCATCACAGATTTCAGAGCTCTGGGCTCTGCCTGTTATCCGTCCTCCCAAATCCCATGGAAATGATTTACTCTTAGGCTTTGCACCCAGAGAGTTCCAGGGAGGACTACCACTTGTAGATTTATTACCCGGTACACAGCCCTCCTGTTCCTTGGAATCCTTGTAGCTGCTGACTAGCTGTGAGTTAGCATACCCTTTTCCATTATTTTGCAACACTGGTAAAGTGGTGTCATTCCCACGACATAGTCCATTCACTTCCACGTTAACTTCCAACCGTTGCATTTTCATTTCCAACACAGCTATCTTCTGTATACGTTTGTGGAAGTCATCTGTAGAGAACGGAGGCATTTTGCTACCGACTAGCTTAAGCTAAATAGCATGCAGTAGCCTACCAGGCTTTAGCTGTTTACTGTAAGACTGAGGTCGTCGTAAAAATGTTGAAATATGGCTGAAAACCTCCGTCTATTTACGAAGATGAACTGTCCCAGTGATAAGTTTCCAGGAGCCGCTGCTCTAAGTTTTCAGAGAATAAGAATAAGAAAATCAGCATAAAAAGTAAGCAGAGGCAGGAGCAAGCAGAAAAGCATTTGCACTGTAAGAAAGAGGGTGAAGACTTGCGAGAAACCCTTAAAGGTCCCATGTCATGCTTTTCCGGTTATTAACCGTCCCCTTGTGTGTTATGTAGCTTTTTCTGCATGTCACAAACACTCAAAGTAGGCTACACCCTGTAATGAGTAAAACTCTAACACAGAAAATACCTGTCTATGCTGCCCCTGAACGCCTCGTTGGAGATTTTTCTTTTTCCATTTTTTTCTTCCTGAGTAAAGTGACGTGACCATACCCAGGTCCAAATGGAGCTCCTCTCACACACACACACATACCATGTATACATCACTTCAGGGGACATTACATTGACCGACTGTACATGCATTTCCTGGAGACTTATCTTAACCTTAACCATAACCAACACATGCCTAACTCTAACCCTTACCCTTACCCTTAACCTTACCCTAACCCTAAACCTAACCAAGTATTCACCCTAAAATTAATGATTCCCCTCATGGGGACCTCCAATTTGTCCCCATAAGGGAGGTGAGTCCCCACACGTGACTGTGTAAACAGATTTAGGTCCCCACAAGTATAGTAATGCTAGGCCACACATACCCACACACACACACACACTCAGCCTGATCTTTTCTCAGCCGCGCTACTCCGCGGTCCGCGGAGTATCGCCGGCACACACCTTATCTTTTCTCAGCCTCGGCTCCGTGGATCTCCACTCACAGTTTGCCACACACTCATCTGTGTGTGCTCAGGCTGAGTCTCGCTGTGTCGCAGACCCCACGCAGCAACCAGGAAACGACACCAGTAATCCAGCTCACACTGTCCTCGAGCCTCAAAGGGCGGAGCAGCGAGTCCCGCAACGTCCCACCAACACAGCACCCAGACCTCACGCAGCATTCTCATCTGTTTGTCATTACATTGTGTCCTTTTCTGGTTGCTAACAAACACCATTGTAACACAACAGCACAGTGGGCTCACAGGGGGGGGTGGGCAGGAGCTCCAACAAGGCGTGTAGGACAGAGAGCGAATACACATAGCCTACTTCAGAGATGCTGTATGAGCAAACCAATGTGATTTTGGAACATTGAACAATGTAAATCTATTCTAGTAGACCTCAACAATGGAATTATGATCAGTAGAAATGGCCATGACATGTGACCTTTAAGGTCCCAGGAGAGAACACATTTCAATATTTTACAAGAATTTCTCAGACACCTATGAACTACAGAGTAGTCTTTTGTATCACACAGATAGGCCTTTAATGAGTGAAACTAGTTTCCTGGTGGAACGAGATGTGCTTGCCCACTGAGTTTGCCTGCGTAAAGCAACACGATCAGTAGAATTAGCATTTCCTGAATAGGTTTCTGCTCCAGTATTGTCTGAATTACTCCCATTATGTGCAGTTTCCACAACCGCCACATGGTGGTGAACGCGAGAAAGAATACCCAGTTTACTCCAAAAGCATCATTCACTGATGAGGACAGTGCATCTACAATGTAACCGGAATTCAGATGTTGCAGCCTTCACAATAAGAGTTACATCAGAAAAGCACAAAACAAGGGTATTATCTGTTTGTGTCCACTTCATTAAAATTCCTTTGCACTGTTTGTGTTTGTTTCCAAATGACAGATACTCTTATATACAGACACTGTATGCTGTTGGTTATTGTGGCTTTATATATATATATCAACATGTGTTTGCCTACTTGTAACAGTCCAATGTTAATCTTATCTACTGTTTTTTTGTTAATATATATATATATATATTGTAATTCTATTTGAGGAAAAAGCCCCTTGTGACAACAAATACATAATATGATTAAAATCTAATCAATCAGGTATTATTTATGACATATAACACAAATATAAAGATATAAATATTTGCAATGTCAAAAAGCAACATTCATATGGAATATATTGAATGAAACCACTGTTAACATTTTACGAATATTTCCAAAGTCTTGACCTTTGACCATTGGTAAAAGTGTGCTTTGTTCCTGTAACCTAAAAATATGAATAAGATGGACCTTTATTCATCCCCGTAGATACATTCGCGTATCGTAACAGCAGCAGAAAAGAGAAAGAAACACAGATAGTAGGCCCTACACAGAATAAGAATAAAAGTAATAAAAAAAAGTATATAATACAAATAAAACATGTATTAATGCACGAACGAGAGATGGTACTTGCACCATTATGTCTGTACCAGATTTCCAGACTCAAGACCAAGCTTAACAGTTGTGTGGCATTGTTTTAATCACGTTAAGTAGCCTATTTGGTAGTAGATTGGTTCATGACTGTAATACATTGAAATGTTATCATTATTTTTTATTATTTGTATTTATCAAAATTACTTTTATTTATTTCACTATTTTTTACTCAGCCAATTTTGATTCTGATGTTGGTTTTTTGTGTAAAGAATGGATGGAGAACTTGAAAGACGAAAGTATAAAACGGGTCAACGGTTTGTTTTGAAAAGCTTAACCGGATGTCACTCTTCTAATTGTGTCCGTCTTGACACCGGTACCTAGTGGCCCAGTGAGCCCGGTCTCTGACGGAGAACAGAGTATCGCCCCGGCGGACAGCAGCGGTAGCCTTCTGGCTCGGATATTTTTTCATTTTCTGGATTTTTTCCCCCACACACAAACTCCAGGATGCCTTCAAATCTGCAAGGTAAAACACAAAAGAACAACAGCGGAATGCTTTATTGTCTGTTTCTCGGGTATTAATGTCTGCTGCTAGCTTGAGTCTTTACAATAGAGCATCAGCAGGCCGACCCCGACTACAATACGAGCTAAATCCTAATTAACCAGCATGCAATTAACAAAATGTGCTTTTTTTTCACAGGAGGGAAATCCTTTGGACTGTTAAAGGAGCAGCAAAGGGTCAAACTGGACGAAATAAACAAGGTACGCATAGTCCTCATATCTCCATGTGTCGTGTCTAACGTCCTCTCACGGGAATTTGAATGTAATGAGCCTGCATACACTTGACTTGGCATTGGCCTCTCTTTGCACTGATGTATCAAGGCAGTTCGTGTAAAAGGAGTCCCCTGAACGCCACACAGGTTATTTTATTACTATTTTATTGGAATAGGTAATGCATTTGATTGATTTCCCGCTGCAGTCTCCTGGTACTTGTTGAATGGCTGACACACACATGGCATTTCCCTTCCGACCCCGTCATATCGATCAGTTGTTCCCCCGTGTTTTGTGGCTCCTCTGCTGGGGAACAGGTGTGTGAACGAGCCCTTTGTCTCACATCAGGCCTCGCTTGCTCGGACTCCTCCACACTGCTCTCCTCAGATTAACTGTATGTCTGTATAATCTCTCCCTCACTTTGATGTCATCGCCTCACATGAAAAACCAGGTCGCTTCAAGAGGGCAGCCTGCAGCGCCTGTCACATTCCTGCAGACACACACACACAAACGCGCACGCACACACACACTCTCAGTTCCTAGATATTCACCCAGTTATTGTGAATGTGTACATTAGAAGTGTACATCTCTTAGTATAAAATATCTTTAAAAAAAAACAGTTCCTGGGATTAAATGCTTGGTTTTTATAAACTGACATCCATGGGGGGATTATGAGAGATTGGGTTCCAGGGCGCAAAGACCCCGTCACATACAGAGTGTATAGATGTTTAGCCTCTTTTTATTGTTGTCTTTTTAATGTCATTTTGTGTCTTGTTGTCGATGTTCCGTGTCAATTTGTACTTTTTTTCTCTTTCTGCAGTTATTATGGGTTTCTTTTTCCCATTTGATAGTCATTCAGTGTGTCCTGTACTTGCTTTGTGTCACTTTAGTTGCTCTCTGTCTCTTTGTAGTCCTTTTTGTTACTCGTTGTAGTTCTTTTGTGTCCATTTGTAATCCGTTTGGGGTTTTCTGTAGTTATGTGTGCCTCTCCTTGTTCTAGCTGTTCCCTTCTCATACATTTCTTTTGTCACTGTTAATCTTTTTGTTGATACATGTTGTCTGAACTTGTTTTGTGAGTCTCTTTTCTGTCCGGTTGTAGTTGTTTTGTGTCAGTTTTTAACTAGTTTGGTCCTTCTGTAGTTTTCCATTTCTTCATAGTTGTGGTTGTTTCCCCCTTTTTATAGTTGAACTTGTGATGCTCTTTTTGCAGCTTTGTTGCATTCATTTGTGTCCTCTTTGTAGAATCTTTGTTTCCTTGTGGTCATTTGTATTCTCTTCCTGGTTGGTACGTGTCTCTTCGAGTTACACTTTGTGAACTGAAGGCCAGGGGGCCCCTGACACTTTGGACCCATGGTTCAGCAATCCGTCCATGTACATTATATTGACCTGGATGCATATGTCCAAGTGGATCCTGTTGGGACTTCACTTAGAGTCGAAACACTTTTATCTACGAACATGGCATTTAATTGGCTTCCTTTTTAAGCAAATTCCCTGTTCTCGCTCCTCCAATGTGAAGTTGTAAACGTTCTTTCTATCGGGTTGGGCTTTGAGTATTTGTGATGGACATCCCTCAATATCTTCTGATATTTTGTAACCCAAAAATGTATTCAAATCCTTGCTTGGTTTGGTTCGCGCAATAATAAATAAGGCTTTATTTTAAACGACAATAGGTCACAGAATATGACCAGAGCATGGGTCTTTCTTAGGGTCATTGTCCAAACCATTTTTAGATTCATGAACGTTACTGTTCATATGACATGAGTAGTACTGGCTCAGCACTCGATCAAGATACACTGACTGAGAGGACATTCCTTCATCTGTGTCTCAGTAGTGATTCAGCAGGCTGAGTCAGGCGTCTTTGATAAACATCCAGTTTACCCTCCTCACCCTAATGACATGCTTGACTGACACGCAGAGGTCAGTGCAGAGAACAGCCTCCCTCCCTCTCTCCCCTCCTCCCTCTCCCCTCCTCTCGGTGAGGATGGAGGCTCACTCCCACATGGCAGATTGCATCATTATCATTTCATTACGATGGCTCCCTGCAGGCTCTTTCCTCTTACACCCCTGTGAGGTGTTCCACTTAATGAACATAAGTAATGACAATGTGAGGGGGAAGGACATCTTAAGACTGAGTCATCATTCCCAAGTTGGAGGTTTTTGACACTGTTGACAGAGTAGTGTAGGATAGTAAGGCTTTAATTTGTGAGTGGGCTTGTTTAATTTGTGTGGAGTTTGAATAAAAGCATATTGAAGTTTCTCGGAGAATTTAAGAAATGTGACAGTTTTTTAAAAACGTTGTATCTATTGACCTGGTTTGTCCTACATGTACGTTATACTAATTAATTTATTTGCATACAGTATACACAAAACAAAACAAGGAAACATGCCATCCTTCCTTCCTGCAGCAGTCAGATTTTAAAAACAGCCCCTGGTAGACCATCACACAAATACAGACTCCTCCACAGTGTGCACTAAACCTTTGTTTGAAGGACAGAACAAGGCTGTGGTTTTTCAGGGGTTTCAGTCAAACTTGTTTTCCTTCCTGATCACTTTCTGTGTATTCACCCCTTTTCTCTTCTTTCCAGGAATACCTGGAAGACCAGAAATACAGGGATGAAGAAGACCTGGCGGAAAAGTTGGAAGGTCTCAAAAGTAAGTAAATCCCCTCCGTCCCATCAGGAGTTTCAGGATCTAAGTATTGGTCTTTGTGAGGGTGTGTTCCTTCTTCCTGGCTTTTGTCTGCGCCTGAAAATGTGTGTTTGTTGGCAGTTTGCACACACACGAGCCTTCAGCATTTTGTTTTTCTCTGTGGGAAAGACGGACTGCAGAGATTTCTGAGAGCTTTGCAAGGCCAAATCCTCCGTGGCCCTGCAGGAATGTGCCGGGGCGTTCCTCTGCTTATTGTTACAATATTCAGAGATATGCTGGGTAAACCATAGCTCCTGGGGATGGAAAACATCACTGCTGTGAGGAGATGAAAGCGGGAACAAATGAATGATTTGCCAAAGATCTCCTCCCCATTGCTCTGATATTACACATGTAGCTCTGGGTGCATACAGAACAAAGTATATTATCAGCGACATAACATAAGGCTTTTTTTTTTAATAGAAGGCATATGAGGAACATGCTCCACTGTCCTACTTATAATCTATGCTTGCTGGAGGAAATGGAGCAGCATTATATATAAACTGAAAGAGGAACTGACACCCAGTTCCCTTGAGAATCGCTCTTTTTACTTTCTGTCATTCCCCTTCTGTTTCATACTGTTCCACTTAACCAGAGGTCACGAACCACAGCTTTTAAACACAAACCAAATCACATCAATTATTCTCATGACCATAACATTTATAAACATACCCTACTTTAAGGGTCAAATTACTTGTTTCCATTATTCATTTTTGTTTTATTATACAGGGTGTCCGAGGGGTCTTAAAAAGTATTAAAAGTTGATAGCCTTAATTTTTGGTAAATTGATTTATTTTGACGGCATTTTCCAAGGTATTACATTTTGATACTCCACCGATCGATCGGTGCTCTCTAAACATGCCGATCGCATGACGTAAAATACATGACACTTTTCTCTGTGTGCGGCAAAACAAGTTCGCCAAAATGGCTTCTCCGGTCTGGCAGTATTTTAAGGTGTCCGAAAAAGACGGTAAAATAGCGGTATGCAACGTGTGTGAAGCAGAAATCCTGCAGCTCCGCCCGCCGGACCGGTGAGCGGTGAACTCTAATAATGTACATCATTTGAATGTAATAATTAAGTTGATTGTTGTTTTTGGAAGCGCCAGTGAATGAGCCCCATTAACTGAGTTTTAAACATCACTTTAAATGGAAGATCGGCGATCGGTATCGGCCGATACTGATTTTGGCGATCGGCCCCAAAATTGGCGATCGGAGCATCCCTAATATAAATTGTCCAAAGAGGTTGTATTCTAAAGTTTACCTGAATGTAATCATTGCGTAGGGTGTGATTCTGTGTAGTTTATTTATGGCATCCCGTTGGATTTGACGTCATCTGACCTAGGGCTGAACGATTAATCGATTTTAAATCGAAATCGCGATTTTAAATGATGCGATTATCAAATCGATCTTTTTTTTACATTTTTTCTTTTTTCTTCTTTTTGTGTGTCAGTCATCCACACCAATCAGAAGTGCTGTGCTCCACATGTACCAGCCATTGTTAACCAATCAGAAGTGGCCCATGATAGAAGGTGACAGATTGATCCAATCACCTGCCAAGTATTTTTGAAATACGCTTCCAATGGAGCTTTAGATGGTCTGGTGAAACAAAGCATCTGAGTCAGGTTAGTGATGCTCCATCACATGTTTCTATTACAGGGTGAATCTTAAACTGAAGCTTGGCTTTAAAGCAACCCAACGGAAGTTTCATGTAAGTTTAGTTCTTTCACTCGTAGCTCAGGCTGCGGGCTGCTAGAGACGGGAGTACGTTGATGCGACCTTCCTAGCCGGAGATATGGCCGCCTTTTACAATAAACTTCCGTTGGGTCGCTTAAAAACAAATATCGCAAATCTAATCTCAATTGCAATATCTGACTTGAAAAGTTTTACATTTGACTTCAGGATTCCTGCCTATACCCTGTTATATGAAGGATGCTTATCGGGCTGTACAATTCGGGACAAAATAACAAATTTTATTTATTATGACTGATATTGCGATGATTGCGATATAGTAAGGGGAATGATCATTTAAAACATGTTTTATTAAAGGGGCCCTAATATGCTTATTTTCAGGTTCATATTTTGTGTCTCTACTGTGACATGGTCTTTATTTTTCTCATACTGCATTTCTTTTCAGTATGACACACTCCAGGAAAGGGAAAACCCCAAAAGGCACAACAGGGCCTCCTTTCAAATAATCATGGTGTGTTTTTGTATGGCCATACTGTAGGATCAGTGTCTTTTAAAAGTGTGGGAAAAAAGTTCATTGTTTATTATCTGTTGGCCGGGCAGGGGAAGTTATTTTAACTATTTATCACCAGGGTTTGTTCCATTTCATTAAATGGAAAAGCCCCTTCAAATGATACCTGCCACAACTAAGTATTCAAACTTACCACCATACAACTCAAATGTAATACATTTGTATCGCAGACATCTTTATGATGTCAAACAGAAGCAGATCAAAATCTAAATATTGTCATAAAATGGCTGTTATGTATTTTGTTACATCCTCTGCTGAAGGAATCTCGGTCAGGAGGATACGTTCAAGACATTTTTGTTTGGTCGAGCCATTTTCTGTCTGCAGATGATCAACAGGCTGCTCTGCGACGTGTGTGTGTGTGTGTGTGTGTGTGTGTGTGTGTGTGTGTGTGTGTGTGTGTGTGTGTGTGTGTGTGTGTGTGTGTGTGTGTGTGTGTGTGTGTGTGTGTGTGTGTGTGTGTGTGTGTGTGTGTGTGTGTGTGTGTGTGTGTGTGTGTGTGTGTGTGTGTGTGTGTGTGTGTGTGTGTGTGTGTGTGTGTGTGTGTGTGTGTGTGTGTGTGTGTGTGTGTGTGTGTGTGTGTGTGGAGAGGCCCCTTTCTCAGAGATTTTGAACAGGGTTAGCATTGTCCTGTCCCTCTCCTCTTGGGTTCACACAGTTACAGTCCTCTCTCTTCCTCCCCAACACACACACACAGAGCTTTCACTGTGTGACAAAAATCAGTGTAATCTGACTGAAGTGGTCTTCTGGACAAAAGAGAATACTGAAATTTAGGAAGAAGCGGGAATGTTTTTTAAAGATAACCGCATAATGAACTTAATAGGAATGTCTAAAGGTTGATTATGAGATTAGTCAAATTACTCCTCTTCTCTTTTGTCAGTATTGACTTAAAATGACCAAAATACATTGTAGTATAGAGAACATATTTCCCATTTAAAGAAATTGTTTGACGAGCATCCCCTTACAAAGTGAAAATATTTATATCACGATCGCTTGTGTCCGCTATTTCTTTAACCATCATTCAAAACCAGGCTAGCATGTTTCCCTCTGCTTGCAGTCTTTATGCTATGCTAAGCTAACTGACCCCAGCTCCTTATTTATCAGCAGATACGAGTGTGGTGTCGGTCCTCTCGTATAACTCTTAGTAGGGAAGATAACTAGTTTTATTTAAACACGTTCCAACTATGCCTTTAAGCTTAATGGCCATCTGCAGGAAACTTACATTGTTCTTTGCACATTTTTTGAATCAGGAAAAAAGTATTGAGTCTGTACAAGAAGGCTCCAAATGCAATTCTTACTTTCTGAAAAGTTGCAATATTATACTTCCTTAATGTGGGATCTTCATAAGTATTTTTTCTGCAGGCTAGTAGCACCAGATTTCATTTGTGACTGAGAGAGCAACATTTGTATCCAAGTCTTAAAATTGTCCAGCCAAGCCTTTTTGGTTTCCTTCCTTATTGCTGTGTTTGAACTCTGAGTTCTCCTTTAACTTCCTGACCCTCTCACTCTGATCTGTCTCCGATGGCAACCCCACTCAGCTGCTGACCACTGACAGACATCCAAAACACACCTGTCATCATCAGCTGTTAGTGCCTGTCCTTTTAGACACTGAGGTCTCTGTTAACACTTTTGCTGACATGTAAGATGCCAGCTGGTGAATTGTGTGTGTGTGTGTGTGTGTGTGTGTGTGTGTGTGTGTGTGTGTGTGTGTGTGTGTGTGTGTGTGTGTGTGTGTGTGTGTGTGTGTGTGTGTGTGTGTGTGTGTGTGTGTGTGTGTGTGTGTGTGTGTGTGTGTGTGTGTGTGTGTGTGTGTGTGTGTGTGTGTGTGTGTGTGTGTGTGTGTGTGTGTGTGTGTGTGTGTGTGTGTGTGTGTGTGTGTGTGTGTGTGTGTGTGTGTGTGTGTGTGTGTGTGTGTGTGTGTGTGTGTGTGTGTGTGTGTGTGTGTGTGTGTGTGTGTGTGTGTGTGTGTGTGTGTGTGTGTGTGATAATCTCTTATGTATGTGTGTGTGTTTGTTTTGCAGATAAATATGCCGAGTTTGACCTGAATGACCAAGGAGAGATCGGTGAGTTATAGTTTCACTAAAACAACAACAACTGTATCAGATAACAACTGTCAGCTGACCTGTGTGTGTGTGTGGCCACGTTAGCGGCTAACAGATGGGGATGTCAGTTGCTTGGTCCCCCACTGTGGTCCAATCTGAAACAACTATAATTAACTTGCATTAACAGTAGGTGCAGGTGTCCATGCTGTCCAAAAGATGAATTTGAAGTACTTTGGTGATCCCTTAACTTTTATCTCGTGCTATCATCAGCATTTAAATTAGAGTTGGGCAATACAGTATGTTAAAACTTTCCAACTGATTGATGTCGGAACAACAACCGACAATATATGTTTCATGTATTTGGGAAGGTTTGTGTAGTTTCATCTCTGTTTTCCAGAGGTAATGAACTTACTTATTTAGTATTTTAAAGTAAACAAAATAAACTTGCAATACCAATTTTCCTCATTAAACAGACAAATACAACCAAACCCCATCTGATATCAAGTTTTTTATTTTTTAACCATAATAAAACTATATTTCCATTGTAACAACTGAGATGTACATTTTTCGACTCTTCCAGGCCCATACTAGTTCTCCACGTAATGCAGAGTGTGGAATTACTGATGTGCCCTTTCAAAATGCATAAGATACATACAACTAAGCATTTCGATAATGTTGTGGTTTCCTTACAGTCCAATATTTGTAAGGAATACAGATTTGCGCCTTGATAAATATCTAACCTGGTGACTGGTCCTCCTCAGATATGATGGGTCTAAAGCGGACGATGGAGAAGATGGGGGTCCCGAAGACCCACCTGGAGCTGAAGAAGATGATCGTGGAGGTGACGGGCGGCAGCAGCAACACCATCAACTACAGAGACTTCGTCAAGATGATGCTGGGCAAGCGCTCAGCGGTGCTCAAACTGTAAGTAACTGTTTTTACACACTTGCAGAGTCAAGGCCTTTACACAGAAGAAGTTTTTTTTTGTCCAATTAATCTTAACAGCATTATATTTTTTCTCTAAGTATTTAAGTCTTGGTAGCTTTTACACTGAACGTGAAGAAAAGCAAAGCAATTTTTCGTCGGGAGAAGGTTGATTTCTTCGGATCATTTACACCCCAGATGAAGGCATCGAGCAGAATGGACAGTACGTTAAGAAATGCACTCTAGTGTGGCCAAGTGTTACGAGTTTCCTCTATACTCATTTGGATTATGAAAGTACAACACAGGGTCTGGGTCCAAAACGTACCATTATTTTCCGCGCTGACAGCGGATCCACTCCTTTAGTTCTTTCCTTTCACAATAAAAGCCCTAAACTTATACTCTGCGTGTCTGTTTTCCAGAATCAGCTCTAATGCACTCGCTTAAGGAAAATCAAGTAAATGAATGATAAGTCCATCATTTTTATCTTAAAAATGAACTGCCGTAAATACATTTGTCGGCAATGGTTGTAACCCTCACACATTTGCATCACTGTATGAATAGTAGAAGCTTAATGTTTACAGGCGAGTATTTTACATTTCCTTGTAATACATTTGTCACACCCCCTTTGTGTTAAATGGTGTCTATAAACCACCTGCTGCTGCATTGTGGGTCTGTGTGTGTCGGATGTGAATCACGTGTCGTGTCAGCCGATTGTTTCCTCCTGCAGCAGGGGATACTGGGATGACTAATGATGAAGTCACTAACACGAGCTGCGTTAATCTCAATGGCAACAAACCTATCCATAGTCAACCCATCCTTATCCTGAGCTGGGATCAGGAGCTTAGGTAACTGATTACAGCGGATTAACCACTGACAGTCCAGCGAGACACGTTTCATATTTGTTACCACTGGAAATATGGACCACCAAGCCCCTAAGTATGGTGGCAAAAGTACATTCTTGGTGAATTTAGGCCAACATGTAAATAGAAAAGGCAACTTTAACAAAGCCGTCCTTAACTTGGACACTTTAATAGTTAAAAAAGGAATTAACTGAATGAAAATAAGTAGGGATGCACGATATTGGTTTTTTTAAACCGATACCGATAACTTCCTGCTTCTCAAGACCGATACCGATAATAATATAATATATATATATTATATAATATTAAATGTACCTGTAGTTTTTGCACACCTGGTGGTAAAAAAAAGACTAGTAGTGAGCAAATGACATGAGCATTACTACTATGAACAAAACAAAGCCAAGAACAGTTCTGACTCTTCAAAGTGACCATATTTATTTTCACAAACAAATCTGGCAAACTTCTTGCCTTTTTCAAAAGCCTCGTCGATAGGTAAAATCCCCGGTGCCTTTGCAGCTGGCTTTGGATTCGCCGCTAGTTTAGCAGCGCAGGCGTCTTCGTACGCTGTTAACACACCATCGTAGCCATGGCGATGTTTCAGGTGACTAATCAGGTTGGAAGTATTATAGCTCGTTGCCTTTTTCCCTCCTCGTGGAACTTCTGTATTGCATTTGTTAATACAGATAGCAAGCGAACTATCTAACTCTGAAACTTTGAAATAGTCCCATACTACCGACGACATGTTTGTTTACTGTCCTCGCTTCACGGCCGCACACCATTTACGTCCCAGCCAGGCATGAGTTAGGGAGCGCTGGATTTGTGAAAAACTCCCCTCTTCCTAAACCACTAATACCACAGTATTGGCAAAATGGGAGGAGCCGAGTGAAAAACAAGCGCCCCTCATCCCAATCCACCCACACCGCAGGATTTTTTTCTTTTTTTTTACCCAAAAAATATATTGTATATTATCGGGGCTACTGATACTTTTATCGGGTTTATCGGGATGACGTCATAATTCCTAATATCGGACCGATAACTATCGGGCTGATAATTATCGTGCACCACTAAAAATAAGTGTATTGTTATTATTATATGTTCAATTATGTATTTAAATGGAAAACTTACATTTTTGTTCTGTTATTGTCTCTTTTTTTAAACAACCCCACCGTGACATAGGACAAAAACACAAGATAACCTCAGATTCTGTCAAGCAAATTCCACTTTTACAATAGAAATGAATAGCTATAGTGGATATGGTATATTATGTCCGTTCTCACGCGGGTTAGTGAGGTGAGTCTAAGCCTTTTTAAGGCAGCCTTGCATTGAGTCACACTGAAAGAGAAAGTGTGTATTTACTGCAGCATGTAAGCAATGCTGGAGCCTTTAGACAAATCCTCATAATCCCACAATCACCCAGCGGAGGAAATGCATAACTGTTCTGCCTTTTCCCTTTACCATATTTCGAAAGTGTATTCAATAATCCTCAAGCCTCTATAAGTGTTTCATCCCCTCCCCGCCACTCCAGTCCACTTGGTAGCTTTCTAGAAGATAGACCCTGTATTTCAGAAATAAGCGGATGTCTGTCATTATTTCAGTTTTGGTCGAAGCATTTTTGACATAGCATTGAAGTTAAAAGAGGATGAAGCAATGTCCCTCTCAGAAATCATTACCCAGTTATTTAAGATGGACCCTGTATTTCAGAAAAAGCCGACGTCTGTTATTCATTTATTTTCTATCATGCAAAATGCACTTTTTGATGTATTTTATACATAAATATGTGTCCCCGGTGTGTCAGGGCACTCAAAGTGTCAGAAAACAAAACCCTCTCTCTTTTCCTCCGTACCCAAATCTCTAAAAACGGGGGAACAACGGAGCTGATCCAGATTTGCGTCCGATATGACGTAATATCGGAAATGTGGACCCACGGCACTATCGGAAACAAGGCCCGACGTGTTTTGGACGTAATATGGTCTTTGTTTTGATTAGAAAGCATCGCTAACACTCAGTCAGTAAAAAAGCAGCAAATAAAAAAAGGAACTCGCCTTGTGGTAAACCCACAAGAGAAAAAGCATTTGAGCTCCATACTGTTTCAGAAATAATCCTTGATGTGGTTTAGAACATGATGGCGGTTCATCACTGCAGCATTTAGCTGAGAATCTGGGTAGAATTCTGAGCAGGAACAAGCTCCCCCTCCTCTTTTTTTTTGTTTTCAAGCTAAGGACCCGAACCTGCAGTTCTCTAACAGGCCTGAAATAGAGATTTTTTTTATTTGTATATATCTGAGACCCATAATATAAGCCTAAAAACAGCATGATAGGAGACCTTTAATGTTTCTTTTAAGAAATCATGAGCCAGTTATTCAACGTAATCCACAGACTTTACTGACGGCAGTTTAACATGGGGACTATTTTCTTTATATCCAACTACATCCGTCAAAGGTATCACTGCGCTAAAGGAAGGCACATTGCTGAGTTTTAGAATTGTTTTGGCACTTTGTGCATTACAAGAGGCCAATGTTGTTAAATCAAATTTTAAGAGCATTCAACAAAATCTAAAATTGGATAACTCACACCAAAATAATGTAGAGGATCGTGGAGTTGGCGATCTCTTATAGATCCACTGTACTGAAACATCACAAATGGTATATAAATATGAAAGAAAAGTAGATTTGAGTAAGCTTGTATTGGCTACAAACATGTTGTAGTGTATGAAATATGTACATGCGTAATCATTGATCTGATTAGGAAAGGAAACATTGGTTAAAGGCTTTCATAAAGCATCCTGCTGCTCCCCTCTCTGATATCGGAGTCTACAAAACCTCTCTTGTGCGCTGTTCTTGTCTCCAGAGAGTAGAGAGTAGAGAGGGGGGAGACGTTGAGGGGACAATACGCTCTAGAACAGGTATATTTGTGGCATTTGGCACGGCAACAATTGATCTTCTTACAATCAGAGGAAACTGATTGAGGTCAGCTCCTAATTTGGGTCCAGTGTTTTAACTTCTTCTTTTGAATAGAGTTTATATTAGTGCACTTATGTAGGCAGGACACTCACTCACACTAGTTCCTTTTTACAAAGACTTCCATAAAATGAGCCTTATCGTTTTTATATTTTCTACAAGCATTATCGGTTAACGGATGTGACGGATCTTGACTGAAAAATCTAAATCCTGTATGTAGAGCTTTATGAAGGAGCTCATGTATCACAATATTTATTTTTGTCCTAACTTGTTTACACAATGATAATTTTCATGAGTAATGTGGATTTTATCGACTAGTCAATAGCTAGAGGTATCTGGTAATATCAGAAAAGGACTTCACACCTACTACTGTCCAGAAATAAAAAGAATAATGCAAGATCAAATACAAAATAAAACCTTGCAAAGGCGCAAGGGGCAAGTACAACGAAGAAATAAGTCGACTATATACATTTAGAAGAGAATAATAACAGAATGTACCCTTTGATTTTCCAAAACGGTTGATTTGAGTTGTTTGATAAATCAGTGACTGGGGGGGGGCTTTGACTGACTGCAGGCAGCTCTGTGTAGCAGACACCAGCAGTGTGCAGGACGAAGTGAGTGTTTGTGTCGGGCGCTGAGTCGCCGAGTGGCCGTTTCGTGGTCGGGATCACGGCTCCTTAAGAGCTTAGTGGAGCTTTGCAGAGTTTTCCAAAAAGGGAAATTAAAGACAGGCATTCGCCCTGAATAGCTCCCGTCAGATCACTCACTCCGCTGTGTTCAGTCTGAACCAGCATTCCCCTCGCTCCCCTTTGTGCTTTCCTTCATTCCTTTCCTCTCACTCAGCGCTCACACACACTGTAGCTGTGGCTCCGTGTGTATTCTCTTACACATCCTGCCTGTATTGTTTATTTCACATCCTTTTACTACGGCCTTCTTTATATTTTACTTTCTGTATGCACAATTCCAGGGCATTAAACAGAGTATTTATATCTCTGCATGTTTAAATACAATTCAGTGGATTTATTAAGTAGTCGGTTGACAGAAGCGTTAAGATAAGATATTACTTTATTGATCCCAGTTTGGGAAGTGTTTGTGTTGCAGCTGCATAAAAAGACGAGGCATTGTACACTAACAATTCAAAGACTAGAAATAGACAAGAAAGTAGAAAAAAAACATAGTGAATTGTTGCTGCTCTTTTTACCCGTGTGTGCTAATTAACCGATATTTCTATAGATCTTTGACTTTTTAATATTTATTTAAATAGAAAAATTGTGATCAAGTAGCAGACAAAATCACCCAAAACCATTAGAAGACGTCAAATGATGTCTGTTTTTTTTATGTTATTGACAAAAAGTCTAATAATTGTATAAAAAATATATATAAATTGATAATAGAAACTAACATTTGTTGCAGCCCTTACTTTAATAAAAAACATACAACAAATGTCATCACATTGAAAAACATGAAATAAAAAAACAAGAAATTAGCATCATGATTGATTGCTTTTATTGTGAGGTTAATAAGAAAGAAATAAGTAATCAACCACTTTATATTAATAAGCATCTATGTTGGAATGAATCGTACAGTGTATGGACAATGTGTGTTCTTTTAAAAATGGCCAGTGCGTTGGTGTTTTATTTTCTCATTAATGAATGTCTCTCTCCCTCCGCAGAGTGCTGATCTTCGAGGACAAAGCCAACGGCGGCGCCTGCAAACCGGACGGCCCCCCCCCAAAGCGGGACATTTCCAGCCTGCCTTAACTTATATCCGAGTGCTGGTGGAGCAGAGGGACCGTCGGTGTCGTCGAGTCGTTCTCTTGACATGTGGAGTGTTGTGTTGTGTGGGACCGGGGGCGGAGAAGTCGTGATGCAGGGGGTTTGTTGTTTTGGAAGAATGAGCCCACAACTCACTAAATGATGTTTGACTGTGAATATTCCTCTTATTTTCCCTTTAATTGAAAAGTAGCGTTGGTTAGTTGTGAATCTGCTTCATAAATGATATTTTGTAGTAAGTGTTTCATGGATACATTTTAAGGGAAGACTCCAACATTTTCCAGTTTTTTTCTTTCCTTGTTTCGTATTGAGGGCATTCATTTTAGTGAGGCGAGAGTAGGGTGCTTTTGAGGAAGCACGAGGAAAATGAAAAGCACATTTCCTGCACTGTCCTCACTCAGTGGTGTTGGATGGATTCCTGCCAGGCTAATCTTGGTCAGCTTCTCTCTTTAGATCAGAGATTAGGCCCAGCCCATTTCTTCTGGGTCAGTCATCAAGCTGTGGAGCCTAAATACTGATCTGGCATCAGTAACTAGGTTGTCATGGCCACCTCATGATCTGAAAAACATTTTTTCTAGACTGTACTGCTATGCGTTTTTAACATTCATTCACTCACTCGTTGGGAGAGGAATAAGAGATCATGTTGACCATGTGACTTTCAGTTTCAGTGTGTGGCTTGAATAACAGCAAATCGGACTTGTTTTTAACATCTGTAAGGCTAAAGCACAGGAGTTTTGGAAGGAGTGTGATTTAAAGTCACACAAATCAAAACAAATGTACATAATATACTACACTCAGTACAATCATATTCTTTCCAAGTGCCTCAACCTGAAGATACTGTAGAGCTCAAACAGATTACAAAAGGAGGGCGTGCACAGTTCAGCAGTCCTCTTAGCTTTCTAATTCAAGAGAACAGTGAAATAATTGTAATTTCTTAGTTTTGATGATGTATGTTGAATTATATTCACATGGTGTTTCCACGACATTCTGAGTGAAGTTGTTTTTTCCCTTTTTCTTACCAGGATTTTATTTTTGTAACGTCCCAGAAAGTGTTTAACCTGTTAAGTGATTTCATTGTTTAGGTTACCCTTCATTTTTCTTGCAATGCATACATATGTTATTTCTCTTTGTTTTAGGTGATTTCTTTCTCCCCACACTTCTTTCATCACCCCTCTGTGATGGGTTCATCGTCCTGTGAAATGTGTGCCTCAGTGTTCCCTTAACTCACTTACTGTGACTTTGGTACTTGTAGTATTTTTTTAACCCACTTAAAAATGTCTTAAACTATTATGTCAATTTTGTTTTCAGTCTGACAGGTATATCACATCTTTTAATGTTGTTTAAATGCAAGTGTTTGCAGACACCAAAGGAATTAAAGTTATTCTTACACTGGCCTGTTAAGTTCTGAATTGTTTTTGAGATCTATTTCAAGTTATTTGCTCATTTTGAGTCTGAAAAAAAGAGAGGGGTTGTTAAATGGGCAAACGTGAGTGTCTCAATATAGTGGTTAAATATAGTTTTAAATTCACTAGTAATTCATCAGTGATTTTCAGAACCGTTTTGCGTTTGTATGAGGAGATGCTATTCTACATTCAGAGGGAGGTTAATGTATTCACGCTATTTGCTGCAGCCTCCAATCTTGCATATAAACGAAGAGCAAGACTCACAAATAACTCCATAGTCATAAAGACTGGCTGACCATGAGCTTACATACAAACTCCATGCAACAAATGCTTGGCGTTTGGTGCGGGTAAATGTATGAATGCATTATGAAAACTGCATAAACATCCACCAATGTATCTAATGGCAGAATAATAGTGCGCGATTTTTGACCGACTGGTACATTTTGTAATAATGCTTTGATTCCATATATGTTGCTATCATTAACTCCATGTCACTTTATGTACATCTGTATGCACACCTCAGCAATAACATGTTTTAATGAAAAGTCACTAACTGCTAGTGCAAACACACTTGTTTTATCTTCTGTAAAGGCCATTCATATGTATGCCATTATGAGAGCAGGTGCTTGAGGGTAGAATCGTGTTGGTAAGCAATCATGAAATTAGCATGCTTACTAGCGGGTCCAGTAGGATCAAAATAGAAACCTCTGCAATTAAAATAATAAGCAATCGTTCATGCAATAAGCTGCCAGGACCTTCTGTGTGCACAGTGGAATAAATAACAGAGCGACAGTGCTGCACATTTGTGTAAGGAAGGATAATATATCCAGCTAATTAATTGCACTGAGCCCTGGACCGATGTAATCTGCTGTGTTTGTATTAATATAACGTTTACATCTTTAGACAGGATTTTTGAAAGGATGTCTATAATTAATGATTCTGCTGCTCAGACCATTTCACTCCCTTTTCTCTCACATAATAATACTATGTGTATGTTTCTGTTCATCCTCGGTCAGTGTGCTTGAGCAGATGTTGCACAATTGTTTCTCACCATTGACCCACTTGCTGTTTTCATAGCTCCAGAACAATTGCCGGGTATGGCTGAACAAAGTACTCAAAAGGTGTGTCCTTCTGTATTAATGCTCCTTTATGGTCTATGGCTGAGTGGAACCTGAAGGCAACACCACTGCAGGGCATTTTAGGACAGTACCTCCTTCTCCTCCTCCTCAGTATCTGCTCACATGAACAAACACTGCCATCTACTGTTGGATCAGAGTCAGGACATGACTGCGATGTGTGACTGGTAATGAATGAAGACTGCTGATTTAACAAGATATGGAGAAAGAGATAAAGACTACTTGAAATTGATTTATGAAAATTAGAAGCTACATTATCTCCTTTAGTAACACAAACTTCCTCAATTGAATAATAAAGATATCATTTTATAAACTAGGAGTGATAAAGAAATCAAGTTTGAGCTGTGGGCCTCCAATAAGACCATCACCAGAAGAAAATTACAACAAAATTATACACAGGTATAAAACAGTGGTAGATGTAAAGTGTAATTAGGCCTATTTCCCTCATATAAAGGTGCAGTCGAAAAAGTGGTTCAGAGAAATTGGGACACATTTATTTTAAAAGAGTGAAACAAATAAAACGTAGTAGTAGTAGTAGACTAATAAAATAAACTTTGACTCAGATTGAGCCAAGACGTTTAACTTGTTTTAACCTGTTAAACCCCGAGCCTGTTTTTCAGGTTTCAGGCTCGAAAATGACATTCCCAGAACAAATGACTGTAACTTCACTTCTAAAAGGTTTATATGAATAATTTTTGTTATCAAAGCAAGGTTACATCTGTGAGTTGGATGTAGAAGTGTCAGAATCAATATAGATGTTTCTGTGTCAGAGTAAATTCAGATGGAACATAGCAAAAAAATGTAAATTCCTGTCTCCGCCTAAAGAAAACCCATTACTTATAGTGAAGACCAACCTTGAATGATGGGTTAGTAGCCTAAAAGCTTTAGGAATCCAAATTATAACATATAATAAGTACCCTGTATCAAGATTGAGACAAAACAAGTGACATTTGACCTTTTTAGAGAGGTTTATGAAAATAAAGTCCAGGCGGAATAAGCTTTGGGCACATTTGGGCCCATTTGGGCCCATCAGTGCCATTTGACCTTTTTCAGATACCAGACTATAAAAATCATTGTATTACATTGAATAATCACTATAGGTATTCATTCCATTAAAAAAAAAAAAATTAAAAAAATGTAAATAAAAAAAAATATTCTTAAAAAAATATTAAAAATATTTGTGTGAGTGTGTATAAAAAAAATCAGGGTCCCCGTCGGCGGGGACCTTCGGGCTTAAATCTTACGTGACAAACTGAAAGTGTGGAGTTTAAAGTAAGTATTATTTTGGAAGTACTGAGACTTCAATGAAAGACACAATTTGAGTTGCATTATGGGAACGGTACGATTCAAGCGAGGTGTATGTGCTGTTTTGAGTTACTTGAAAACCTTTTTGAACTTGAACACCATATCTAACCTTTGACCTACTGCCTAAAGTAAATGCAAAAAAGAAAAAAACTCTGGATTCAACGTCAAAGAACATCTTAAGCAACTCTTCTTTTCTCATCAAGAGCCGAGCACAACCCTGACATGGGTGGTTTGGGGGTTTTGTATGTATGGCTTCCTGACAGAAAAGGTTTACTACAACCAAAATCCTTTATTTTTATCTTAACCTGACCAAGTGTAGTTGTTACCTAAAATGAAGGAGATTTCTACCTCAAATCAGACTTCTTCCATGTGCCAACAAGCTCTATTTGAATCAGCAAGATAGAGAAGCAAGCACAATATATCGCCAGTGAGAAGACTCTGGGTGATCACATCTGCGGTTTTTTTTGTATCTAAAGCCGTACACATTTTTTTTATTGACAGACATTGATTGGCCTACACTTCTAAAGTTCCCACCTGATACATTGGAATGGATGCTAAATGACTTCTTGTGTCCTCAAATGGGGAAGTCTAAAACGGTTTAATCTAATCAGTATTCTTAAATCAGAAAACATAGAGAGAGAGCAAAGCACACACACACGCACGCACGCGCGCGCACGCACACGCACGCACGCACACACGCACGCACACACACACACGCACACACACGTGTACACCAAGTGTCATTGAGCAGGACTTTGGTACTATGTTAATTCCTACTAAACCACTCTGGGGAGCCATGGTTACTATAGTCACCAGGCCAGACCTTCTTAATAATTGCTCACTGACTGAGTGAAACATGTATTTTTACAGCCTGTCCATTGTGTTTGAGAAAAATAATTAGGGTATTTACTGTTATTTAAGATATCCCTTAAAGTGCAGTGCTTTGCTGTTCTTTAGGTGATGCTTTGTGGCTGTGTGGTCATACTATTACTGTCACTGATGATCAGTGCTTTACATCCTAACAAGCTAATTGTTATTCACCATGTGTCTCACAGTCTTCCAGGCCATTAGATACAGTATTTGTGGCTTGGTTCAAACTCAAGTATCATTGAGACTCAACAGCAACTTTTAGCTGCCTTTGACTTTCTGGAGATGCACAGAACAAACATAAGTGATATCTGTAGGATATCCAAGAAAACACAGGGAGTTCACATATGTATTTTAAATAAAAAAGTAATACATTATGTAAAAAAAAAAGTGGAATATAATCAACACTTAATCAACACTTAAATCAGACTTAAGTTACACCTGGAGATCATTCACAAGCTACCCTGCAGTATACAAAGTCATTAAAACTAACTGCACCTTTACCAGCTTTGATAACACTTTAATGATCAATCATTATAAAACATATCATATATAGTATTCTGAAAATCTGCACAATGATAACTTTTACTTTTGTAACTTTAACCCTCCTGTTAACCCCCCCCCCCCCCCCCCCTTGACTAAATCATCAACATTTCAATGAAAGTGGTGATCAGCAATTTATTATTTTTAAATGTCTACTGTGAAGGATATCATAAAGCCTTAATGCAATCGAATGTAAAACAAAAAAGTTATGATTGATGAAAGTAGTAAATCGGTCAGATTTGACCCAAACACAACAGGAGGGTTACGTTAGTATGTTGATGGTATTACGTTTGTACTTTAACTTCAGAATACTTTTCTGGACTTTTACTTGTAACAGAGTATTCCTACACTCTGGTACTTCTACTTTAAGTTAAGTATAAAATCTACTTCTTCACCTCTGAATATTTAAAAATATGATTCTGGAATGGGCCATTCTGAGTACTTCTGGTAGCCTACTTTAAATATATTGTGATGCTTAGTTATATGTTAGTACTTTTACTTGACTTAAAATATAAAACCATACAATTGTTAATATAGGCGTTTCAAATTGTTCAAGTTAGAACTTGAAGGCACCATACTACGCCGCCTACGCTGCTGACGAATCGCGCAGCAGCCGCGGCGCCGACTCCCTCCTTGTGGAGCGCAGCCGCCGCTTGAGTAGAGAGACGCACACAGCGGAGTCCGGCCCATCTCTGCTCGCAGCTAGCTAACCCCGCAGCAAGGCCACTGCGGGAAGATGGCGACGGAAAAACAGAAAAATGAAGGAAGAGTTAAAATTGGACATTACATTCTCGGAGACACACTCGGAGTGGGGACGTTTGGAAAGGTTAAAGGTATGTCTGACGGTCCTGACGTCTGTGCGTCCTGCCAACTGAAAGATGGTGGCTGTTAGCTGTTAGCCGCTAATGTTAGCATGCTAGGAAAAGGCTAACTTGTCACAACGCCAGAAACTAGCTAGCACACTTGTTGTCATCTTAGTTAGCTTAACTTGTGTGTGACAAACGTGGCGATTTATGGGGGGTTTAGCTGCAGTTGAAAGCATACAGTCACACAATGCAAGTTGTATGACATAAGTATTTTTATTTAACATCATAATCAGTCAGCGGTGGTTGCGATGCGAGCTAGCCGGAGAGCCACAAGTCGCTTGTCAAGACCAAGACACCGGGAAGTAAACCCCCCTGACTGCTGTTAGTTAATATGTCTGAGTGCCTATAAATGAGTACCATTTAGATATGCTGATTCATATCGGTTTTTTGTATTACGTAATATGTTAAAGTTATGCAGTTCTGCAGTCAGTGCTGTAACTAAGTACATGTTCTAAAGTACTGTACTTAACTATCATGTTGGGGTACTTTTGCTTTACTTGAGTATTTTTGCTACTTTGTACTTCTACCCCACTACAATTCAGAGTTAAATGGTATACTTTGACTCCACTACATTTATTTAATACATTTAGTTATTTTGCAGATTTGTATTAATAATGTGAAATATAATCAGCACATAGGCTATGGGTTGTATTTTCTGACACTTGGTGAGTTCCCTGACACACCGGGGACACATATTCATGTATAAAAGACGTACAAAAGTGCATTTTGCATGATAGGTCCCCTTTAAATAAGACATTAGTTCCACCTGGAGTAAATTCACAAGCTACCCTGCAGTATACAAAGTCATTAAAACTAGCTGCACCTTTACCAGCTTTGATCACACTTTAATGCATCAATAATTATACTCGTAACATTTGATATATGTTATTCTGTAATAGACCAATCTGCATAATTAGTACTTTTAGTGATTTAAGTTGGGATATTTTTTAAATCCTCTGGAGCAGAGAGAGGAGCTGTGGATTATTGTTATTGATTAATGCATCATTGTTTCTTAGGGTCAAAAACACTAAACTCACAACTTAAAATGAAAGCGTTTAGTTTATTTAATAAAAGAGCACATGTTCAATGTGAAAAGTGAGTAGATATAGATAAGTTGCAATTTGGTGCGAGATATATAAAAGGGGGGGGGGGTTCCGTTGGCGGGGTGCAGAGCCCCTCCAAGACAATGGTAGGGGAAACACTGCTATTTATCTCTGAATTGTAGTGAGGTAGAAGTACGAAGTAGCCAGACATTGAAATACTCAAGTAATGTACTAGTGTATCAAAATTGTACTTAAGTAAAGTAGTACATCTACTTGGTTACTTTACACCACTGCATTATGAGTTATATTTGCCATTCTAATTAAAGACAGATTAATGGGTTTTCTTTGGTTGGGGAGGGTGCAGTGCAAACCCTGCAACTTGTACGCCCAATGTTGTCACTCCAGAGGGCGGTACGGTTAGTCAATACATGGCTTTGCTTGTATCAACACTTATTGGTCTTGCATATCAATTGGACTTACTCAAATGTTCCATCTTAGAAGTGCCCCTGTAATGGACTGATGTGATAGATAAAAGGCTCTTCTAAAAAAACACTTCTGCAGGCTGCTTTCTGCTTCATCATGCAGTGCATTGCGTCTCCTAGGAACAATTGATTAAGCCATAATATACCCAAATGAAGTAAACCAGCCAGGCACTGACACAACAACCACAAGCTTTTTCATTTTACAGTCAGTTAAATCTCAGTGAGTCATCTCTGCACTAAGCGTCTTGTTGTTGTTAGAAAGAAGACCACAGTCTTTGGTCTTTGATTATGGTTTTGCTTACTGGAGACATTGTTAATAGTTTGCTTCCAGCACAACTGGTAAATCAATAACAGCTGTAAACTAACTCCCACTTCTTCACACAATCCCTTCAGATGTTATTTGGTTTTTCTGTATTTGTATTTGTCTGTTGGATTGTTATTTTAAGATGTTTTAATAGTTCTTGGTTTTTAGAGATTTGTGTCAAACTTAAATATATTGCCTATTACTTTATATGAATTAGGTAATGCAATCACAAAAAAACAAACTCTTGGACTTGGAAGTTCCCCTCATCTTAACAGAGCATTTAAGTGACTTTTAGCTCATGGTTTTCATTTTCAGGCCCACAGCTTCATTTTGGTTAATTGTCTAATTCTCTCAGCCTCACCCCCAGATGCAACAGGCTGCTAAAGCAACAGTTTGCAAAAACAATTATCATATCAACTTTATATAAGGCTATGATATATAATATGTCAATGTTGTTTTCACAGCTTGTGTCTGCCACACCCAAGTGGTACAATTATAAGTTACTGCAGGTCTAAAAAGTCTTGCATGGTTCTATAATGATGCTCCTTCAATTCTTAAATACTTTTATACGTCCTGGATTGTAATTGCATTTACTCATGTTCATTTTGTTTTTATCCTGCAGTGGGTCAACATGAGCTGACCAAGCACCAAGTGGCGGTGAAGATCTTGAACAGGCAGAAGATTCGCAGTTTGGACGTGGTGGGAAAGATCCGCAGGGAGATCCAGAACCTCAAGCTTTTCAGGCATCCTCACATAATTAAACTGTAAGTCCTAGATTACACCCTGCTCGCTGCTCCATAATCCCCCTGCCGGTACATTAAAGCCACCCACTGAGCTATTTTCAGGCGTTACCCTGTTAAGCCCGGAGCCCCCGCCCCCGGGGGCTAAAAACAACAATATTCACGAAACTGTGTCTCAGGGCTTCTTAACCTGTTGAGCCCCACGGCCCGTGGGCGGGGGCAAAAACGCAACATCTGCAAGAAACAGCGTCTGAGGGCTTCTTAACATTTAACAAACTATGTATGTGTCATACCCACTTAACGGGAAGAAACTCAGCTAACTGACGATACGAACCCTTTTTACCGAAACAAAACACAAGTCTACTTGTGGTACTACTACTACTACTACTACTACTACTACTACTACTACTACTACTACTACTACTACTACTACTACTACTACTGCTACTACTACTATTACTACTAAATGAGCCCTGTGCGAAAAAATGCTAGTTTTTTTTTGGATTCCTAAAGCTTTTAGTCTACTATCCCATCATTCGAGGGTGGTTTTCACTATAAGTAATGTTTTGTTTTTTGGACGGACTCTATCATTTACATTTCTTTACTATGTTCAATCAAAATCGATATTGATTCTGACTTTTCTCCATCCAACTCACAGGTTTATCATTACTTTGAGAAAAAAGATGATTAATTTACCCCTTTTAGAAGAGAAGTTATAGTCATTTGTTCTGGGAATGTCATTTTCGAGCCTGAGACCTGAAAAACAGACTCAGGGCTTAACAGGTTGATGGAGTGTTTTAGAAAACATCCCTATCCCAGTCTATTAGTCAGTTATTGCATCCTCCCTGTTGACCTCTCATGTTAATATAAAAATGGCTTTATGATTGTTTTTCATCAAACTTTCTGAGAGATCAACTACACTCAAATGTAATATTCACTGAGGGTGCATTCACTATGTATTTACAGAACCCATAGGTCTGTATTGAGCATTGTAATACAGCAGGAAATAATAATAAACTCCATCTTTTATCATATTGTTTAAAAAAAAGCTCAGGCACTGCTGACAACATCTACATGTGTTGATGCAGATTGATACATGACAGCGTGATGTTCATGTTCCTTTCCAGGCCACCTCACCGACTGCATGGTTTTGAATGAGTCATTGTTCAACCTCACATGTCCAAACTGACTGCGACAGTGTTTAGCTGCCGGCTCATTACACTGTTAGTCAAGCACATCAAGCCTGCAGTAAACACTGTTCATTTGGAAACAGGAAGATGCTCTGTTGGGGTTACACTGCTGCTGAAAGAGACACTAATCACTAGGTATTTGAATGTCAAAACAAGCAGCAGAGGACCAAGGCCAAAGCCACAGGGTTGTCAAAACGACCATGAGGTGTGTCGTATTGCCTGAAATACCATCTCCATGTCCTGCATGCACAAGAATGTCAACGCCATTGAGAGAAAGGGGAGATCACATCTTTGACAAACACTCGGGCTGAGGGCATGGCGTCGCCTGTCTAGAGTGAATAATGTGACGCAATACAACACATTACAGCTTCATTTGGTTCACAGGATGTGTGTAGTGATTGTGCATGATTAGATGAGCAGTTAGTCAACATCTGTCACATCTGCTAAGTTGCATTTCTTGTTGGCTGTACCACAATCCTTATTGTCTTTACCTTTGCACGGACAATGTAATGATTGGAGATTACACAAGAGACAGACACTCTTATTCTCAAATATCTAACACTGTCACCTTGTCATGACTTTGAATTAAGTTGTTTTAAAACATCTCTATTCAGAGCTACAGGGATTACAATGCTGCTGACAGAAATGTCAGCTTTAAGCTTACCCTGCTGCTTGATGTTGACATGGAAATCACAGGCCTCTTAGCCAGTGTAGTGCAAATAGAGAAAGGTATGATGGGTGCTATTGTTGATTCTGAGGTTCAAGAATGTCTAGCTAATCCCTGCACTGAAGGGATTGGTTGCTGTCCAATAACACATTCTTCAGTCACTTGATCAAGTTTGAACTAATGCTGCTGCAATACACGTTATCTGAAATACTCTAGAGCAGGGGTGTCAAACTCAATTTCATCGCGGGCCACATCAGCATTATGGTTGCACTCAAAGGGCCGGTTGTAACTTTAATACTATATAGAAATACATATAGAAATATATCATATATATAAAATAATGTATTATATTATATTACATCATTGCCTCTGCATTGGATTATCATCGGATAGGGTAATAACTTCATAATTAACTACGTCTGAAAGCAGAAGTCTAGGGCAAATAATTGCAAGTCTCTTCAGTGCGTATGTCCCAAAATGGTTTAAAAAGAAAAGCCAAATTCTGGAGAAAAAAGAAATAGAAGTGACATTTTGAAATAAAAATCTAATTCTGAGAAAAAGGAATTCTATGAAAAAAATGCATATTTTGAAGAAAAAAGGCAAATTCTGAGAAAAAAAGTCATATTTGAGATGCATTGTGGGACATGTAGTTTATGGGCAACATGCTTCTGTAGCATGTAACCGTATAATAAACATATTATATTCTTTGCAAGCTCTTGTGGGGCCACATAAAATGAAGTCACGGGCCGAATGTGGCCCCCGGGCCTTGAGTTTGACACCCCTGCTCTAGAAGGTTGATGCTGTACTTCATACCTTGCAGCCTCGATCAAACCACAGATGTGCTGAGTCATGGATGATTTACATAGTGGTATATGTAGTAAACATATAAGGATGTTTGTGTTCTTTTGGTTTCACGCCAGACGTGAGAGACATGTCAATACGTCGCTCATTCGTTTGCCATGAATTCTCCGGACAATAACACTGACTGTGTAGAAGGTAGTTGGTTAACTGTTTTGAATGTACTTGAATTGTTATGTATAGCTCTACAGGAAAAGCCAAATTCCTGGATATGGATGATTTCTGTATTGTAGTTCATGTGTAAAAGGGCCTTTGGGGTGCTCTCACTCGTGATGTTTGTGTCATGGGGCTCCAGTGAAGACAAGCATGAGATGCTGCAATGCAACGGGTTCATTAATGATGTCATGCGGACGGTGTCTTCATTCAAAGGAAGAGTTTCATTAAAGCAAGGCATAAAATACCAAGATATTCTATTTTAGCCGAACTGCTGCATTGTCCTTTTACCTTACCTAAACAAAAACACACACATGGGTCGAGATATACTTTGTGTTCATTTTGTTGAGACATCGAGAAATATTTCCTCTGGCCACTTCTCTTTTCTTCTCTCACTTATTCCACAGTTCCAAATCAGGGATATTTATTTTTCAAATGATGAAGTAATAGCTATCTGAATTGGAGCAGTGTTAAATATGTAATGGTTTATGTCCCACAAGATTGTAATGTTGAGTTTCTGTCTGCAGGTATCAGGTTATCAGCACCCCGACTGATATCTTCATGGTGATGGAGTATGTGTCAGGAGGAGAGCTATTCGACTACATCTGCAAAAATGGAAAGGTAATACACCATGATACTGGAAAAAGTCTTCATGTCTGTTTTATGGATGTACCACATTTTCTGTCAGTCTTTCCATTTTCTCATATATAGCAGATGTTGTATATTTTATAATCAGTGAGGGTACCAGATCATACAAGTGCATTATGTACTTTCCAATGTTATTGCCAGCCTTTGGTACAGATACATCAACCTGTGAAGCAAAAACCAACGGCGGCTGGAAAAGACATCGAAGCCCGACAGGAAGTGCTGCTTCGTCAGCTGTGATGTGCCGACTGAGTCACAGAGAAGATCACACCTAATGGATAATTTCTGCTTTGACAGTTGGAGGAAAAGGAGAGCCGGCGGCTGTTTCAGCAGATTATTTCAGCGGTAGACTACTGCCACAGGCACATGGTGGTGCACCGGGACCTGAAGCCTGAAAATGTGCTGCTTGATGCACATATGAATGCCAAGATTGCAGACTTCGGTAAGTGAGTCTCCTCCTAAACTCAGGTCTTCACAGGTGATTACGTTAGTGTTCAATGGAGGACACACGAGTACAGGACTTTGTTCACTAACTCGAAATTAAATGCACAATAAAAAGGCTAGGGAGCAATGTTTTAATGAGCAGGTCCCCGTCTTGACTGGCATCATATGTGGAGAAAAACCAATCTAATATGCCTTAATGCGATAAGGCTGAGACTGACCTTATTATAACAGTGAACAACTCTGTGCAGGACTATCAAACATGATGTCAGATGGAGAATTCCTGCGAACGAGCTGTGGTTCTCCAAACTATGCTGCTCCTGAGGTCATCTCAGGGAGGTAATGGTTTCTATGTCATTGGAAGGGGATATTGACCCGGGACTCAAACACTCTCCTACTATGTTGCTAAGAAGCTGCTTTCATGATCCAAAGATTGTTTATTTTTCTCGTTGTCAGGTTATATGCGGGTCCAGAGGTGGATATCTGGAGCAGTGGGGTCATTCTTTATGCCTTGTTGTGTGGGACGCTTCCCTTTGATGACGACCACGTGCCAACACTCTTTAAGAAGATCTGCGACGGGATCTTTTTTACCCCGCAGTATCTAAACCCTTCTGTCATAAGCCTCCTCAAACACATGCTGCAGGTGGACCCCATGAAAAGAGCCACCATCAGAGAGATCCGGTAAGCCTGACGGGATTTACTACAAATGAAACTATTTCTTAAACCACCTTATCTACATTAGTCCTATTTCAGTGTAGCTTTCACAGTATGTGCCGGGTTTAATACAACACATATTGTCTTTCAGAGATGATGATTGGTTCAAACAGGGCTTACCAAAGTACTTGTTCCCCGAGGACCCCTCCTACAGCAACAACATGATTGACGACGAAGCCCTGAAGGAGGTCTGTGAGAAGTTTGAGTGCACAGAGGAGGAGGTCCTCACCTGCATATACAGCCGCAACCATCAGGACCCCTTGGCCGTCGCCTACCACCTCATCATTGACAATCGTCGCATCATGAGTGAAGCCAAGGACTTCTACCTGGCGTCCAGCCCTCCGGACTCTTTTCTCGACGACCAGCTCCTGACCTCAACTGGTGCCACTGTGTCCGGCATTGTCAAGCCCCACCCCGAGCGAGTGCCCTTCCTCTTGGCGGAGACTCCCCCCAGGCCTCGCCACACTCTGGACGAATTGAACCCCCAGAAGTCCAAGCACCAGGGAGTAAGAAGGGCCAAGTGGCACCTGGGCATCCGCAGTCAGAGTCGACCCAACGACATCATGTCTGAAGTCTGCCGGGCCATGAAACAGCTGGACTATGAGTGGAAGGTAAAAGAGAGACTAAGAAAGAGGACGAGAGAGTGCTTTAATTGTATCTTCACATTATTGTAAATAACTATTTGTCATATGAGACTTCCTTTTGAAACAGATTCATGCAATCATTGTTTTATTCACCCGTTGTAACTCTTGCAGGTTGTGAATCCGTATTACCTGCGTGTGAAAAGGAAGAATCCCATTACTGGGATGCAAACCAAGATGAGCCTTCAACTCTACCAGGTGGACAGTAGAACCTACCTCCTCGATTTCCGTAGCATCGACGGTGAGTTACTAAACTATTTTCTATCACTTACTTTTCCTAAGATGTGAAGCTTTCTGTGTTTCATATTAAAGAACAATTATCAAAGCTTTGGAACTAAGAAGAAGTGGCTTTTTGTCTAAAAAGACAGTTCACCCAGAATCAAAACACATGTTCCTCTTGCTTGCTTTGAGAACTGCAAAGGATTGCCTTTGAGTCCCATAAAGTTTGAGAGAATGCATTTATACGTCTGACACTTCCAATACTCCAATAACTTAGACCGAAACAATCTGAGACATTAGATAGCATGAATATACCTTATTTTTTACTTTTCATGTAACCTGTACTGTGACAGATGGTTAAAGTAGAAACATGTGTTCTGGTGTTCTTTAAGCCCTGATTTCAGCTCCCTGTGTGGAGGTAATGTTTGCCTGGTTTCTGTCCTGAGGTATGCGGTCAGTGTAAACGGTATCAATGATTTACTACGGGGTGAGGGCTTCAGCCCAGTCAGTGTAGGTGTGCAGCGGTGCCTCAAAGGCAGAGATAAGAGTGTTGTTATGAGCAGTATCATCGGGGCACAGGCATGCTGTGTAAAGGGCATGAGGCGACGCTTTGGCCCCAAGTCGGCCAAAGAGTTAATGTTTAGCTGTAACTGATGGCTTTATGGAATTGAAGGCTGATTAGTTTCGACATTAGAATTAAAGCTTATGAAGCGCCTTAGTAACCGATTTGTTTCAGCGCATGCCACATTACTGCAACATGAATTCCAGCCGGGTCATAATAACCCTTCTCTCCCCCATGTCTCGGAAATGATAGAGGCCCTATTGTGCTTTTCCCTTTCCTGCAGTGTGTTCTAGGTTGTTGTGCATGTCAATGGTCTGCAGAGGCTAGCATTCCTGTGCTCCCGACAGAGAGAGTGTTGCTCCCACACACTGCCTTACATGCCTCCATTGGACTCCTTTGTTTACTTCTGACATCACTATGGCCGCATCTCATTTCCGAGATTCCCCTCCTCGACTCCTATCCTCGTGTCTAGGGGTCGACCTATCGAGGCCGATATTCCGCATTTTACAGATTATCGGTATCGGCTTTATTAATAATAATAATTCCTTACATTTATTATAGCGCTTTTCCAGATGCTCAAAGCGCTTCACAAATACACATTACACATATCATACATGCAATGGTCATGTACTGTGGACAATACCCACAGGAGCAAGTTCAGGTGAAGTGTCTTGCCCAAGGACACACCGCAGCAGTGTCTGTAAAGCCCCGTTTTTTTTGGCTGCAGTCACCACTGTTCATGAGCAATGTCCCGCCCACAGCGCTATCTGATAGGCTATTACTGAAATGTCAATCAACACTGAAGATTTTCCGGGCTGCAGCCAGCCAGAGAGGTGGGACCTTCTCAGATTACAGGCAGGTGCGAAGAACATAGTAGTAGTAGTTTTTATTTTATTTTTACTTTACTCAGGGTCACTCAGGAGAGGAAACCAGTTTTAAGATGTTGAAAAGTTAATTAAACATAAAGAGGCATTTCATAGAAGTTCTGTTATTCTACATTTTGACATCAAGATTTTCTGATTTTACTGCAAATGTACATCGGTTCCAGATATTGGTTATCGGTCTCCTTGATTACTAATAATCGGTATCGGCCTTGAAAAAGCCATATCGGTCGATCCCTACTCGTGTCTTAGTCCCGCCCACAGGAGATGCAAGCGGAGGAGCCGAGGAGAGAGGAGGGGAAGCAGCAGGCGGTTAGAGAAATGAGAACTCCTCTCCTTTTAAAGAGACGTCCATTAATGATGACAGGAGGCACAGAGCCCTCTGTCTGATGGACAGATGTGTTCATGACCACTTATATATTTACTTTGATTCATTCACAGTGCGGTATAATGAGACAATAACAGGCTACAGATGTGGAGACACACACACACACATATATATATTAGCATAAAATAAAAAGCTGTTAGCTCAATAAACAGGGTTCGTACGGGTGCTTGAAATCCTTGAAAATGCTTGAAATTTGACGTGGTGTTTTCAAGGTTGGGAAAGTGCTTGCATTTTGGGAATGGTGCTTGAAATTGAGATAAAGTGCTTGAAAATGTAAATGCTTTACTTTTACAATAAATTGCTGTCTGACTGAATAGTTCGCTTTTTAGATTAAAAGAAAAGAATTGCTTCGCTTCTACATAAAACAGCTCTGCTGCGGCCTTCCCGCGCTATGCGCGCGACGTGCAAGTGTTTGTGTTACGTGTGACCTGGGCATTCTGATGAGAGATAGATGACTGTGTGCCAGGAGGTTGCCGTTTCAACGAGCGTTGGTTAGCAGACAAATACAAGCCATGGCTAAGACGAGGGTCCAGCCCACGAGTAGCCTCCTGCAAAGTTTGCAAACATAATGATGCGAGAGTCTGCGCTGACGAGCCACATGAAAGGTACGCCGTAGTAGAGCATTTTAGATTAGGCTAATGTTGCATGTTACGTTTGTTTAAGCTAACGTTAGCGAGCTGAATAGCGAACTCCATGAGGGATAATAATAATTGCAGGGGACAATCATTTCAGAGGAGCGTACCTATGGTATGTGCGTTACAGTCGCCATCGTGTGGTGTTCAGAGGATGAAGCACTCACGGCATTTCGTGTTATAGTCATGAAATATAATCTATTGATTCGACACAGAGCGATTTTGAAAGCAATGTATTTCTACTGGTAGTATGTTTCGTGCCTAAACCAAATGTGACTTGCTCTATCGAAGTCAGTCGCATTGACCCGAAGACACATTTTCGTGTGTGTGTGTGTGTGTGTGTGTGTGTGTGTGTGTGTGTGTGTGTGTGTGTGTGTGTGTGTGTGTGTGTGTGTGTGTGTGTGTGTGTGTGTGTGTGTGTGTGTGTGTGTGTGTGTGTGTGTGTGTGTGTGTGTGTGTGTGTGTGTGTGTGTGTGTGTGTGTGTGTGTGTGTGTGTGTGTGTGTGTGTGTGTGTGTGTGTGTGTGTGTGTGTGTGTGTGTGTGTGTGTGTGTGTGTGTGTGTGTGTGTGTGTGTGTGTGTGTGTGTGTGTGTGTGTGTGTGTGTGTGTGTGTGTGTGTGTGACCCTCACAAGAAACACCGGCTGTTGCTGTAACGTTACATTAGTCCGTTCTCCGCTTGTAATCATGCCGAAGCTTCAAAGTTGTATTTATCATCTGAATTTGCCGAAACAAGTTTAATATTCTGAAAGCCAAGACTTTGTTTAATTGAAAACGGATAAAAACAAACTGTCTTTTATATAAAATTGAAGTATTATACAAGTAAAACTACATTTTGCTTTAATCCCATGTAATTGTAGAATGAACAGTCTTCCTTTGAAGATATATAAGTCAGGTGTCTTGAGTAGTCAACATTACCTAAAATCATTGTACTCATTAGTAAATATTATTTTCCACTTGTTACCATTGTGAGTCTATTTTTATGCAGCTCTGCGTGATTTTGTGGCTACAATTCAGGCTAATACACTACCAGAGGTGGATAAGTACTCAGATATTGTACTTGAGTAAAAGTAGAAGTACTCAGATCTTGTACTTAGTAAAAGTAGAAGTACTCAGATCTTGTACTTGAGTAAAAGTAGAAGTACTCAGATCTTGTTCTTGAGTAAAAGTAGAAGTACTCAGATCTTGTACTTGGTAAAAGTAGAAGTACTCAGATCTTGTACTTAGTAAAAGTAGAAGTACTCAGGTATTGTACTTGAGTAAAAGTAGAAGTACTCAGGTCTTGTACTTGAGTAAAAGTAGAAGTACTCAGATCTTGTATTTGAGTAAAAGTAGAAGTACTCAGATCTTGTTCTTGAGTAAAAGTAGAAGTACTCAGATCTTGTACTTGAGTAAAAGTAGAAGTACTCAGATCTTGTACTTGAGTAAAAGTAGAAGTACTCAGATCTTGTACTTAGTAAAAGTAGAAGTACCAGAGAGTAGGAATACTCTGTTACAGTAAAAGTCCTGCATTCAAAATGTTCCTCAAGTGAAAATAGAAAAGTATTCTCATCAAAATATAGTGAAAGACAGTAAAAGTAGTCGTTGTGCAGATTGGTCCATTTCAGAATAATATATATGATGTGTTTTATAATGATTGATCATCAAAGTGTTCTCAGAGCTGGTGAAGGTGCAGCTAGTTTGAATGGCTTTGTAGACTGCAGGGTAGCTGGTGGATTTACTCCAGGTGGAACTAAAGTCTGATTCAACACTTGGTTAGATTTCACATCATTCATCCACATCTGTGAAGTAACTAAAGGTGTTAAATACATGTAGTGCAGTAGAAGTACACCATGTACCTCTGAACTGTAGTGCAGTAGAAGTACACCATGTACCTCTGAACTGTATTGCAGTAGAAGTACACCATGTACCTCTGAACTGTAGAGAAGTAGAAGTACACCATGTACCTCTGAACTGTAGTGGAGTAGAAGTACACCATGTACCTCTGAACTGTAGTGGAGTAGAAGTACACCATGTACCTCTGACTTGCGTTCACTACCAACCTAAAAGTACCTCAACAATTAATCAATAATGTATTGAAAAGTTATTGAAAAGTTATTTGGCTGATTGTTGTATATCGGCTCAGCCAGGTTATATGGGAGGCCCAGTCTACGTACAGATCACTAATTTTAAAATATTAAACTTAGTTTTCTTTTCTTTAATTTTGCATCCTCGTGTAGAATGCTATCACGAAACACACAGTTGGTTGTTTATAGCATAAAGAACATCTGATTTAATGTGAGGTAGGGAAATATTCATTTGAGTATGTGTATATAAATATGTAATTTACAACAGCTGTAAGATCCTTGAAAAGCTGGAAAATACACCTTGAAAATGCTTGAAAAGTGCTTGAATTTGACTTTGGAAAAGGTGTAAGAACCCTGAATAAAGTCTCCCAACAGCCTACAACCTAATTACAACTATGTATACCTAACGTTTCTTTCTAAAGCAGGAAAGATATTCAACACATTAATATATTAAATGTGTACAAGGCCTGTGTACTGTGGGTATAGATCTTCATATGGAATTAAATCAAATAGTTTTTTTGTGTGTGGATTTAGTATAACACTTGTTTTGTCTTTCGTTATTCAGATGATATGGTGGAGACCAAATCTGGATCTGCTACCCCCCTCCGATCTGGGTCTGTGGGCAACTGCCGCAGCACTCTGAAGAACGATGTGGAGGGGGCAGAAACTCCAACCACGTCTATCCCTGTGCCCCTCGCCAAGGCCGCAGAAAGCTCCTTAGCCTCATCGTTGACTTCATCCATCGACTCAACGGGAGGGGCGGACACCGCGATCGTCCCTCGACCGGGAAGCCACACCATCGAGTTCTTTGAGATGTGCGCGAATCTTATTAAACTACTTGCACGATAGCTTGCAAAACAATCGCTAGCCTTTTTTCCTCTCCGAGTGTCTTTATAGCAATAAGCATGCAACCGATTCATGGCTCAATTCATCCGGGCTGAGGATGGAGTGATTGTTCCATGGCACTGACGCAAGTTAGTGTTCCCTAAACTGAAGGGATGTATACTGAGCTGCCATGGAATGGAAGGGGGTTATATGGAAAAGTGAAAGACGAGCTACTCTAAAGCTAGGACAGAACAACATTAAGGAGGGGGTTTTACAGTTTCCTGATCAATTTAAAAAGCAAATGTCCACATCCCAACTATACATATATACGCAGTTGATTACACTGAATTGTCTGTACTGTAGCCAGGGAGCACTGCTTTCCAGTACAAGGAACAAGATCAAGTTTTGGCCTGCAGAGAAGGAAGCCACACGTTGGGGGTGGGTGTTTTTAGGTGGCAGTCGTAAAGGATGCAGGAGGCACTTTTGCACAAGTTTCTTTAATTTCCTGCTGCTCTTGCTTTCCTCTCGGTGGGGATCAGAGAGGTGGTGCAGATGTTTGGGGGCTCTGCACTGGCTATAACAAGGGCCGTCATGCCCATCACATTCATTGGACTCTGAAGAAGTACAACAACCCCTTGATTTCTGTCTTGTGTCAGGGACTAAAGAATGCTTCATCAGATTTATGTTTGGTCTTTGGAGTTGTCAGAGACTAAATTGTCATGGTTTTGTCCTTGTTGTAAAAAATTGAATTTGTCTGTCCCCTACAGTTTTATATATAAAGACGTGAATATATTTATCAGTGGACGGAGTATTGCTTCTATTGGACATGGATTTTTCGTTTTCTTTATTGCATCAAGATCCATTGCTGGATGGTATATATTTTCCTTTTTTACTGTCTGGTTTTTAAATCAATATCACAGCTCTGTTTCCTTCAATCACAACTATTCTGATACTTGATTGTCTTTCCATATAAATATAGCCTGCTTTTACCATTTAAGAGGTATTTTGCCATGACAGTCAAAATCTAGAAATATATCATTTTCAGTGTCATTAAAACGGGAAGTTGATTTTTGACTTTTTTGTTGTATTTTCTTTTTCTTATTTTTATTTAGATTCATAATTAGGATTTTTAAGAATGATTACTGAGTGAAATGCCTTTGCCTACATCCAATTTGTAGATGCCAATCCATTACAAGTGTAGAGGCCTTGGGGCTCAATTTGAAAATGATAAGTAGCAATTACATGCAGCGCATGGCGATGTCTGATTGGCAGACGAGCAGTCATTTTTGCCCACATTCCCTTGGAAAAAAAGTTTACATATGAAACAGATTTGTGAGCTTGGATTTGTGAAGCCCTTCCTGGTCGATTACATTTGGGATAGAAGAAAAAAATATCACACAAGCATTTAGATCATAAATATGTGTGGGGGTGAATTATATTTGATACAAAAAATGTCATACTACTCTTAAGCTCACAAAGTTTAAGATATGTATTTAATCACAAGTTTGATGCATCTCCCTCCATTTCCTGTCCACTGTCTTAAAGTTCGCTGCGGTTTCTGTTGTTTGGCTGCCATATTGTCAGTACTGTTAATCGGTTTTATGTCAGAAAAAGTTGGAATCCAGTGCTGGTCAGAATTATTGGCACTTTTTGCAATTGTAATGGTTGGAATCGACTACATATTTTTGACAGTTTTCACTCACAATAACTTCATTAGAAATTCACAGATTATTTTAAGTGTTTGTATCACCAAAAAAAGAAAATAATTCACTATAAAACACAACAGAAACATCTGATTGTTGCCATATTACTTCAGTCCTCAGTTACTGCTACCATCTTTTAACTATGGTGCGGAAAATAGAAAACCAGTAAACTGGTTTCTAATAATATCTTCATTTGTGTCTTAATTCAGCTAAACCAGGTTTTAAAGAACTTTGCATGTTCAAATTGTAATATCAGACACTTTTTAAATAAAAGAAACGTTACATTATATCTGAGTTAAGAATTGTAAGCAATTGCTCTGTTTTCAGTGTTTAGCCCTCCAAAGCTTTAAACCCTTACAATCTCATTTGTATAAACAATTTTACATTCAAGACATATAATGTAACACAAATTGCCAAGAGTGATGATCTTGTTTCTCCTGCTGTCCTGTGGGGCAGGTTTGGACTGAAATATTTAGTTGATATTTGACCTTTTATGTCTCAGTTTTAAGACTTTCTGATAAACAGTGATCATGGTAAATAAACCCATTATGTTCTTGGGAAATAAAACTAAACATTTTAGTTTTATAGGGCAGTTGCAAGTTTTGCCTACAAGACTTTTCACGAGTTTTGTAGGAAAGATGAATGTGTGAAAGCGTGACCTTTTTCGACAGTGTCTGGAGTTGTGTCCCAGTAGACTGTTATCAGATTCATTCTGTCAGTCTAATGGTTTAGACTGCTTCAAATACATATTATTTTTGTTTGGTGTGTAAAGGGACCCTACCAGACTGACCAGTGTAAATCTGAATGGACAGTGTTGAAATCATTTGTATACACAACTGCCTAATAAACTGCTAAATTGCACACAAATGTGTCTAGTGTTTTGCAATTAACTTTTTACACTAGAATGTTACACCACAGTCATTTAAATAAACCGTTTTCTCAGTGAATGGAATGTTAATTACTCAGACTGCAAACAGGGAATGTTAATTACTCAGACTGCAAACAGGGAATGTCTTCTTGTCGGGAGAAGAGTTTGAACACCAGCGGGGAAGACTTTAGTAATCTGAAATCCCAACGATTTAGATTAAGAAAGACTTCATTTTCATCCAGCTATATTGTGCAGTACAGTACATATAGGAACACAATTGTGTTTTCCAAAAGTATAAACAAATGAATATAATATTTAACAATATATGCAAAAACAGGTATTGAAGAAGATACAAGACAAGATACAAACATGCAATACAATAAATAAATAAAAATGCAATGCAATATTACAAACATAAATAGTTTTGCAAAAACAAATTACAGGTGGGGGGAAAAACTGTTAACTGTGATCATGTGCAATTCACAACAGTATGGACAGTGGCATACTGTGATAGAAAGAAAGCAATGATGAATTAAGATTAAATAAAATAAACTTTTTATGGCTAAAAAATGTTAAATCATCCATGTGTTGCCATCTAGTGGGGAAACGGAGAGTCAGTCCTGTCAGATCTAAATAACATTTCAGTAACTGCACTTCCTTCAATCGTAAAAATAATTAAATGTTATAGTATATCAAAGTATTTTTAGGTCAGCAGAACTTAGTTCGTATTTATAATTCAATTGTTTTCCGTTACTGGCATGCTAGTAGAGTAGTCGGCTACATTAAAAATACGGTTTGTGTTTCTTTAAGAGACGATGTAAACATTCAAACAACTTCCGGGTCACCAAATATGGCCAGAGGTTAGCTTCCGTTAGCTTGTCAATTTTAGCCCACGGAAAGCTGTAGACGTTTGTGCGTAATTACTGTTTTTAAAAAAGAAATTCAAATGTGATATATCATGTCAAAACAAGATAATTGTGTGAGCAAATGTACTTAGATATACAAATGTGTGGCGAATGTTAGCTAGGTTATTATAGCTAACGTTAGCTAGCCTTGTTGTGACTGCCTTAGTGTTCTTTAGTTTTATAACGTCACTTTTTTAGTATTTGTTTGTACTATTTGTTAGTTATGTAACTGTCCTTAAATAGGATATACATATAACTGTAGCAGCTAGATTGCCGGGTAAGATACATAGGATATGTCATGGTAAAATTATGCTAACATCAAAAGCTAGTTGGTTTTACGATATTTCAAAATAAAAGTTTGGACTTTCCTGTACATATTTGATACTGTTCATGAGATAATAGTATATCTGGGCATATTGTTAGTAAACCCACTGTCGTTTCCCTGCAGCATGGCTTCATTTGGCTGGAAGAGGAAAGTTGGTGAGAAGGTTTCAAAGACAGCTGTGCAGCAGTTTGTGGCTGAAGCAGAGAAGCCAGAAGATGCTGGACCCAGGAGAGAAGATGAGGTGGACTGGCTGCACGCCATCAAAAGACGGAAGGAGATCCTGCTGGAGGACTGTGCAGCCAAGAGCAAGAGGCTGAAGGAGGAGGGGGCAGAGCTGGCTGGGCACGGCAGGTGAGCCATGCTGAGGGTTAAAGCTCCTCTGTGTGCACATCACAGTCAGTGACAGCTTTAAACAGGGGTGGAAGAAGTACTCAGATATTGTACTTAATTAAAAGTAGAAGTAAAAGTCCTGCATTCAAAATGTTACTCAAGTAAAAGTAAAATAACTGGTTATTCAGATCGGCCCACTGCAGCTAGTTTGAATGACTTTGTATACTGCAGGGTAACTTGTGAATGTACTCCAGGTGGAACTAAAGTCTGATTTAAGACTTGATTATAGTTCACATCATTAGTCAAAATCTGCATCGTAACTAAAGGTATTAAATTAATGTTGTGAAGTAAAAGTACACAATGTAGCTCTAAGTTGTAGAGGAGTAGAAGTACAGAGTAGCAGCTTGAGTAAATGTACTGCCAGTGGTTAGTTTACACCACTGGCTATAAACAATAACAGTCAGACATGCAAACATTCTTTATTTGTACAACTTCTTTATTTAATTCCTATTGTACAGAGACACATACATTTTACATGCGCAGTTGGTCGCTTTGATAACAATGACAAGTGGTGAACAAGTCAGTTAGTCATTTGAAAGACTGTGTGCCAGTTTTATAAGTTACAACTTGAATCATATGTTAGTCTATGACACTGAGGGGCTTCCTGTGTGTGTGCTGTGGGATTGTTGATGTGGACTACTGGATTTGATAGGAGGGGTTTGATCGCGCTTAATCACTCGGTACATACAATGTGATTAACATAACCAGTGAACCATCAGATCCCCATCTTCTGAAGCAGGATCTGCTCAAGACGAGCTTTAAGGAGACTTGCTCTTTCTAACGGAGGGAGATTGCATTGAGGATAGCGACACTTCCAGCTTTTGCTATGTTCTTGTTGATCATGCAAGATAGACTTATATTTTACAAGAGCTCAAATAACTATACATGTGATGTTAGAAATCTTCCATGGGAGGGCACCATTGTACAAATCGCACAGACCCATCAGACAAAACGAATGGGTTCATACTGGATGCTTATCAAGTTGGTATTCCGGCTTATAAATGCATATTGTTATTGACTTTTTGAAATTGGAAATGTTAAGTTATATTGATCTGTTGGTGGATTTTAAAAATAATGTCAGCAATGCTCAGCTTTATATCGTGTGACTCTGGCAAAAAATCCCTCTGCTTCCTTTGTATACATTTCCAGAATTTTCCAGACACACATGCACGGAGCAATATAGGCCTAAAACTGTAATCTGATATTCCTCCCATGATAATTGACCTTTTTAGCCCAAGTAAGGCCCTTAAACTCCCCTCAGCCGAGGATGTAATTATGTTGCCCTTAGTGACTGCCTGTAATCGTATAAGTGAGGAGAAAGTGGATTTTGCCGGGGAAGTGACATCCTGCTGCTCCGTAATGGCTGTTCTGAGGCTTGAGATGGTGTCTGGTCGGGACGTCAGCCAGGAGCTGCTCTAAACACATTGACCTCTGATGTCAGCCGTCATTACCCAGCTTTAGCAGCTCCTGATGTGATGAACTCTCTTACCTTTGTTTGAATTGCCTCTCGGTTTGTTTGAAACCTATTTTATGTGGTAAGTAGGCCTGGAAGAAAACAAAATGTTGCTCGTTTTTTTAGTGAGAGTTTCCCGTTTTAAACTACATGGAAAAATATCATAAACTCTCTACATACCAATCGCAATATTAATCATCAAAATGCATTTAAAACTCTTGAAATCGCACTTAAACACATTGGAACCACCTTACCTTACAGTTTGTTAAGAAACACTTACATTTTTTACTAAGCATCCTTTTAAAGTAATCATCGAAATATATGAATCATAATCTTTAGGTAAACCTGCATGGATAAATAAATAAGTAAAAATAGGAACATTATATGAGTCTGATCTTCTATAAATGATTATTCCTTCGGGTTCTTTTTACAAAATAAAACAATAAAGGATTATTCCTGTATCTTTTATCAGGCTTTACTTTTCACTTTATAGCTGTGAAAGGGAGGCGTGTGGCGCAGTGGATTAGTGCGCTGATCTTCGAATCAGAGGATAGCAAGTTCGAGTCCCACTGCAGTCAGCATGTCGTGGGACACTTCACCTCAAATGGCTCCTGTGGGGATTGTCCACAGTCTTGAGTATGTAAGTTGCTTTGGATAAAAGCGTCTAACAAGTGACATGTAATGTAATGTAATGTGATGTAATGTAACAGCTCTGCCATGATAGCGGCTTTTTCTTTGTATTCAATATCATCAGTTAAGGTAAAAAGCCATGCATTGCAAAATCCTGCCTTGTTAGCCTGCTTTCTTTCTTTAGAAGAAAAAGCAGGGCCGGAGCAATGCTTGGGATACGTGGGAGTTTGGTGAGACAGCAAGTCAAATCCTCATCCAAATGTTACAAATATGTTGCTGACTTGCAGCCGTCATGCTGAGTAATTTTTCAGACTAAAACTGAGTTTGAATCATCCAATGGGACAGCTTGTTTTGTTTAGAAGAGGTTACTAGTTTAGTCAACATAACTATTTGGGGTGTTTCCTCCTTGAGAACAGCAAAGCATGAAGTCATCATTATACCCTAACCCTCTACCTATTTCATCACAAAACATGCTGCAAAAATATCGATTTATTTCACATTAGCTTACTTTTCTTGAACTATATAAGATCTTTGTAACCACTGCCTGCAGGCGTCAGTGTATCTTCTCTCTCGGCCTTTACTGTGACTGGTATACAGAGATGTGATAACAGTGGAAGAGCCTCGTATAGCTCTCACGCTCATGTGTATTGCTTCATTTCCTCACATGGTTTTGCAGCCTCACGTGTCGGTAAGATTTCCACACTGCTCTAGTTCCATTTCCTCGGACTAGATATCAGTTGAATGTTTTCTCAGGCTTGTTAAAGGTCTCATTGCGTGGTTCTAATTGCTTCTAATGTTATTCAGGATGTCCTCCTGTTGAACATGAGGGCAGACATGCCGTCTTGTTGAACACAGGATTTCACTTCCTAATCATTCCATTGCATCAGGCTACTGACAGATTCCTCCGTCAATATTGACTTGAGGAGGAGCATGTGTCCTTTTGAGTGTGTTAAAACGGGACTATTTCCTCGTAAAATACCATGACAATTGCCAACCTTTATAAACAAATCTATGCGACACAGATCAGAAGACCACAGAGGGGACAGGATGCCGTGTGGCCTTCGCCCAAATGTATGCAAAACCTGTTTCCAGAGGTCTCACGGACAAAGTGACTGCGTTGTGTTTTCCTGGACAGAGCATTGATACGCATTTGTGTTCAGCTCAGTGTGTGTTTAGCTCTTGTTTACTGGGCTGCCATTCTGCCGGACAGGTGCACGGGTATTGTGGAGTATGCTTGCAGCTGTATAGCATAAATAAGCGTATGTACACTACTCCTCTAGGAGCCAGTCCTGCTTTATTTAGTCTAAATGTCAAAAGAACAAAGCATTGATTTGATTGAGTGAACATGATGAAGGAAGTGCACAAAGGTGATGGTAAACATTTACTTGGATGTGACTCGGCCATCAGCTTTTTGAGATGTCGAACATGCAGCGACAGATGTCTCCAGGGGAAAGGGCTTCACGATACCCACTCACAAACACCTGTTGTGTTACATGACATCAAACCGAGTGTCTAATTTCAATTCTTTTTCTTGAGTGAGTCGTGCTTCAGTGCTGCTTTATCCAAACATGGAACTTTGGCGTGAGTTCACCCAAAGCCATGTTCAACACGATGTAATGCAAGATCTCTGTGTGGGGCGTTGGTGGCTTTGGGCACTTACATCATAAGCTTCTTTTCTTTTGTTACAAAAGCAGAATTGTGCTGACATGAACTCATGTAATAACCGACAGCTGCCGTTTAAAGCGCCCTTTACTTAAGTAGAGCTTTACGCTAGAATGTAATTCTATTAAATATCATTTCATGGGAGCATAGTCAAGTGTGCAGACTCTTTATTTTTAATTGTCATTTAATTTTTTTCCATTTGTCACTTTGGATCACAGCCGACAAACATCCATACACCATTACTCATTGAAATGCGTGTGTCTTTAATAATGCAACACAACAACAGCATTCACAGGCAAATGTTTATTTTGATGCTAAAAACCTTTTTTTTATGATTAAACCCCATTTTGTGTTTTCTCCAGGCACTGGGAGGCCATTAAGAAGTTGGACGAGGCGATTGAGCTGACTCCAGACAACCCGCTCCTGTACGAGATGAAGTCTCAGGTGTGATTTAAATCAACTGTTGATCTTTACTATTACTCTCACCATACCCTGCATACACACCATGTCTTCCATCTCAAGTCTGTTCCAACCATTAAGTTCTAAAGCCTCTTTTTTATTCTACACGTTCTTCTACGTTCTATATATATATTCTACAAAAAGATGTCCTACATTACCCATAATGCAATGAAACAGTGGACAATTGTGTTTGATATGTGAGCAAACGTGAGCCTACCCTCTAAGCAGCTAGACGTCGAGTGAGGTGGTTAAACCACATGTCCTATACGCAAGATGTTGCTGCTGTTTCCTGTCACAGTTCAAGCGTGTCTAGAATGCGATGCAGTCAAACAGCTGCCTTTTTAAGGTACTAATGTAATCAAGGTGGCTTTTTAATTACACCAAATACAGTTTGTTTACCAGAATGTAACCAATCTGTTTTTGGGTAAACTGAACGAGGCGGCATGAAATCCTTCAAAGCTTTTGAATGCTTTACAGCACAAAGTCACAGAAACACTTAAGTGGATTTTTTTTAGGAGATTCCTCATAAATAACACAAAAATATTCAAAGATTACATATAAGCTTGGCTTTGATATTATATTCTGTAAAAGGCAGTCTGTTGTCACGTCACTTGTTGGTGCTACACACTAAGTCAGTCATTTTCTTAACCTCTCCTCTTGCACTTATTCTGTACATTCTCAATTTGTTTAACTTAACATTTCAAAAGAGTTAAATCATGCATATATGGAAGGATATAAATATTTACCTGTTATTCTGTTTATCGCCGCAGTTAGGCTTTCTAGTTTTACATCTGCGTAGGACGATATGTCCGACAGGGGTTTCCTGTTTAGGATATTCCAAGCAGTTAATGGCCACACGTGATGTTCACCAGTCACTTCCACTCTGCTGATGACTGACCACTTGTTCCCTTCATGACCTTTGGTTTGGGAAAGCTACTCTCCACCAGCATGATGTCGATGCACTTCCCATCCCTGTCTTAGTACTCTGTCTGATCATTGATCAGCCATCATGGCCACAGAGACCCTCTTCCAGCTGCCACTGTGGAATGCTTTTAAGATAGATAAGTCAATATGAGCACAGCGATGACAGAAATGAGCGCCTGCAACATGTTTCAAACGGCTCTAATGTCTTTACGCTTCCTTTCTCTGGTTACTTTCACTTCCTCGTCTGTTATTTAGCCATCATTCCTTTCTTCGATCATAGGCATCTTTGAACAGACACACTCGATGATTTCCGCCTTCATTTACTACGACTAACCCAATGAAATCTCTTTTATGGCCATAACCAGCGTATGCCTCGAATCAAATCAAATCAGATCAAGTTTTATTTATATACAGTAGCACATTTATAAACGATTTTTGGTGGAGCCAAAGTGCTGTACATATAATACAATTAGCCTACAGTAGAGACACTTTACAGCAAATACAACAGCACAGATTGTTCAGAATATCAGTATGAGAAAAACCACACCCTCTGTCCTTAGACCCTCTGTCCTTAGACCCTCTGTCCTTAGACCCTCACATCGTACAAGGAAACACTTCCGGAGAAAACCCACAGTTTAAAGGGAACATGGGAGAAACCTCAGGGAGAGCAGCAGAGGAGGGATCCCTCTCCCAGGACGGACAGACTGCAATAGATGCCGTGTGTAAATCGAAGAGATAATATATTTTACAGCATGTAGACCGAATGTTAGGAAATGCATGTGTCTGTAATGAGAAGATGAATCCACGAGGATGTCAGCTACAATCCTGTGGAAGCCATCGGGGAAGCAGCATGACGAGACCCAAGGCAGGACCGCAGAGACAGGTTCAGCCACGACCCGAAGTCCACGACTTAATCCAGAACTCAGGATAGAGGATCCAAGACACAGGACTACAGCAAGAGGATCAGCCTCGACTCCGCATCCCGGCGTAGATACAAAACAAGAACAAAGATTTGGCTGGGTTAATCGGAACAAGAGAATACACAGACACAGACAGAGAGGGGAAGGTCCTCCTAAATATTAAACGAGTAAGAGGTGAAGAAACACAAAGCCAGAAATTGAAAAGAAAAGGCACCATCATGCTTCCCCTTAGAATAGGGTGGAAATTATGAAGACCCAAATTATAGAGAGGGGACAGGGGATACTGGTGAAGAGGGACAACAGTGAAAAAGCCCATCGTATCCAACGTACTAGCACTCTCCAAAGAGACAGAAAGTCAGAGTATACGCCGAGAGGCACAACGTGACTACGGGAATGCACTCTCCTGTATAAATGAGTTCAAGGGAAAGGGGGTGAAAAACTAAACTAATCAAAAGAAGGAAGTAGAGAGGCCTAAATGCCCTCTCCTAGATTCAGGTAAAGGAAAGAACTGGGGAACAAACAAGTACAGGAGGAAAGGCCCAACGAGTCATCGTCAACACTCTCCTGGAATAGTTGAAGGTGAACGGGGAAGGAAGAATATAGTGAGAAACAGCTGAAAAGGCGTCCAAGAACGCTTCCCCTCTAGTCAGGGTGAACATGGAGGATAAGAACCAGATAGAGAGCACAACGACCTATCTCTTCGTCAGATGCACTCCCCCGCCTAATACAATATTATCCATGATGGGATATTTGAGAAGGAAATCATTAGAGCACCAGGCCTGGAAGCCACCACAAAGGGGAAGCATCCTCCTCATGCTACAAATGAATTGAAGCATGACAAAAGGAAATGTGTTTTTCCCCGAGTCAGCGTGTGTGTGTTCGACTGCACATGTAAAGCACATCTCGCGTATCAGTGTCCATGCTGAGGCTGAGGATAGGCCTGACCTCCTCTCGGTCCCTTTACTGGCCCAGATGACGAGGACGGTTGCACTGATGCTGGTCCTGTACGTCCCTTCGTCACTTTCTTTCCATTTAACTCGATCAGCATTGTGCCACTGCGCCCACTGTGCGTCTGTGTGTCTGTTGCAGCAGACTGTCGGGCACTTCCTGGCTACATTATAAAGGATTTCAGCTGATGGAGACGAAACAAAGTTGTAGATTGTGTTGTAAAGTCACGAGGTTCGTTGGGCTATTTCTTTCCGTATGTTTCATTGTGATATTCATCTTTAATATCTTCCCTTGGTCTAATTCAGAGACACGGCATACTAACAGTTTAACAGTTAATACCAGTTTGGTGCTCAGCGTTCAAACTAATATTTACGAATAGAAGTGGCTTACGTTGTTTGACTTTTTAACAAGCCTGGGCATCAAGGCGACTTCTACACATATTGTGCTATTCTTTCATGTTGCAAGAAAGACTTTAAATACATAAAAGTAGGGCAATATATCAATTATATGTCGATATCGTGATACAAGACTATTATCATGTGTTTTGTGTTGTAATTTCATGACATGGCTTAGTGTCTTTTCCTGGTTTTAAAATAAGTAAGGATCATTTTTTTCTAAACGTAACATTCAGTTATAGACATTAAAGTAAAGATATCTACGTTAGTGATGATTATTTATTAAAAAGCGTAGTGAAGGCAGCAGCGGTCTAACGTACTACACATCTTCTGTTCATATTGCCGGCCCCATGTCAGAGCTACTGCTCCGCTCTTGTTTTAGGTCTGGGATTTGTTGCTTCAAAGTGCACTCGTGTCTCAGAGGAGGCTGTGCTTAAACCAAACGATGTGAAGCTGAGAGGATATGCACTCTTTCAGGCCATGAAACATGTATGCATGATTCTCTTCCAGAGATGGAAACAATACAAAGTTGTTTGGCACTTATGTCACAGCAAACCCCATTACTGCCAACAAAGAATGAGCCTCTTAAACAGCCTTTCGCCCCAAATAGTCTTCACAGATTGTTATGCAAATGATTTTCCTCATAGCTTTGTTCTTACTTGACGGTAATGCAAAATACACCAATTCCAGGTGAAGGTGCTGGGTGTCTGAATACATCATGATTAATAAGACGAGGTTAAAGAAGGGAATGAACTATAAGTAAGTCTTCTTGTGACCATGACGCTGCAGTTGATGTATTCTGTGCTTTATGTTCAAATAGGGAATTGGTCATGTAGGGAACCAAAACAAAATCACCCGTCAGTTTCAAAGGTGACATTCTTTTCTCGTTTTGTGCAACTAAACGATGTCTATCTGAAATGATATAAATACGGATATGCAATGATGAAAGACAGCACCAAAAAAAATCACATTTGAGGAGAAAGAAATATCATTTTTGCTGGAAGAATTTCAACTACCATTTTGTATTGAGTGATGGGAGATCCCACTCGAAGGGTCTTCTTCAACCTGGTCTGGTTTGTCCCCAGGTGCTCACCATCCTGCAGGAGGTGTTCCCTGCAGTGAAGGCAGCGGAGATGGCGGTGAAGCTGCGCCCCCTGTGGTGGGATGGCTGGCAGACCCTGGGCCGAGCTCAGCTCAACCTGGGAGAGGTGGACCTGGTGAGTGTTGATGCCACACACACACACACACACACACACACACACACACACACACACACACACACACACACACACACACACACACACACACACACACACACACTGCAGGTCCTGTATGTACATGCAAACACCAGATGGAGGAACGTGTTAGTCGTGCGGGAGGACACAGAACTTGTAACAAAAACGACATTCCTCTGTTTACAGATGACAGTGTATCAATTGTACAGCTTGTTGGAACATCCTGGTTGGTGATGTTGCTCCATTACAAATATTCATATTAACATGAAAGGAAAAGGCGTGGCGGTGTACTTCAATAAGTAACATTAATAGATATCTGAACATGTTTGATACTATACTAATATAAACCCGTTTTCTTTCATGCAACCGCACCAGATGTCATGCTGGCTGTTACCACATGTGCTCAGTGGTATCGTGAACAGATGTGTTCTCGTGTTCAGACAGTCAGATCTTCCTTGGAATAGCTTTGAATGTTTGATTTTGCGATGACCTACACCTGATGGTAGCCGCCGACCAATCAGTCGGAGAGGGGCTGTTAAAGTACGTCAGTTATTTTCTGTTGACTTTTTTCGGCACTTTGCTCCGAGATGTTCCTCTTTTTAAACTCACGCCCTCTCGCCTCGGGCTTGGACGATTGCTTACATGACCGAGAACACGCCGGGACCTGTGGGTGCAGGAAATGTGCAGAACTCGTCGTTCGCCCCGGCTAGAGCCAAAGAAACAGCCTGCGCTCTGAAAGCCTTCAGCTACAGGCGCTGCACGTCCCTCCTCAGAGCAGGAGACCTGTCCTACGGCACGGGGACAACAATGGAGGTGTTGAAAGTTACCCGAGCTAAAAACTAAACACATCTTGTTGGATAATGAAGCTGTTGGGAAGGAAGGCGAAAAATAGGGCGCATCTATTTATAGCGAGACTTGTTCAGTCACGTTTTAAAGCGTAGTGTGCAAGAACACGTTTGAGCGCATTGATTCTCTCTTTTCACGAGTCTTTTCCTTTTCTGGAAAGCACCCAAATGAAGAGAGCATATAGCGTCTGATGTTGTTATTCCTCACGTCTCCTAACGTCTTAAAAACATTGCAAACTGTCATCATTGCAGCGTGACAGCTCCATGTATCTCTCACGGTCATCACAAAGGAGCCGGTCGGTCTGCCTGCTGAAGGATTACTTTAGAAATACAAACCTGATGCGACTGTGCTCTGTACAAGACGAAGCCTGTTGTTGTTGTTTTGGGACGACTCCAAAGCCAGAGATCTATTTGAGTGCAGCATGTCAAACTGTTTTTCAGCAGGTTACTCATGTTAGAGGTGAGGGACATTTGACATCAAGTTGTACAAACTGTTGGCCTTTTGTGAGGTTCCCATGACGATCTTTAAACGGAGGCTCAGCTTCTCATGCACTCAAGTTAGCGTTTAGTTGCTTGTTTTAATACAAGATGACTTCTTCGTTGAGAAAGCCTCCTGATGTTGGAACTAAACGTCCTTGTGTCGTTAAAGCTTGGGTGAAAGGTCTCTTGGGAAATAACAGTTTGTGTTGGTGATTGCATTCTTGACGTGTGATGCATCAAGGACTCTTCCTCAGCCAGACCGGTGCCACAGGTTGGACATGTGGGATTTGTTCTGGGGATTTGTCTGACTGACTGATTACCTGTTCACAATGGGAGTGTGTCAGCGTCGCTGGGAACGGGTGCAACCGAAAGGCAAAGCTGTGTGTTTTCATGTGTACGCCGCGTGCCAGGGGAAGATGGCTATCAGGGCAGATCCGGGCAGATGTTATGGATGTGCATCGACTTGGATAAAACCAATAACACTAAGGTGGTTGGCAGATTCTCTAAACTCCGACACTCCATTTCTTATCTGCAAAAAGCATTCATGCACTAAACAAATGCCAAGCGAGCAGCAGGTCTTCAAGGAACTGTCTTTGACCTCGTCCGTCAAAGATACGTGTTATCATTTAACTTTATTCAGCATTTCACCCCTAATGTTTCTGATAAGCAGCTCATGACCAACGTGGGCGACTGTAGTTCTTATCACCGCTTATCATTTGATGAAAAGTCAAAGTACTTTAAAGCGAAAGATTCTTTAATTCAATGATTGATCTGTTTGCATCAGGTTAGCTTCAGGTTAGCATCAGGTTAGCATCAGGTTAGCATCAGGTTAGCATCAGGTTAGCTTCAGGTTAGCTTCAGGTTAGCTTCAGGTTAGCTTCAGGTTAGCATCAGGTTAGCATCAGGTTAGCTTCAGGTTAGCTTCAGGTTAGCTTCAGGTGTTGCATTCCCTCAGAAACACTTGTATTAAAGAACATCTGACTGTGGAGGACACTTCTGTGCAGCAGCAGTGCAGCGGGAGTCACCGACTCATGAAGGAGGCACGAGGAGAGCTGGAGCTTTGATGGCAAACACTGACGGTGTGTTTGGAGTTTCGACCGGAGAGTTGACGAGACAGGTGGTGTGTCACGAGGTGACACAGCGGTCGCCAAACCAACTCTGAAGAACTCTTCTGCAGCTCGAGGTTTTAACTAGTTCAGAGTGTAATAATCAACATTCTTCATCAGTGAGACTGAACATTATGGACCCTGAATCTAACTAGACCTGTGCCGTGGGAAAGGAGACAGTGAGAGGAGAACATGATGAACTGTGTCGAAGGTTGAATACCTAAGCAAATGATTTCCCTAACACTGACTTTTAATCAAAGTCACTGAGCGCCTTCAGAGCCTCCGAAGACACCCACATGTTCTACAGGCTTACACACTTCTTTGTCAAATGTGTCGAGTGCTCCTTTTAAAGAAGCTGAACTTTCAGTGTTATTCAGGTTACATTTACATTGTTTGTGGTAAGTGGCTTTGAAGATGGCTTTCCAGTCAGGGTTATTCCGGTTATCGTGAACACTCGTAGGTTCAGATGTGCCTGCATCTGTGAGAACAGGCTTGAGAGATTTCAGACTTCTGTCAGAATCCGTTTAGGAGCTAATCAGTGGCCTCGTAGCGCATGTAGGGGCAGATGTATGTCTCCCTGTCACAGCCCGGCGTCAGCTCCCAGAAACCACGGGAGGCCGTTTGTATTCCTCTTTTATCGGGACAATAATGTTCACATTGATCTATAAATGCTCAGTCAGCTGCGAGCTATTGACGTCTCCATAATGAAACCATAGATCTGTTTAACGTCTCGCTCGGTCGACAAGCTGACGAGGCTCTTTCAGCTCCAATCTCATACCATCCATCCGTGACCGAGCAGGGCGGAAAGGGGCCTGAAAACACATCCAGATGAAACATTACATTCCAGCAAGACATAAAGTCACTTTTTCAGAGCTATGTGTTTGAACCCTAAGCTCACCTGGTGCTTGTCCCTGCAGGCCGTGAGGTCCTTCCAGGTGGCGATCCACCTCTGCCCGTCAGAGCGCTCCCTGTGGCAGGAGGACCTGGAGTGGGCCTGGAGGTTACAGAAGCAGGAGATGGCAACAAAAGAGAAGACCCGACAAGAAGAGGAGACCAAAAACCAGATCCTTAACGCCCCGGAGCTGAAGCAGGACTTTGATTTTGAGTCGGATGAGGTGCTGGCCGCCTGCGTGGCCGTTGCCGAGCGACAGACACGCTACGAGGAGCTGAAGAGGACCACCGTGGTCATGGACGCTGAGGGGAATATAAAGAGTGTACTCACTGGGGAAGGGGGGTCGGAGGAGCCTTCAACGGACACCTTTGTCAAAGCAAGAGGACTTTGATTTCGTTTCAGCATCAATTATTGTCCTGGTAAAAATATAATAATTAATGATGCGAACTGACAAAGTCTGCTTTTGGTCTATATATATCCCATATAGTTGACTTCTCTTATATAGTTTTGATCCTTTGGATGTGATGGTTTTAATGTGCATGTAGACTTTTTACATGTTTTGAAGCGGCCAGCGCGTACCCTAGCTCTGTGCGTCTCCTCTGGATAGCACAATAACTCATTCAGCTACTTCACTCTGCGTCACATTAGCCTCTGAAACACGACACTCCCCCTCCGTTGGAACGCCTATTTGCAATTTGGGATTCAGTATAAAATGTAGGCACAATTTCTAAGAAAATTGACAAATAATAAGAAGGAAAATTAAAGCTTCAATCCAAACTAATTCTTAAAGCTAAAGCAGTGAAAAACTGCTAATACTTTAATAAAGAAATGTAATTAAACATTTGTGTGAAATTGATTCATCTTTCCAATCAAGTGTCCCGCTGTATTAAGGCATATGAACACAAATCTAGTTCCTATGTTAGTTTAGAAATTAAGATTTTGTTTTTTTGTGACGCTCTGATAGTTAAATGTGAATGACTTGTGAAGTGTTTGTTTCTGAAAAAGAGCATGCATGCTCTGCTTATTGTCAACACGTGTATAAACCTGAATAAAAAGGTGGAATAGTTCTCTGTGTTTCCTGCACTTTTCTTTCCCTGTTTTAGTCCTGTGCTTTGTTCGTTGTTATCTGGAGATGAGTTGCAAGACATCTACCAAGGTGGATCCAATACGAGTATTTAAAGACCTTGATTCACAAAAAAAAAAGGAAACGATTGCTTGCATTTAACTTTAAAATACATTTAACAGGGTTCTTACGGTCATTAACAACCTGGGAAAGTCATGTTCATTCAAAATGCTAATTCCAGGCACTGTTGTAGAAAATAATATTTTTCCCAAAGTTTTGGAAAAGTCATGGAAATGTAACTAAAGTTGCATCAAATATAATTTATATTTTAGCTAATCGCCGAAATAGTAATACTATAATGATAATAAATACTGTATCGCAATGAAACGTAAAATGGCATTTATCTGACCAGGTATTTTGCTGGTGAGAGATTTGAGTTGCTTCAGCGTGTAGAAGCTAGTATTTTCCTGTTCCATGTTCAAATAAACCGTTTTCAGTGGTACGCTGAGACAGAGTCATGTTTTTGGTCATGGACAATCCGGTAAAGGTCATGGAGAAGTCATTGGTGGAAAAGCGTATGAACCCTGATTTAAATATCCAAAGAATATAGTTAGACAAATACAAACAATGTAATAATAAACGTCTGCTTTTAGCAACAACTTACTGCACTTTCTAGGAGGATTCATGCATGTTCTAAAAGTTCAGGTAAAGAAATCCCCTTCAAACACTTCTATATAATATCCTACAGAGAGCAACCACAAGACCCCCCTCTCAAGGCACATGTAGAAGAAGACAAAGCACGAGTTAACCACAAGCGGCTCTCGGTTTCCTTTCTCAAAGACTTAAAGTGATTGTTTCCATTGAAATGTTCCAGAAATACTTCATGATAACCTCAAAGGAAACATTTAGCGTTCCTGCGAGATCTTAATAAGTTTCATTATTAGGTCTCTTACCGGGAAACACGAGTTACGGCTGAACAATGTGTGATTCCGATTGATCACATCTTTGGGTCTGTTCAGAAGGAAATGTTTTCTTTATGATAATTATGAATGTACACGTGTTAATAATCAAAAATGCATTCCTGGAGTTGATAGATTTGAGGATTTGGACGACTGATCGTGTCCATTTCAGCATTGTATCACCATGCAGGAAGTTATTGATGGATTGGTTTGTTTGTGTGCTATTCATGCAAAGTGTTGTAAAAATGAAAGATTTGAAATGAATGTTTGAGAAATAAGACATTTCTGTCTCACTTCCAGAGCAGTTGAAGTCTTCCTCAGCTTTGTAGGGCAGCGTAAATATAGAAATAATTGAGTTTCTGTAAAAAGGCCACAAGAAGTCCCGAGATACAGGTGCTGTGGGAATAGAAATTAAATCAAGTCAGAAACTTCTTGTCAGAGTGAAACGTGTTTGCACCAAAGTAAACTGGACTCCTGGTATTGTACATGCAGAAAAGCACATGTTTATAATGACCTGTAGTCACACCCTCGCCTGTGGCACGCAGCCATTATCGCTGACGCAGCAGTTGGTTTCAGAGCTGTTTATTAAGATGGATGCTGCAGATCACCTGTGTGTGACCAGGGTGTGCTGGGGCATTCCAGGTTAAATAAACATGAGGGGAGAGTCAGTTTGAGCAGTGCATCAGAAAGACGTGCATACTAAACAAATAAGATACGTTGACCTTTTAAGTGAGGCAATCATTCATTTGCCAAGTGTTGAATATCTGTGCTCACCAAGCCCTACTTCATCTACTTTACAGCTGCTTGTATGATGCTCCTCTAGAGACAAGCACCACTTTGAAAATATTGTGTTACCAGAGATGTGCTTGCACATTTCTTCAAAATATTGTATTTGGCATGAAGATTTTTTTTTAAATAATGCATAAACAAAATAAAGAAGTCAAGTATATTATGTATTAACACAATAAAGATAAAGGCTAAGCATACTCAGAAGTCAATGGGTAAAATACAGTGAAATTGACAATTAAAATGAGATCTGAAGCTGTTTAAGATTAAATAAATAAACCTGATACAACAGATTGTCTTGCCTTTAAAAGGTACCAGCACTCAGAAAACACTGATATATATCTTAAAGTTAAGAGTGAAGACAAAATAAGAAAACACCCACACGGCCACTTCAAGAGTTAAGTGAGCCAGGAAATAGGATGTTACGCTCGGTAATCTTATCGATTACGTTTTCCAAGATGCTGTTAAATTGGGATATGACGTCTATGTTCTGGACTATTAACTGCATCTTCTAGTTCCTGGTAGTGCCAACCCATAACATATATACATCTAACTTCAGTTTAAAACCTCAGCTCACCCTTCAAACTATCCTTAAGCAAGATATAATAGCTCAATACTGTAGGTATTTCTAAAAACGGTCATTTCCTGGAATTGTCTTTTTGCTCTTTACTCCATTCCTGAGCTAAAGGCTGCAAGATGAACACACGCTGCTCTTTGAGTGGCATCTTCCAAGTGAAAGTTGATTGTTTTCTCAGGGCTTTAAATGTCATATGACTGCCGTTAGCGGATGAGAATGAGCTTATTTCCCAGAAGAGCTCCTGTTTTCTCCTCACAACTGTTTTCTCAATCACTATTTCCCGAGAGACTCCCCAGCTTTAGCAGCTTTCTGGGTCTGAGGTAAGCGCTCTGTTTAACGGGACATTGTTCTCAGAGGGAGTGTCAACGGCTCTGGGAAGCCTCTGGACGTCGGCCATGTTGGATCTGGAAGCCTTCTGCAGGGTGAGGAAACCATCCGTCTGCAGGTGAGCGGCCTGTGCCATCTGAACTGGATAGTGGTTGGACATGTGTTGAAACAATCAGTGCGTTAAAGGTGGGGTAGGTACGTTTGAGAAACCGGCTCGAGATCGCTAGAATTTGAAAATACACAACCGGAGAAAATCTGCCACTTCCTTATAGAGCCCCTCCTCCAACACACACGAACGCGCACATGACCAATGAGGGCACGAGATAAGTTTGTGCCCCGATGGAAGGCTGACAGGCAGGTAGGCCATCCTATCAAAGTTGTACTTTTTACAGTATTACGGCTTCTACAGATGACATTTTTTTATGGATTTTTTGTCAAAGCACTTAAAGGTGGGGTAGGTAAGTTTCAGAAACCGGCTCGAGATACACAACCAATCGATTGGTGGCCTACCTGCCTGTCAGCCTTCCATCGGGGCACAAACTTATCTCGTGCCCTCATTGGTCATGTGCGCGTCCGTGTGTGTTGGAGGAGGGGCTCTATAAGGAAGTGGCAGATTTTCTCCGGTTGTGTATTTTCAAATTCTAACGATCTCGAGCCGGTTTCTCAAACTTACCTACCCCACCTTTAAGATATTCATTGCTATCGGGATGTTAAGAGCATTCCATGGAATATAACAAAAAGTGTATCTCAAACCGGTTTCTGAAACTTACCTACCCCACCTTTAAGAGATTGAAGAGAAGAAAGCTGATCTGCATGTTGTCAGATGCTGAATGGCACTGACTGCGACGGGCTGGCAAAGGAACATGTTTTTGTAGAGCATTGAAAACATGCTTACATTTCACTTGAAATGATCTTCTGTTTTTGCTTAGAAATAAATAAGCAGCGCTTTTACGTTATATTATGGTTTTATGTAAATCTTTGAAGCGCTTCTTTGCTTTTCAGTAGGTTCATGTGAAATGGTTTTACCCTTTCCTGACGTGGTATAGGTTGTTTGTATATGAATGGTCTGTAAAGGCAAAGCATGTAATCAAATCACAGTGAAGGAACACAATACAATGGGCCACTTTAAAGATGTGCTCAAGGCCCACCTTAACCTGCCATCAGGCCCTGGGGCTGATAGGTTTTGTAGGCCCCCTATTTAAACAACAAATGAAAGTCATTTATAGCCTCGGCAGGCTCTGTGATCGCACTTCTCCACTCTGCTCTACGCGCGCCTCCTCCAGATGAGTGACGTATCGGGCCTCCCTCATGTATTTGTCCGGTTGCCGTTGGCTCCCCTCCACGTAGCAAGTCCTCGTCGTCCTCTCCATCTCCTCCAACAGATAATGTCCCTCCTGTCTGTTTTTCCTCTCCCGCTACTCCATCGCTATCAGAACCAGACGGCCTACTTGGCTCAGAGGCGCCGCGGCCGGCACCGCTGCCGCTCGGTACAGAACTCACCTGTCCTTCCTCCTCATCCTGGCCTACAGGTTTAAAATAACCTGTAGGCTTCGACATGTTTTGTAATAGCTGCTTGTCTCGAAACTCCTTTTCCCTCAACAATTTACTTTTCCGAGCGCCACTCTCAAACTTTTTCTTCTCTGACATTTTCTCCTAAACATCCTTCATCTGTCACTCAATCACTCGCAATTTGAATAAGTCACATGTGAAACATATTCTCATTCTGATTGGCTGTTAAGTGGTGCCCACTGACTGTTACGGAGTCATCTCTGGAATCCATCGATCTGATTGATTAGCGGAGCAAATGATACAAATACTACGGAGGGAAGATATTTTCGTTTGGATTACTGGTCTGGGGGAAGCCCGCGAGTGTGTGTGTTTGTGTATTTTTGCGTTTGTGTGTATTGTGTTTGTTTCCCAGGGAAAACACTCAGGAGAAACACAGGCTGTTGTTATGCCTGCTGTGACGTCAAGTTACTCCGTTCTCCGCTTGTAATTATGCCGAAGCTTCAACATTGTATTTATCATCTGAATTTGCCGAAACAATTTTAATATTCTGAAAGCCAAGACTTTGTTTATTTGAAACCAGATGAAAACAAACTGTAACGGACCCTGCTGTGTTATCTATGATTACTCTACGCCTTACATTCATAATGTCAGCGGAGGGAGGAGAAGTGAGTGGCGAGTGAGAGCTGTCATCTTCCTTTTACAAGCTTCAAAAATGTATTTATCGTGTGATTTTGGAAATAAAAGTTTCATATTCTGAAAGCCAAGACTTTGTTTATTTAAATGTTTTTTAAAAACATCCGAAATAAAAAACTTTTTATTTTTTTAATAAAAATCTTTTTTTAACCTTTTGTATTGGCTCATGATAGGCCCCTGATCTCCGTAGGCCCCTGGGCTTCAGCCCAGGTCAGCCCGTGCATTAAGGCGGCCCCTCGCCACCCATTCATTCCAAAAGATCAGTGTTGACTTTCATTTCCATAATCAGTACTTTCATTGAGCACAGATCAATATTTTATTTCCGGCCGTGATTCAGCGATGAGGTTGCTATCGGAAGCCTTTTCTACGGTGAAATAGATGTGTTTTCTGTACAGGAAGGGCAGTAACTCAGGATTATTCTCATGTTCGATTACCTTTCAGATTATTTCTCAATGAATCAGCTATTCTTTTGGTCTATAAAATGTCAGAAATGAGTGAAATGCCCATTGTTTTGTGTTTGCATGTCCAAAAAGATGTTATTTATATATATAAAAAACATAGAATCCTCAAATTGATATACAATTTAAAATATATATATTTGTTATATAATAATATAGATCTTCCTGTTCTACTTTAAAGCACACTAACTATTTATGATGCATATTTTAGCTTAATATCATATCAACTCCATTCACTGTCGTACTAAACAACACCAAAAAGAGTGACACAAATATATTTGAATATTTACCAACTTTTATTTTGGTTTATTTATGAGTTTGTTACAAGATGAGTCAACACTTTGCAGGTCAATTTAACACCAGCTGCTGCAATAACAACAACGTTAGCATTGAGATATGAACATGGCATTTATATCAATCTTTATAGCAATCTTTAAATCCAAAAAGGCAAGACCTTTAAACTCATCAGAGAGGAAACTTAACAAAGTCATCAGTTTTCGTTCCCTTTCTTAAGTCCCTCTTAGATGAGAGGAATTGCACATTACATTAAGGTGAAAACAAGATGGATGAATCCATGCAAGGTAATGGGCTGGAAAGACTGAATGTACACATTAGTTTTCTTTAGGAGTCCGGCTAACATCATGAAGTGTCTGCATGGTGGAAAAGCCCTCAGTGTAGCTGCCTTTTGATATAACATGTAGGGGATCATTAAAGTTATCTTTGAGCTCAGAGCTGATTGGTGAAACCCTAAGACCAAATTGTTTGCAAATGTTTCTAAGTACCTTAAAAAAACCGAAACACATTCATCTTCAAACCGATTTAAAATGGCTCAATCCCATCTCGACCTTCTCACAGAGAAGACATAGAATACATATAATAAATTAACATCATGGATCACTTTTCACATTTTGTACATGTTTACAGTCATGGTGCAGGTTGTCCACACGGCCTCGCAGTGGTTCAAAGTGCAACAGAAGAGCTAGTCTACAAAGTCTTCTGGTTTCTTTGACATGACTGTTGTGTTATGCAACGCTTTAAGTGTGTTTCGTAGAAAGATATGACTGAAGATGTATACATTGAGAATGAGTATTTAGTTCAGTTTTACATCCGTCAACAGCAGCCTGCAAGATGTTCAGTCTTCAGATGCTTTTCCTGTCTTTGCACGAGTTCTTCTCCCAGTGAGGAATGCTTTTTTAGAGGTCATGCTGATAGTCATATGCATTTCTCCTGCGTGTTTGCGGTCTCGTCAGTGAAGGTCACATGCAGAGCCGGGTCCTTTGGGCACATAGGCAGCTCTTTCATTGGCCTGCCTGGCGCTCTTTCCTCTAAGTCTCTCGGCTCCCTCGGAGGCGCCTCCACCTCTCGGGGCCCCGTTAACGTCTGTGCATCTGGGGGACTGGAGCCTTCCTGTGTCCCCGCTTGTACTGACCTCCCCTCGGCTGTGTACAGGAAGGTCTGCGAGGTGCTCACCTTTTCCTGCAGCTCTCGTGACACCATCGAGGGAGAATCTCGTGAGACGATGGAGGAAAGACGGCCGTCTGCGCAGCGGAACTGACCGCCGTTTCTTCCCCCCCGCCCGCCCATTTTGCAGAACAGACACTTGATTTTCTCCATCAGCTTGAGGACTACAGTCTTCCTCAGCAGGATGTAGATCCAAGGGTCCAAGATGGGGTTGACAGAAGCCATGCGGATGGCCAGCAAGTCTTGGTTCAACCCAGAAGTCTCTTCTGTCTGGTTTGTGAACAGCTGATTCACAAAGATCCTCAACTGTAGCAGAGAGAAAACAAACATGCATTTAGGAACAAGCAACAACACAGAGAAGCCTCTAAAGATGACTTCCCTTTAATTATCTGCACATCATCTGTTTTCATTAAGTCAGTCAGAAAAAAGTAAAAATGTCAAGTCTAGTTTCTTAAAAGTCAATTACATTGAATTCATATTAAATACAAATGTATGAGTAAAATCATAAGAGAGACTGGAGAGTGGAAGTGGAAGAGACACTCACAAGCTAACACTTACCACTAACCAAATACCCTAAAACCTAAACTAACCCTTATAATGACAGAGTTGTCGAAGGAGATATTTTTAAGTCTTGTTTATATATAAGCTTTAAAGGCTTGAAATCATCATCTTAAGCATCATCCTTTGCCCATTTGAATATGTACTTTAAGATGATCAAAAAAGACAGATTATGTTTCTGTCCATCGGCTGATTCAACAGCAGAATCCATTTCAAGCTTGTGTTTATTACAAGCCTCAACTTGTCTCCGCTTCATTTACAAGAATAAAGTCAATGTTTATTTGACATATTCCTACAGGGTTGGCATGGCGCGGGTCGAATCTAAATACACACAAGGCTGAATGTCACTTCTTAGTAACAACAGCGTGGAGATGGCAGGAGGCCATAAAAACTGTTCTCATCACCTTTCACCGTATACAGCCTTTGGCCTTTGGGCTTCCCCGGGGTCAAACTAAGAATCCTCTTTTGACAAACATGTTCGGTATTTCATCATGAAAGGAAAAATGTAGCCTTCAAATAATCCCTTTGTAACATGCCTCGTATGGAAGATGAGTTCTGTATCTGAAGTTATTGAGGGGAGAAGACAATAGCATTGGAAGATATTCACTGAGGCTGTTAATAATACCAGCTGAAGTTTAAACACTTTGAGCTTCATCTCTTAAAACTGCTCTAAAAACATTTATTATTTGTGATAACAAAGACGGCTGTATATTTTGTCCACTCAATGTTTACATAAGGCAAAAACGGGTTAGTTGGCACCTGAATGTTGTTTGAAGATAGACTCTCAACCTGTCCTGTACTTTGATCACGGGTGCAGAAACTAAGTTAGCATGATGCCACTCTGCAGAAGCACCTGCAGGAGTCTCACGCTCTGCCCTGACCCTCTCTCTCCCTCAGGCCGAGCACTCTCTGCAGAGCCCCACAGAGCAAACTCTCAGGGACTGTTTGCAAATAACATGACACCAATCTTTTCTAAACCACACATTTGCTTGTACTAAAATGTATAATTAAGTAGATTTACTAAGTGCTGTTTTAATCAGTTTAGATGTGCTACCTTCTTTGACTATTTCCATTTTAGGATACTTCATACTGAGTGAAATATTGTACTCTACTCATGTATTGAGATAGTTCCTTCAAATCACAATTTATTTAAAAACCTTGACAAAAAATCTTGAAAATCTTGGTATCAAGTTACCTTTGGTATACTTAAGCCTGCAGAAATGTCCCAAACCAAATGCTGTTTTTGTACAGTAAACAGACACACTATTGTTGTGTTTAAATGTGCACCATCTTTTTCATTTATATTTGTATTAGTTTCTTGCTTGTATTTTAATGTGGTTGAATTATACTGAATTTTCTGTAAAGGCAAAACATGTGTCATTTTTACGCGTACAAATCTAGTGCGCACATGTAGGTTGCACACCGTGTCTGCTGCAGTTTTACTCACCACTAAAGGTATGGAGCAGATGAGCACCACAGCGGAGGTGGCTATCAGCAGGATCACCATCTGGATCTCTGCCCCGGCCAACCGTCCGAAACTCCGCCTGCGCCGGAGCTCCGCGATGCGCCTCTGGCCCGTGCCCAGAGACGTGCGGCGGATGAACCGCTTGTGCATGAGGATGAGAGCCCCGCACACCATCACGTTGCATATGATGGTGGCCAGCACGATGACTGAGTTTACACCGGCGTACATTAAATTATAAGTGGCCACGGTTGTCTGGTTGTTCTGCCAGTCAATGAAGCACCAAGTCCCCGTTGTCTGGCGCGTCACCTGCCCGAACCCCAGGCTGGGAAGTGCGCAAAACACGATGTTGGAAATGTAAATGGCCAAAAGAGTCAGCGCGGCGAGTTTTTGGTTCACGTATTCGTTGTAGAAATATGCGTGGTTTATTGCCAGGTATCTCTCCACGGACATCGCAAACACAATGCTGAGCTGCACCAAGAAGAAGAAGAGCAGGATGAAGCCGGAGTACTGGCACAGAGGCTCACCGCCCGGCCACTCGCCCTTCACGTAGGTGGCGATGGTGACCGGGCTGGCCAGCAGGGTGCCCAGGAGGTCCGTCACTGCCAGGCCACACACAAGGGTGTAAAAAGTGGTCTCCTTTTGTTCCTTTCGTGATATCCGAAGGACCACGATTGCGATGACATTTCCCACCACCCCGAAAATGAACATAATCACCGGGATGGTGGGCGCTTTGAATCTCGTCTCTGCTGCCGTGGAGCTCATATCTGCTGGAGTTTCTTTCACGGTTTCACACTAGGTTAAGGTCTCCTCTCACCCTCGAAGAAGAGGCACTTTCCATGAATGCGCATTCTCCAGGTTTTCCAACAAGAAGAAAATCCATTGCTTCCCTTTTACGCACAGCATTAGAACTCCACAATCCGCCAAACTCGCGATGAAATCAGAGAAATACAGAGGACAACGATGTTTACTCTTGTGGTTTGGGTTTGCAATTGATGCTGCGGGAGTGCGAGCCACGCCTCACGTTGTTGTCACTCTCAAAACTGACAGGGAAGTTTCCTCTGCGGCCCTGAAGGCAGCTCCTCCTCTCAGTCTCATCTAACCACTGAGCTGTTTGAGAAATAATGCCGCCACTTGCAGAGCCAGTACGTGTTTGTACGATGTTACAATCCTAGTTCCACTTTTCATTATGACTAAAATAAGCTTATTATTATTATTATTATTATCAGGTATACCAACCTGACTCTGTTACTCATGTCACTTGTCTCCAGGAAAGTCATAAGTGTCATGTATTTATAACATTAGTCCAGTGGTGGAAAATACGCACCCTTAATCAATGTAGGGCTACTTGTACCTAAGTTCCATTTGAAACTTTATTAAAAGTAAAATATCATTCTTTTTGACACTTCATGTGTGTTTACTTCACTAATGAGATATTTAACACCCTTAAAATTGTCCTTGTAGAAGTCCCTTATTATCAAGTATGGTCGGTACCACTTTACAATAAGACTACCCTTATAAAGGGTATAGGAATAGTTTGTCATTCATTTATTAATTAGGTTGTGAACACTAAATCATTAATAAGCTTTTATAAGACATGAGATAAACAGGGCGACTGTGACCGGTTGCTTGCCAAATAGTGAGCCAACATTTATCTGTACTGCTAAGCCTTATTTTTGGCTACTTAGCTTACTTCGTCTTCTTCATCAGCCAGCATCCTTTGTATCTGTTGTTCACTGAGTTGATTCCCCCCTTCCATCTTGATATTTCTTGGCATCTCTTATGACCATTTATGAATGAGTTACTAACATTTATAACTGCCCAAAGGGAGCCTTATTGTAAAGTGTGAAACACATCACCATCTATTGATGAGTCACTAACATGTATAACTACTGAAAGGGTGTGTTGTTTTTAAGTTTAATACAAATATGTGCATTTATGAATGAGTTATAACATTCAGGCTGACCTAACTGTAATACACATTTTTTCATATGAAATGCAAAGTAAGATGCAAAAGAGCAAAGCAAAACATTGTATTCACACATGAAGAAAATTAGGACTCAAAGTAATGACTGTTTAGTCCCCATGGGGTCGGGCCCGCCCATCAAGGATTTGGGCCCGCTGTTTTAATCAGGGCTGAATACAACATTTTAATTGTTTTTGTTTAATGGCGGCGCCAGGGTATACTGCCATACCAAGAAATGGCTTAGCCCCACCATGAAAAATGATGTTAAAGTTAGCAAAATAAAGTCCGCCAACTCGCGCGGAGTAAATTGCACAGACAGCAGTTAGTAAGATTTATTTCAGTAGCCACTTGTCTGGAAATACCGAAGACTAGAAACGGTTTTGAAAACTTTTGTCACGTAGTGATCGTCTTCTCAAGAGAACATCTTTGATAATGTCTTCTGGCCAATCAGAATCAAGATAACGGCGTGGTGTTGTTGTAGGAATTCCCGACGGAGAATACTTTTGCTGTAGTACATCTCTATATAGGCCTACATCCAGGGCCGGTTTTTGGCATAGGCGACATAGGCGGTTGCCTAGGGCGCCATATCTGAGGGGGGCGCTGTGCTGGCAGTTCTGGGAGGGAAAAAAACATTTTGACTGTTTGCGCTCATCCTAATTTTCGGCCTTGATGTAACAACATTCATAATTAAGTCAAGGTAACACCCTTTTCACCCCGGTTACACTTTTCATTTGCCCCGTACGATGGGCGCTGTAAGTGATGAAAGTGGGGGGTGTTGGCTTATCAGGCGTCCGCAGCTCACAGCCAAAGTGGGTGTGGGATCGAGCGAGAGAGATAAATGTAATTTATGTAAACAAATATTTCCAAGGCACTCTTTTATAATTATTGGGGTAAACAGGTTTGAAATCATTTCAATGTATACTATAGGATAGTAAACCAAAAATATCGTTTAAAACTTGAGAGATACAAAAATATGCATAAATAAATGTTAACTAGGTAAAATAAGATATGAATGAACAACAAAAATAAAATAAGTTGCATTTATTTGCTATTGGCTATGGTAGGTTATTGGTTATGTTCACATACTTATTTGATTATTAAAATGTAAACCAATCTTTTTCATATGGGTGTTTTACGGCCCGTCCACACAGCGGCGTGCGTTGCAAGCTTCACCATTCACTTTGAATGTGGTAACGTCACTTTGCTGGCGTGGCTCGCTGCAAAAGTTGAGCAATGTTCAAGTTTTGAAGCCACGGCAGAAGCGTCAGCCAATCGAATCATATGACAGTACAAGCTCTAGCCAATCAAACCGCTGCTTGTATGTCAGGGGCGGGAGATTCATGTGATTGGTTGTTGGTTGAGTTTCAGACACGCCCGCCGGGAAGCTTCAACGCACGCCGCTGTGTGGACGGGCCGTTAGAGTTGTACCCCCTAGATCAGGTCTCTAGTAATGTGTGCTCTAAGTGCACCAGATTGAAGCATGTTACTTTATATGTTCAAACATTTCTTCCCGGGGGGGCATACCCCTGGACCCCCCTAGAGGATGTGATGTCCTCACCCCAATTAAAACATGTTCATATAATACTGAATACATTTGAAGCCTTTGTGATTTATATGACCTATGTCAATACGTTTCTGTTTTTGTAGTGCATTGGTCTTTTGTAGAGATTTTTCATTTATTTTTTATATATTCTATTGGATACTTTTATTTGTTCTACTGAACGATTTTCTGGCAGGGGGGGGCGCCAGCTAAAATCTCGTCTAGGGCAGCAAATTGGTTAGAACCGGCCCTGCCTACATCGATACAACATTACATGTTGATAGAAATCAACACGTAATGAAATAAGACCCCACGGTTTGATAGCTGTGTGGGATGTAAAGTAATTCACACAGCCTCTTCCCTCTTCTCTCTGTGAGGAGCAGCAGGTTCAGCTTTATAACAAAAAACTAAAATGGCATTCATTTTTTTAAATATGTCCTGTAGTAATAGATTTATTTATTTTTCTTCTCAATAGCCCTACCATAGGTTACCCAACAAAAATACTCTGGAGCCGCCACTGATTATGTTTATTGTTGTTATTTGTAGGGCTTTGTCCAAATATTTATTTTTGTTTTAAACTATGTTGAAAGATTAGTTTAATATCGTTTATTTTGCTATGAAATTCTGAATGAAAGGCTGCGCGTGAGACTGGTTTTTCGCTGGGTTGAGTCGTGTGGGTTTTTGAGTGAGATGCGGCACAGCAGCCTGTCAGTTTACTCTTGCTAGGTTAGTTTGGCTATTATCATTTATATTTATCTGCAACAATGGATATCAGGAAGTGGTTCATGAAAGGAATATGGCAACTCAGCGCCAGATGTAGGCACATTAGAAGACATGTTACCAACGAGCAAGCCAGGGACAAGGCAGGCTGGCAATCAATTATATTTTTAAGAGAAATTGACTCTCAAGCCGGCTCTCTCACAAACTCCTGCTCTGTGCGCAAGCAAACCGCTGCACATGCTCTCTGCCTCGCTCAATCTCTCTCAATCTCTCTCTCTCCCTTTCTCTCCATCGCTCAACCTTACTCCACCTCTCCACCCTGTGTGCGCTCCTCAAGTTTGCCTGCGTGCTTGCCCAAGTTGGCACAGCGTTACAAATGTGCCACAAAACCAACCAATGGATGTAGCTTATAATATGACCGTCAACAGCCTTATGGCAACCTAAAACCCCCTGTTTCCGTAACAACAACCCCCCCCCCCCCCCGTTGACAATTCAGATTTCCCGGGAAATGTAAGTTTCGGGGTGGGCCCTATGGAGTCAGATTTGGGTCAATATTCTAGCACGTAAAACAAGCTACTCACGAGCGGAAAATGTGCTTTTACACGCGCATAAAATGAGCGGGCGGCTCTGCGCCCGCGTGCGCCTCTGCGCCCGCGAGCGGCTCTGCGCTCGCTCACGAGAGAGACAGCCCTCTTGCTCGCTCGCGGGAGTGTCAGCCTCGCGGAGTCTGTCTACGCGCGCGAAAAGTTTCTGGCACTTTGGGGCGGAGCCACTGGACTTTGATTGACAGCTGCAAGGAAACCCGGAGTTGCCAGGTTTGATAAATGCCTGCACTACCAAGAGCCGAGGAGTGACGGCAGCAAAATCAGTTGGACGAGATTGAATGGTTAAATTGTCCATAAAAAACTATTATATTCGTAAAGTCTACAGCTAATATATATATATATATATATATATATATATAAAAATGTATTTTATATAAAACAATATATTTTTGAGTGGGCTGTCGAAAATTGCTAGCTACTGTCTGCTGTACACTCTTAGAAGGGATGTGTCAAATATGACACAACATGTATTGAATTTCAACACACCTACAGAGTGTGCTCAGGGACAACACGTGTTGTGTTTATTTATGTGTAAATCATTTTTACACACAAAATGTGTTACATGCCCCTAACACACAATGTGCACATTTTACACATTGTGTGTCATAAATGTGTAACCAAGATGAACACACTCATTTGTTATTTCTGCACATTTTGTGTTATATTTCTTTAACCAGAATTAACATTTGATTGTGTTATATCTGCACATTGTGTGTCAATGACGATTACTGGAAGTACCAGGTGGTGGATATGGTTTTTATTCAAAAAATCGAATGCAAGAATACATTCATTGGACATTTATTTACAAGGATTTCATTAGCACAATATGACATTAAGAAAATAATTGTTAACATTTAAAAACATTAATATTTGTCTAATTCTTCAAATGTTGACAGAATAGATCATTCATAAAATCACACCTAAAAAAACCTTATACCTTGGTTAAAACAAACTTAATCTTCAGCAAACTATTGTTGTAAATGACTTTCAGCTGAGGGAATATAGTGATGAGACTCTTCACAAGGACCACCTTTTGGATGGATAATTAAGGATAAAAATGAATGACAAGTGAGCTATTTATTTTTCAAAAAGAATACAAAAAGTTCTATCATACAAATATTACAAATGCGTGATAATAAAGCAATTGGTTATAAAGAATGTCCTTTTGTATCAAGCAAATAAAAAAACAATTTTTACAACCAATATATCACTTACATGCAACAATTATATATACACATATGGACAACTTTACCATTCAATCTCGTCCGCTCGCGGGCGCAGAGCCACTCGCGGGGGTTTAATCTGCGCGCGAGGGTCATTTTATGCGCGTGTAAAAGCACATTTTCTGCTCGTGAGTAGCTTGTTTTACGCGCTAGAATATTGACCCAAATCTGACTCCATAGGGCCCGCCCTGGTAAATCAAATGCCCGCCCAGAGGCGTATGTCTGCCACCGGGTCTGTCTCAGACATAAATGAAAGACTTGGCAGGGCTCGACCAGTCTATGGGCTCGACATTATAAATGGCCCGCTGGCCCGGAAGCACTATTTAGACACCCCGGGCCAGCATAACGTACTTTCCACTTGCCCGCTCGGGCCACTAAAAATATTGCTTTAAAAAAAAAAATTGTCCTGTAGTATTGGTATTTTGACTAGCAATTTTGTTAAATTGTTTCGTTTATCAACGCTACAACATAGCGTTTTGTGAGTCGGTTGTCGGGTGAAAAGCAAATGGCTGTTTGCTGCGGAGTGCAGCGCGAGCAGGCTCCCGTTAGCGGGAACGCGCTCCTTCACTACAGACTATCGCGCCACCTAACCATTCGCCAAAATGTTTTTAATACCAGCGGTAACCTCCGGAAAGGACATTATCCATATTGGACAATATATGGATAATATCCGGCTGAACAAAACGTGCATTTTTCAAACAGGTTTGTTTTCCACAGACCTTATTTCCAGCTATTTTCCAAAACCCTGTGGAGAAATCCCATTGCTTTTTTGTCGAGGGAACCAGCAGCTTACTTCCTGGTTTTATGACGCGTCACTGGCTGCACCTCTCAATATGATGCCAATATAAACTAGGTCTTCTGTCGGCTCTGTGCATCAATGCCGACCCATGCTGACAAGTAAGTGAAGAGTAGAAAATATAAAGGTATTGGTTATAGGGAAATGTCCCAGCAGTTTAGGATAATGAAGGTTCTAATCTAATATATTACATAGCCATTACTTTTCTAACTCCTAATGACAGGAAGGCAGAACACGCATTATACTCATAATAATAGCAGACATTTTTTAACAATGACCACAATATCATTATTTTATTAAACCAAATATGCCGTCTAGGGGTTCACAAACCACCTGCTGTGGTTTATGGTGCAGTGGTTGTACCCTATGTTACTCAGCACTCTCCTGTATGCCCTCCACTCATGCTACTTCCTGACTTAACAAGCCGTCTAATCAGAGGGACAAGGTGGCATCTTGATCGTTTCTCCACTAGTTTCAACACTAGTCTCCGCCTTTTGTCTTTAACTCCCATCATTGCGAAGACCCATTTCTTCCTTCTCCAGGTATGTCCAAAGCGTCCACGTGCATACTAACAAAAAATAAATCATAACATCATCTTAGTTAACAACAAAATGCACACAAATTACAGTAAAAATGGTTGCACATCATGTTTCAAAATACCATACTGGTTGATTGTATAACATAATTTAAGGATAATTATACAGTAATGGTCCATATTGATGATTTTTTTTAATTCTCTTGTACAAGAAAGCCCAGTCTATAACTGCCGAACATAGGAACTGGGTACAGTACCTTCTCCCAGACACAAATACTCAAATAAAATAGTTTACTTTATCAGCATTGGTATTACCAATGCTTACTATTTATTTGATACCAATTTGGTAATACATTTAATAAAAAGAACACAGTTTGGGTTCGTTCTTCAGATATGACTGTGACGTTAACGTGTAAGCTCAATAATGAACTCCAGCTCAACCAACCATATTGTAATATGTATCTAAGTAATCATCTTGAAATATGACATTGATATTTGTAATATACACACATCTTATTGTGAGGTTAATTTCACATACAAGTCCGCTCTTCAACACTACGTTGACGTTAGCTTGTCTACATAATCGATCATAGCAAATTTAAATGAACCTTATCAATGCATACAGTTACCTACCTAATAAAACATCTCTCTAACTTAGAAGGATGATCTTGTTTTACTAACCTCAAACAGAAGCCGTTTGTTCTACAGTATTATCCCACTTAATGCTTAACACTTCTCTATTACGTTTTAACTTTGAGGCTACGATTAGCATCGTTAGCACATATGTAGCTACCACTCGCTTACTACATGCTAACCCAAGCCTTAACATTCATTAACGTTAACTGACTAAAAACATAAGCCACATATAAATAAAAACCGCATTCATGCACCGTCTGTTTTGAACGCGGAGCGAGTCACAATAGTCCGATATAAGCATGACGAATAGTCCACAAGGCACCAGCACAACAAACACGGCAGAGTTCAAGTTATGTTCCCCGGATGAGCTGAGCAGGCAGAGCCCCTGTAGCATCACGGAGCTGCTAGCAGAGCAGAAAGCTAACAGCAGCAGTCACTGGACAGACCTGTCACTCAATGTGACCACGCCCTAATTTTTGCATAACTTTAAGGCTTAATATAACTTCAACAAATTATAAATGGTAGTAACTCATTAATAAATGGTGATTTGTTGAACAATTTACAATACAAATTGGTTACTAGTAACTAATTAATAAATGGGAATGTGTTTAACACTTTACAAGGCTCCCTTTTGGCAGTTATAAATGTTAGTAACTCGTAAATAATTGGTCATAAGAGATGCCAAGAAACATCAAGATGGAAGGAAGGGAATCAACTCAGTGAACAACAGATACCAAGGATGCTGGCTGATGAAGAAGACGAAGTAAGCTAGGTAGCCAATATAAGGCTTAGTCATCTTGCCAAATAGTGAGCCGTGTTGATGTTAGAACTGGTTTATAAATGGTTCTTAATGATTAATAAAGTGTTTACAACCTAATCAATAACCTAATTATAAACCCTGTATGAATCCTTTATAAGGGTAGTCTTATTGTAAAGTGGTACCGTTTGGTCTTTAATTCAGCATTTAATGGACTCCTAGCCCCTCATCTTCTCTATATCCAAGCCTGTCTTTTAATTGGTTACATTATGTTCCCTTTATTTATCTTACATGTAGTGCAACAACACATATTTCAATATATTTCACACAGTTTTGAATTAAAATACAATTTAAAACTGGCATGTTGATGCAAGAAAACAAGAAAAACTGTTGTTTTTACAAAATGCATGACCTACCTGTACTTGTTATCTAACAATGGCATAACACGTTCATCAACAAGTCAACAGACACAGGCGTCATCTAAATACTTTTAACTTGTGGTAACTGCACCTCTAACCAAACGTTCCAACCTTGCAAACAGTCCCCTGAGTCAACTTGAGACTGCAAAGTTCCTGTGCAAAAACATAAATGAATTGTATGTAAATGTGAAATACATCTAACAAGAAGTATACACACAACTTTAAAACATGAAGAATGCATCACCTTTAGGGTTCTTTCACTCAACAAAAACAGCTGCAACAGATAAATATCTAACAGTTTGTTAGGACATTAAGTCAGGAAGTTGATAGTGTGGTCCCTGCATCAAATGCAGACTAACTAACAAACCCATTCTATTATTTGTGGCCTGTAAACAAAATGCTTTTGAGCAGGATGTTAGCGCTGTTCTTCACGGAGATGCCACTTCCTCTGACCCTGGGGTGTCTTTTTCTCTCGCACAAAGAGGAAGGAAATGAAGACCCTTCATATACCTCTGAAAGCACAATATGTACATTTTAGCACACTGTACCACAATGAAATCCTATATCATGCTATATTAAGCTTCACTCTTATCTTTCATGTTTAGATTCTTCTCAGTTCTCAGTGAGACAAACTCCTTCTATGTGTGTTGTGTCTCCCTACTTGACTTTGGTATACATCTTTCAACCAGCACTGACATTCAGAATGCATTTGCGGATGTGAAACAGTTTTTCTGTTGTGCTTTCAACATTACACAACGCTAATGTTCCTGCTTATGGCGCACAGATGTTGAAACACAGAAGTAGTGCTGATTGCATCTTGAGTCTTGAAACTCAAAAGCAGCAGTTAATTCATGTTACTGATTAAAAAACGCATTTGAAGACATTTGCCTTATATTATCAGGTGAATAGCTTTAGAAACAATTGAAACCTACCATTTAATTAGTAATTGTACATTTGTTACGCTTTATATTGACTGACAATGACAACTGCAACTCCCTAGGTCAGATCAAAAATAGGAAAATCATGTTATTAATAGTATGCAAACAAACAAAATAAAAAGAAGCCAAGTTACGAAGAGCTTTCCTTATTCCTATTAAAGAATTTGAATGAATCCTCTGCACGGTTATGGCTGTTTATGAAATGTCTTTTGTCATATATTTAACCTCACGGTCGTGTTTGTTTAGTAGCAGCTACCTTACCCCTAAAACAAAAGAGCCAACCAGGTATTCCAGGCTGGGTTACACATGATGTGGCTTGGCAATACAACATGTAACTGTTGAGACATGACAGCTGGCAGCTGAACAAAAATCTGTAAACACTCAAGGGTGCAAAACATTTCGATTATGCAAATCAAGAAACGATAAGGATCTAAGCTCAGGGATTGGTAGATGTGGCTCTTACACAAATTACTGGAATGATGTAGGTGGAGTAGTCTTTGCAAAGTTATGCTAATGGGGGTTGGCCTTCAGAAAAAGGAAACCACAAAACTATGCAGATGTGTTTACAGAGCGGCGCACTGCACCTGTAGTTTTATCAGATTTAGTTGACCTTGCTATGAATAATGCAAAACCGTTCCTGGAGAGGCCATTATAGATTACTTATTTTTGATCTTAATATTATTTTAAACCCTGGGCTACAGTTGTTTTGGACGCCCTTCACAACACAGGCTAAAAGGAACACTTTGCTCTTTTGTATTTGGAAATGCAGTGACGGAAACCATACGCAGTTAATATGCAAATCTATAAAGCATATTGTGTTAAGGTACAAGTACAGGTTAAATACGCATGGCATACATGTGGTGAAAACCATGATTTAAGTCTTTCAAGGGAGCAGGATTTTTAAAATGTTGTTAAATGGTTTTCCTTTTAAGCCATGTTTTATGTAGTTGAATCCATTTTAGTTAACTTTACTGCATTATCTTAGAAAATGGCTACCTGTAAATATATACTTTGGTGACTGGATTTTAATTGTTGTCCTTAATTGTCTTCCAAATGTATGAAGATTAAAAATGTTGTATAGTTTTCAGTGTATATTTGCCTATATCAAGTTTGCTATTAGCTAGCGCTCCAACACATTGTACGTGATAGGCTAAGGGGCGGGACATCTCTAAGCGGTTGACCAATCATAACAGAGCCGGCCAGCTAACCAATCAGAGCAGACTGGGCTCTGGTTTCAGACAGAGGGTGAAAAGAGGTATACGCAACCTGTAAATATACTTGACTGGATTTTAATTGCTATCCTTAATTGTCTTCCAATTTTATGAAGGTTAAAAATATCGTATAGATTTCAGTGTATATTTGCCTATATCAAGTTTGGTGAGAAAGTCGAATAAAATGTCCGCGAGCTGCATTCAGTCAGAGACTTGTTTGTTTGACATGTAGTGCTGTCCATGGTACTGATCATATAATTGTCACAATGTTTTAGTGACTATGTTTGCACTAATAACCGACTCGGACTTGTTTCCCATGAAGTCTGGGGTTTAACAGTGAGATACGGCTTCATGAACTTACCATACTTTGTCTTTCTTATAAATAATAGGCTCAGTTCATTCATCTCCACTGAACCAGTTTTTAAGTGGCGTCGTCAAGTTGTTTAACTTTTAACACTTAAACCTATGTTATTTGAAACTAATCCATACTCCATTATTGCATCAAAAAGTCTAAACAAAAATGACTCTTATTGCCTTAGTCGGCAAATAAAAACCAAAAGCAACAGCTACACATTATTCAATTAAATACACTTAAAGTAATTAAAAAGTCAAATTTATAAAAAAAGAAAAAACCTGAAATACTTAAAGAGACAGGTATAAAAATACAAGGATACAATTTACAGAGCAGCATAAAATATGAATGCATTTTATAAGGGTTAAGATTGTTTTTATGAGTTTTATTAATTGGCTTAAGCCATATCTAAGACTCACAGCTGTCTAACAATGTTGAGATCTAAAGAACATTTATTTAATTGTTCTAATATTTGACGCTTGAAACCCCTATCATTCCTGAACTTAAATGGCCTTGTTTGTTCATAAGGAAATAATGATTGTACGAGAGAAATTCGGAAACAGTCCCAGCCTGGGAAAACAGAAATGTTTTCAGTTCCCCAGGGAAGCACCAAATCTACTACTCCTCCTAACCACCCTTGATGCCCCTCCCCAATTGAACTAAGGTCAACTTTTAGGAATTCAATCATGTTATAAAAACTCATGTTCCTGGTGGTTTAGTCTTCCCCAGGGAACTAAAGAAAACACCATTAGGAAATGTACTGACTGCTGAAGTGTACCTCAACCCTGAGTAACATGCATTAAAGGGGCCTGGTTGTCCCTTTCCGGCTGTGGCTTATATTAGTCTTGTGCATGCAAACAATTAGGTACTTTTGGGCCAAAGGGTCTTTATTGGAGACCTTAGAGTTGAAAGGGGGAGACAGGGGGTCGGGATTCGAACCAGCTTACTAGGCAGCGGTGACAGCATATGGGCCGTTAGCTCTAACTAGTAGTGACATCACTATGTTTCACTCGCGCTTCTATTGGTTAGCCCTCAAACACATTGTACGTGATAGGCTAAGGGACGGGAGATCTGTAAGTGGTTGACCAATCATAACAGAGCCAGCCAGCTAACCAATCAGAGCAGACTGGGCTCTGGTTTCAGACAGAGGGTGAAAAGAGGTGCTGAACATGAAAGCAAGGAGACACGTCCCAGTAGACACACTACATACAAATAACCTGAACATTAGTGAAATAGCCTCTTCAACATGTTTCATAGTAACAGTGTAAATGTGCTAAACAGTTAGTACCACATTCTCCTTTTCTCTCCTGCGAGTGGAGATCTGTATTTGTTGTTTATTTGAACTGCATTCATGTTTTGCTCTCACAGTGCCAAGCATTTCAGAGTCCTATTAAAGCTAAAAGATCCTCTTTGTTCTAGATACGGGAGCAGATCAAGTCCCGATGTGTCCTCCTCACTCACTGTGCATTCCCGCTTTCACACTCAGTTAGTAATATTAATGATCTGTTCAAAATATGAGATTGCCAATAAAGATAGAAGGACATAAATGACTCATTTAAATAACCCCCCCCCCGGCAGAAGTCAGGTTACTCCCCTCGATCTGTAAATCGACACAGATTCAAGCTGGGGCTCTTGGATGAGGATGCACTCGGTAACCCTCGTAAACATTCCCGAAGGATATCAGCAGTGGGATCCGTTTCTGTTAAAGTGAGTCAAAGAGTTTTCATAAACAGAGAGACAGTTGACGGGAAAAAGGTGGAAGCTGGCTGCAGCCTGTTTGTAGAAAATGAATAATGAATTAAACAATATGAAATGCTTAAGATGTTCCTATAACATGTATAAACATCTCATTATTAAAGTGTATTTGTGTAATTGCCACACACTCAATATGATCCTTTGGGAGGCTGAGCAGAAAGAACAGTGTGCTGTCCCCGGTATATGCAGTGTGGAGCTTAACAGCAATATAAACTCCCTCCGCCCACCAAGACGCTGAAGACGGGAGTCCTTTGCCCACAGCTTCATTGGTATACGGATGGTGTGAAAGATCAAAGGCATGAAGACATATGCAGATGTTGCTGGATTTCTTTAGACACAATAACACATTGCTCACAGAGCCATGCTTTGCCTATATCCCATCTAATGATCACCTGACACAACCATCTGATAACGTCATCCTGACTCTTACAGGGACCATGACCAGGCACAAAAGGTACATACAAAATACCCCAAAAAATGCAAAGAAGACTAAACTTAGCTGTATCAGAACAGTCAGTCACTTGTGTAAAGTCACCAATTATATCAAATAAAACTGATTTAGATGTTTGCAATATTTCACCATCCATCCATCCATCCATCTTCTCCCGCTTATCCGTGGTCTGGTCGCGGGGGTAGCAGTTCCAGCAGAGAGCCCCAAACTTCCCTTTCCCTGGCGACATCAACCAGCTCTGACTGGGGGGTCCCAAGGCGCTCCCAGGCCAGCGAAGAGATATAATCCCTCCACCTGGTCCTAGGTCTACCCCTTGGTCTCTTCCCAGCTGGACGTGCCTGGAACACCTCCCTAGGGAGGCGCCCAGGTGGCATCCTAACTAGGTGCCCGAACCACCTCAACTGGCTTCTTTCGACGCGAAGGAGGAGCGGCTCAACTCCGAGTCCCTCCCTGATGACCGAACTTCTCACCTTATCCCTAAGGGAGACACCAGCCACCCTGCGGAGGAAACCCATCTCGGCCGCTTGTATCCGCGATCTCGTTCTTTGGGTCATGACCCATCCTTCATGACCATAGGTGAGGGTAGGAACGAAAATAGCCGGTAGACAGAGAGCTTTGCCTTCTGGCTCAGCTCCCTTTTCGTCACGACGGTGCGGTAAAGCGACTGCAGTACCGCTCCCGCTGCTCCGGTTCTCCGGCCCATCTCACGCTCCATTGTTCCCTCACTCGAGAACAAGACCCCGAGATACTTGAACTCCTTCACTTGGGGTAAGGACTCATTCCCTACTTGGAGTGGACAGTCCATCGGTTTCCTGCTGAGAACCATGGCCTCAGATGAAGCTTCATATGATCTGTTAAACATGACAAATGTGAATCTCTGAAAAAAGAGCCTTTTCATTCTGTCAACTTTTCACATCCTGTTTTCATGTAGCACTTTAACACTTCTTACGTGATGCTGATAGTTAAACGTCAATATCACGATAAGATCATAGATGGTCACAGGCAGCAACATGTGACGAGGTGTAGTGGAATGCAAATATTTCCCTGACGCAATAAGAGACGTAGCCCAGTGTGTCATTACATTATTTTTAGCTGACACTCTTATCTAAAGTGACTTACAATACGTGCGATCAACCACAAATATACATGTGTCATAATCTTATCTTTACGCTTTAACCACAGGTCAATGTCGTGAAAGTGAAAACTAGTGATGATCTTTTTTGGATTATTGCAACTGTGAGAACCTCCTGTGGGGTGAATATTGTATAATAAATAAAGAAGTATGAGTTAAATTGTGAGCTGATCGAAAGCATGTTTTTGTTGTGGCTTTAACTAATATACTGATAAACCTCAAAATATCTGATGATGTCACCAGCTTCGCACACTTTTATATTTAATTTAATTTGTCTAGGACACGATAGATACTATACTGAACACTTTAAAATAATCAGAATACATTAGAATACTCTCTAATAGACCAATCTACTATACCATATATAAAAACACATCATTTATCCGTCTATGGATGAAATGCTAACCTTAAAACTGACATATTTGCCGTCCTTCCTTTATGCGGGCAAATATGTATTTGTTTCACAGTAAGATTAATGTTCAACACACCAAACACCACAGCTAGGTTTCCATTAAGCAGCTAGGACTATTAGAAAAGTGTGTTGTCAATGTTTAACCATTTTAATGTAATAGAATGTCCTTGGAAGCTTGCTTACTAAAAAATTACCAGTTGCTTTCCGAGAATCTATATTTCCTATAAAACAAAGGAAAAAAACGAATTCCAAATGACTTTTATGTACTTTAGTCACTTATGTGCAACAGGCAGCTGACAAAATCTGGTTCTCCGGTCAAAATAACAAACATGGATCCCGCAACACTTAAACTAATGGCTGCAGCAATAACAGAAACATGGATAAATTTGATGAGCTACTCCCACTCCTGAACAGATGTAACGTTTCTCAGCCGTGACTCATCGCATACCCGAACATACAGACTGTTCTCTTCTATCTTGACAACACATGCTTAAAACGAAGACCACAGAGTGTTATCTATGCCTGCTGCAATATGGTATGTGTGTGAGGGTGTGTGTGGAGATAAGACCCGGGAGTCCTGCAGGAAGCTAAAATGTCAACCGTCGCTTGTTTTTCTGCTGCGAGGGAGTCCACCTTAACTTCCTGAATAAAAAGGATACATGTGACAAGCTTGCATTTTTGTGTGTGTATGTACTGTTTTTAACTTTTCCCTTTTTTAAGACATTGTTTTTTAATAGGCCCCAAAGTGTCCCCCTCTCAATCAGTACATTCATAAAGAACCTCAGACACTTATGGCCATACTTATGCTCATGCTCATCAGCTCCACGGTTTTAACATAAGCTTTAGAGGAACAAGTCTCGACAGTTGCAAACTATTTCCCTCCGGCGGTTGGGAGAGCAAACATCAAGTGCTTCAGCGTCCTCGGTATCTGTGTGAGACTGAAAGGGAGACGGACAGGGAGATGCATTGCATAATTACCAAATTAAAATGCATGCCAAAAGCGTTCATGCACCTTTCATCCTACACAAAAACAGCTAGGAGTTGTATGTGCTCACTTGACCTCAGTTCATCCAGAGCACAGCAGGTTCCTGTTGACAGCACGGAGGCGGTGTCCCCGTCTGACCCTGCTGTTTACACTGCCGAAGAGCGGCTATCATTTAGTGACGTGCTGAAGGAGTGGAAAGGGTATTCCCCAAAAACTTTTCCAGATATTTCTTAAAAAGTATTGTTATATGTGACATTTTTACAACTTTTAATAATGGGTGACGTGACTGTGATAAGAAAATGTAGAGAGTATAAGCAATTAAAGAGGACATTTCATGCTCATTTTCAGGTTATTCATTGTGTTAAGTGCCTCTACTCTGTGACATGTCTCCATGCTTTAATGTGCTGCAGCACCTCTTTTCACCCTCTGTCTGAAACCAGAGCCATTGGTTAGCTGGCCGGCTCTGTCGTGATTTGTCAACCACTCAGACATGTCCCGCCCCTTAGCTTATCACGCACAATGTGTTAAGTTACATAGTGATGTCACTATGTTCCTGAAGTAAACAAAGGAGTCCAATGGAGCCTGGCGTTTCAGGCAGGGGGAGAGTGTGGGAGAGCACAGGGATTTTAGCCTTTGCAGACCATTCACATGCACACAAACCTATATAACACACTACACCGTAAACGGGTCACATCGGAGGCACAAAATGCACATATGAACGTGAAAATTTGCATAATGTGTCCTCTTTAATGCCAGGTCCAAACAGGGCCTTTTTACCGGAAATATGGATTCGATTGGGTAAAATCATTACAACAGTGGATTCGTCCTTTATATTTTGGGGTGCATTTCCTTGCTTAATTGAGCGGCAGATGTTGCTTCTGAGAAACAGTGAAATATTTACTTCCTTGTCTTTCAATGTCATAATTTAACGAGACAATCATTAGTCTGCAGCTGTGATCCAGAACCACACCTGTCCTCTTCTGCATTCCTGGGCAATAAAATCTGCTCTGATGACGACGGTTGATCAACAAAACTCTGTGCTACCTGCAGTTAGACCTCTAAGAGATGTGCTTGTGTGTGTGCACGTGGTTAGGTGTATGCATGTCTGCACACTTTTGTGTCTCAGGCACCCTGCAGGTTTCAAAACAAGATAAAATGGCTGCTTCTGCCTACCAGGACACAAAGAGACCTTTGTCTAAAATACCTGGCACTCAGCTTTAATTGAAGCACTTTAATTTCAGATTCTTTCCTCGGGCACTTGTCTTTCCACATGTCATCCATCAACCTGCAAAGTTCATCGGCAAACATGTGTGTGTCGATTGTGGTTTTTCTTTACTGAGTAGATGTACTCCAGAACAGGAAAGATAAGCCGTGCCCGATACAAAAAAAAGAGTACTTCAACTGTGTGCTTACTCCACAAACTACACGCCTTGTTTGAACTCCACAAGATTGATGATGAAATCCTTTTGCATGACAAAAGGACTGTTGTGCAACTATTTTAACTAATCAAAGAACTATTTGTTATTATAATTGAGAGGCTTGTGTTACAAATGATTGTTTATCTATTTGTTGAACATGTATTTCAGTTGTGATATCTAAAGCTGCTGTGGTTTTACATAAAGGTCACAATGACGAAATATATTTGAGCTGCAGGCAGATGTAGGCTGTGGTCTGATGGTCAAACTGGATAAAAGATCTCGGTGCATCCCCTACGAAAACACCTTATCGTGTGCGTATTATATCATTTCAACTAACTTAAGTTTTCTCTACAGTACCAGCTCTTTGAAAGGGAATACCTAATCAGTTTAAAGGTAAATGTAGACGATTAAAGCAATACATTCCACATGTGTGCAATACAGTACTGATTCAAAAGGCTACATGTACAGATGCAAATCTGTGTGTGTGTGTGTGTGTGTGTGTGTGTGTGTGTGTGTGTGTGTGTGTGTGTGTGTGTGTGTGTGTGTGTGTGTGTGTGTGTGTGTGTGTGTGTGTGTGTGTGTGTGTGTGTGTGTGTGTGTGTGTGTGTGTGTGTGTGTGTGTGTGTGTGAGACTACAGGATATGTCTGTATAGTGAGATTTGCCCTGCCTGCTCATAGAAGCGTGTGTGCGCGTTGGAGCTATGTGCAACTCAAGGCATATGCTCGAACCGGAGCTGCCTGGACGCTGCAATCATGTTGTGACCTATCCGTGCTGAGTGTGCTGACTTTTCGTACAATGTCCCACTGTCTGCTTCCTGCATAAAGTCAAGTGCTCAAATGTCGCTCCTCTGTTTTCATTTAAACAGCTCCTTATATCCGTTAGCGCAGCTAGCTAGCACCAGATGCTAACAACAACAATGCACGTAAGGTCTCTCTCTCGCTCGCTCGGGCCACACATACACACACCCTCCCGGTCCTCCAGATGGCAAGTCGGTGCCTGCCGGTGAGCGTGGAAGTGTGGTCTGCCACAAGCGGGCAGCAGGAGCGGGGCTCAGCATCAGCTTGTAGATGGTATTTTAAACTCGATGCGCTCTGAAACTACGGGGCGGCCGAGGACAAAAAATACACATGCGTTAATCACGTTAAAATAATTAGTGGCGTAAATCTTTTTTTATTATCGGTTATCGGTATCGGTATCGGTCATGAGAAGCAGGAAGTTATCGGTATCGGTTTCAAAAACCCAATATTGTGCATCCTGTAAGGAAATATTTGTATGTATTCGTGCAAACTATCAAGATGCTTAAAAAGGGAAAATGATTTGTGTAGAAAACTGGGCTGGTTTTGGGCCTGCTAACATATGGTTTTGTGAGGACAAAGGAAGAGGGGGAAGGTGTGGAGTTGACATAGTCATCTCAGATCCCTGTGATAAGGAAGCTGAGCCACTGGGATTGGGGACTTAAGATGTGGGGTGTTGATGATAATTTGGGCAGCCAATCACTGGTCTGGAAGGGAGGCGCAGATAACTCCTCCTTGGGTCAGCGAGGGATATAGACAGAAACCCCGCTGTGTTCGGTCTCTTTCTTCTCTGGCTGGCTGGCTGGCTGGCTGGCTGGCTGGCTGGCTGGCTGGCTGGCTGGCTGGCTGGCTGGCTGGCTGGCTGGCTGGCTGGCTGGCTGGCTGGCTGGCTGGCTGGCTGGCTGGCTGGCTGGCTGGCTCACGTGAGTATCAGGTAAATGTGGGATCCCACAGAACTGTATGTAATTTGTACTGTATTGATTGTACTTGATTGTATTGCATTGTATATTACCATTAAAGTGGATTATTGTTAAACGGTTACTTGTAGGTTCTGGGTTTCCTTCCTGTAAGATAATGGCTCGTGTAGGAACGCGAGGAGGTTTAAGCTCCTAACAAATGGTGATCTCCGACGTTTCCGAGTAGACAGGGCTGTGGAAGGATTCAGAGGACCACACTGGGTCGGGAACAAGCACTTTTAGACGCCTTGGACAATAGCAGGGCCATGTATGATTGTCTGTAGGCGTTTCAGAGTGTTTTTGAAGTTTGAATGGAGTATACAATGCATCTTTTTTACCATGTTAGGAAAATTATATATAACACGTGAACGTTGATCGTCAGGTATAGAGAGTCCTGCGTAACAAGAAATTAGAGCAGTTTAGCGTGGATCTTCAGGTAGTTTAGTCCGGAAGTGACGTAGGAGCGGTGCAGTTCGTGGGATGTGCGGTGTGAGTCCCACACGACGTAACCTGGATGATCGATATTTAAGATCGGTCCGCCGTTTATAACTGGGGGTAAAATAAGAGTCCAAGACCAAATAAGCGAAAGTGTCAGCGGACTTTTATCTGTTAAATCCTTGGGAGAGAGCGCTAACGTCACCTACATTGTGACGAGACCGGCTCCCGTTTCCCTTGTCTGTAAAAATTAATTTGAAAGGCTGACGTAAACATAACGTTGATCGCAAGGTAGGCAGAGAGTCCTGCGTGACGACATATGAAGCACGTTATCAAGCCGGACAAAATGTAAGGGGAATAAATCTGTGTGATTTTTACCTAAATAACCTGTATGAGCATTGTCTATGGATATCAGACATTCGCTCAGAAGAGTGAAGCTCATTTGTGCTCTGCTGCTGCCATCTAGTGGCTGAAAGGGGGGGAAGCACGTTAATTAAGTCAGATAAATAAAAGCGAGGTCAATATATTGCGTATATTTAAAGAAATGAGCTGTCTGTAGGTTGTCATTGTTGATTAGTAAAGACCTTGTTTTATGTTGGTAAATGTAATGATACAAAAGCAAGCTATTCATCACAATTGTATTTTTAGGTTATGAATAAGACAAAAATAGTGGCCTAAGGGATAAGCAGAAAGGTTTTTGAACGCTTGTCAGTTATGACAAGGCGTTTAGGTTTTCAATGTGCGCCATCACGTTAAAACAGGATTGGTGGCATTTTCAGTTCATTGCTTGCTTCCACACGCCTTCCCCCTCCTTGTCTCTTTCACGACTATAGTTAATGCATTAGAACGATTGTCAACTTGCCGTGTTTCTAGGAATCGGCCTCGCTGTTTCGGAGCGGCCTTTTAAAATAAAAGCCAAAGGCCGCTGTTCGCCAGAGATGCCTTCACAATAAAACAGTAATTACCTTAACAATATATTTAACTTATATTGCGTCTTTAAATATTGATTTTAATTCATTACAGATCTAACCTGCTTGTAACACAACTTTGATCAAAATAATAGGATAAGCAAGTGGTTAAAGGGGGTTTCCTGTCTGGCTCATTTGATTTAGAACTGAAGTAAGGGAAAATAGTGTTTTATGAGTCATTCCTCATGGTTTCTGAAGATAAATCATCAGTTTGTCTGGACTTTGATATAGAGATAGGATCATGGTGGAGAAGGAAGACCTTTTTTGGTTTCAAATTAAAGAAGAGTTTAAGGATGAAGTAAGCAGGACTTCAACTGGCCAAAAGACATTTTAAAGTTTAATATTCTTGGTTAGCAAACAAGACATCTGATTATTATGTCACACATGATAATCTTGCTATAGGAACTAGCTTAAAATATTGGAGTAAATATGTAGATGTTCTTTCGTAGTGTGTGGAATATGTGATGCTGGAAACATGTACGTTTTTCAATGTATAGGAGAAAATGTTTTCCTGAAAGAGTTATGTTGGGTACATATGTAGCAATGGATGAAACAATTTTTAGAGTGAGTTTTTGTAATATCATTTGTAGACATCAATTAGGTTGTTTAGATGGCATTTAACAATTAAGACAGATAGTATGATTACAAAGAGTCAGAGTGGAAAGGGTTGGATTTATTTAACCTCAGTGTGCTAGATTTTTTTATAGGTAATGCGTCCCGAGACCTGGACTCCCCCTCTGAGTTAGAAAAGGCTACGGTCCCGACCCTCCAAGCAGACAAAAGACCTAACCCAACAGGAAACTCCTCCTTCTCCATCGAACAGACAGAGAACCAGAGCTGAAACGACAACAACAAGACTGCAGCCAGAACTATCTCCGCCTGTGACATCCAGAACCAGACAGCATGCTGACGGGCAGAAATCTACGCTCATCAGTCCCTCAGACAGGACCATGAAGTTCCAAGCTGAGCACAAGAGCAAAGTGTGGGAGATGAGAGCAGAATCTGCCCCCCATAAAAACAGCAGAGAGACTGTAAAGGAGGGGATAAAATGCAAAGCAGTGCAAGATGGGGCATGCAGAGGTAACTGGGCCAATGGCTGACAGCGGATGAAGTTACAGCTGATGGACTGAAGAGAACACAGAATCAGAGGAGTTGGCATGGTCGATTAGAAGTGAGGAGGCCGGGGTCACGGCTTGAGAAAACCAGAGGAGGAGAAAAGGAAAACGGGAATGAGTGAGTTTACACATAAACACACTTATTCACAAAACGCACATTTAAAGCATAAATACGTAAAGACAGAAAGATTTATTAAATTAAAAATAGCAGTAAACTATTAGAGTAAAATGAGAACACACTGAGGGTTAAAGGGGGCCACATGACAAAGTACAACCATATTCTTCAATCTTTTCATCAGGTTAACAGAATATTCTTTGACATTTTTATTCACGTGTGAATAAAGTAGTGGGATAGTTTTGGGAACCACTCTATAAGACACATCTTTATCTGTATGGATAATGTTAAAGGGAGAGCTGGTGCCAAGCCAGATATAGTATTCCAATCTAAATAATTGATTTCACCATTGTAGCATAGTTATTACCATGGGAAATATGAAATGACTTCTGTTTTTAAATCCTTGATAAAGGAGGGAGGAATGGTTGCATGTTCGGACATCCAGGGTTCCACACACTGCTAAAGAGTTTAACATTGGTTTTTAGGTGGACCAGAATGGATGACATGTGGTTGTTATACCATTGTTATCGTGAACAAAACATAAATAAGGACATAGTATCTGCTTGAAGATGAATGGATTTCATATCCTAGAGGGGATTAGTTATTGTGAAGACTCCACAAGGTATCTACTAATGTATTGTAAAGAACTTGAATTGACTTGATAAATAAGTGAAGATAAGAAGATGTATGGCCCATAAATTAGTCAAGTGGTAAATAAAAATAGCGGAAAAGAGGGGAACTATTAAAGGGAAGTGGAAAATCAGTCTAATACACACTGATACAAAAAAGGGGGGGGCATGAAGGAAGTATGCACTGGATTTTTTATTCGTGTGTGAATTTGGTAGTGTTTTAATTTGTTACAGTATTGATCAGTTCAAAGGGAGAGTTTTAGTAACAGCTCTATAAGATCAGATAAATATTTATTTATATAGGTCATGTTGAAGGGAAAGCTGGTTCTAAACAAAATATAGTATTTCAATTTGAGGTACTGGTTTCATGTTCAGACACCCAGAGTTCCACGCACTGTGAAAGAGGGTAACATTGTTCTTTAAGTGCACCAGAATTGAAGATAAATTGATAGAATGAGTTATGGAATAAATAGCAGAGCTTTACAGATCCTAGTAATGTTTTGACACAAGATAGTGAGGTACACATGTTTCTGAAATAGATCTATTAGTCATTTTAATACTAATTAGGTGTAAATGAATTGCAGTAATAGTAATAGTACAATAAGGAAGTGACATTTTTTTGGCTAGACACTTTTCAGGGAATGTGGGAAACAGCAAGGAGGGGTTGGAGATATCTTGAACATTATAGTTGTAATTGTGAATTAATAAATGATGGTGCTCCATATATACAGATTTGTATAGACGGAGGATGCTGGCCTGTGCTGGAACATCAAAGTCTCTGCAGAGCACAACACATGGCCAAAAAGACGGAGACCAACTGACCTTTGACCCTGACAGACAGGGTAACTTGGGAAGGCACTGTCAATGACTGACTCTGCGGTGAACCTGACCAAACCTGACTTTACAACCTGACAGTGTGAGTGTGAGTGTGTGTATGTCTGCACCTGATCAGTGCAACTGCGTGATTTGAAACGATGACTAATCAAGCATGTTTTGGACTAACACATTATTTTTGTGTGATAATAATGTGTGAAATGAGAGCTTTCCTAACATTGCACAAAAGGGGAAACCGTATCTAATCTGGTTGATGATGTTTCACTCCCACAGGAGGTGGCGGTTTGAAGAATGTGAAACTCAAACTAGGAAATTTGGAATTCTGTTTCTTTTAGAACTGAATGATGGAGAGAAACACTCTCAAGTGTTTACTGGGAAAAATGTTTGGTATTGTCTTATAATCCATTATGACCTGAAGGTTTTCTTCCCATACAGGTTTTTGTTTACACATGAGAGAATGTGTAAAAAAGGGGGAGTGTAAACTTTACAATGTACATTTTTCATTTAGGGACTGAAAGGAACCTGCTGCCCAACTCCATTGTTCAATCTGACCATTGATTGACAGTTTTAGAATTGACCGGCTCCATATTTGGGGATAAGAGGCTGTTTGGTGAATGTTGACATGTCTCTAGTATTGATTGAGTTATAGCAGGTAACACAGGTAGAGAATCAGAGGCCAAGGGGCTACCAGAGAGATGTAAGTCCAGAATGAAATACTGGAGAGGCTGACCGGTGAGTAATGTGTCAACTAATGTTTCAACAGGTATTAAAGTAACTGAGGTTTGAAATGTAGAAAGAACATATTTACAGTTAAGCTAAAACATAGTAATGTAATGAGACACAATGTGATTTGGACAACATCATGTAACTAGTCTGGTAAAGAAGTAAAAGCCATAGACTTTATTGTTTAGGTCATTATGGGGATATACATTTCATCTACATTTAGAAAGACATTTGATGACAGTTGGTGGGAATTCTGTATTCATTTTTTCAGTGGGATAATATCTAAGCACTGACGGGTAGAAGCAGTATCACCAGGAAGCCATTCACTTTGTTAGTATTGTGATTTTGGTTGTTTTTGAATCCATAAGATTAGTGTGTTTCTTTACCAGAAACATTAGCAGTTCAAATCATATTTTTAGATTTGTAATGGGATCTCAGGGATTTCATTTAAAAATAAATACAGATGCTTGTCAGAAATTCAGAGCTATTGAAATATGTTATTTAGTTTACCTAAAGATGTTGGGGTTCTTATTTAGTGGGCACAGTCCAAGATTCTGAAGCAGCACAATTAATTTAGAAAACCTGTGCACACACGTCTGTTGTTTTAAGACACCCCACCAACAGGCTCCAAGTTGCCACGCACTGGTGGGTTAAACAGCCGAGGGCCCCAGAGCCCGGAGCGTAGGCTTGAGGGATTTGTATCAGATTTCTCCACACAGGTTGTTGATGCCAAAAGGGGGACAACTGGTACCACTGTGCGGAGCCAGTGTGCGGCGGGGGAAAACACCTGCGAGGACCCTAGACGACATCAGGACGGATCGGGCTCTCATCAGGGAGGTCGACTCGGAGGCTGTCATCAGCGGATTGGAGGAGAAGGACATCCATCATCCATCCAGCAGTCGTCCCGGGAGGCATCATCATCGGACCGGAGAAGGAAGATCGGGAGGACATCTATTCAGCATCGACTCGGAAGCCGCCATCAGCGGATCAGAGGGGACAAAGACACGGCAAGCCAGGACGGCACAGGGGACTCCACTCTCCGCTGAAACAGGAGTGTGGGTTAAGTGCAACAAGACGGTGTATGGAGCCAGCCAGGCCTGCCAAGCTATGGGCAGCCTCTACCATGACAGCTGCTTCACCTGCAGCGCCTGTAGTCGAAGGCTGAGAGGGAAGGCGTTCTACTATGACGCAGGAAGGGTTTTCTGTGAAGAGGACTTTCTGTACTCTGGGTTCCAGCAGTCTGCAGACAAGTGCAACGCAGGTGGACATCTAATCATGGACATGCAGGCCGGCAGGCCCTGGGGAAGTCTTACCGCCCCGGTTGCTTCCGCTGCGTCATCTGCAACGAGAGCCTGGACGGAGTGCCCTTCACTGTGGACACTGAGAATAAAAAGTATGGAGACTCAGCAGACAAGGATGCAGTTTTTTGCAAGTGCCTTGTGTAAATTGCACTCTCTTTTTAAGAGTGCAAAAGAGGGAATTGTAAGGAAATATTTGTATGTATTCGTGCAAACTATCAAGATGCTTAAAAAGGGAAAATGATTTGTGTAGAAAACTGGGCTGGTTTTGGGCCTGCTAACATGTGGTTTTGTGAGGACAAAGGAAGAGGGGGAAGGTGTGGAGTTGACATAGTCATCTCAGATCCCTGTGATAAGGAAGCTGAGCCACTGGGATTGGGGACTTAAGATGTGGGGTGTTGATGATAATTTGGGCAGCCAATCACTGGTCTGGAAGGGAGGCGCAGATAACTCCTCCTTGGGTCAGCGAGGGATATAGACAGAAACCCCGCTGTGTTCGGTCTCTTTCTCCTCTGGCTGGCTGGCTGGCTGGCTGGCTGGCTGGCTGGCTGGCTGGCTGGCTGGCTGGCTGGCTGGCTGGCTGGCTGGCTGGCTGGCTGGCTGGCTGGCTGGCTGGCTGGCTGGCTGGCTGGCTGGCTGGCTGGCTGGCTGGCTGGCTCACGTGAGTATCAGGTAAATGTGGGATCCCACAGAACTGTATGTAATTTGTACTGTATTGATTGTACTTGATTGTATTGCATTGTATATTACCATTAAAGTGGATTATTGTTAAACGGTTACTTGTAGGTTCTGGGTTTCCTTCCTGTAAGATAATGGCTCGTGTAGGAACGCGAGGAGGTTTAAGCTCCTAACAATCCCTAATTTATACCTAGAGTTTTGTGCTAAGTGCGTTAGCATGTTTTCGCTCAGGGCTCATTTAGACCCTTCTTGTGAGACTTGTGTTTTGTTTCGGTAAAAATGGTTCATATCATCAGTTAGCTGAGTTTCTTCCCGTTAGGAGGGTATGACACATTCATCGTTTTTGTAATATTAAGAAGACCTGAGACACAGTGTTGTGAAAAAAAAGACCTGCCGAAGGGGTCTTTGGGGCTTAACAGGTCAATGATTGTATCACTGAGCACAATCTCGATTTTATGTTTTTAACGGATTGAACAAAAATAACAGTGCAGCTATTTTTATCGAATCAACCCCTCCCAACTTCAGTTTTATGAGTCAGGAAAGAATGCATAAGAAAGGGGGTGGAGTTGCTATTCTGTTCAATGATTCCATTCAATGCAGGAAGACATCTTATGGGCACTTTGCTTATTTTGAATATGTGGCCCTTCAGCTCAGATGCTCCTCTCGAGCTCTGTTCCTAAATATCTGTAGACCACCCAAATACTGTGCAAGCTTTTTTGATGACTTTACTGAACTGCTGTCTATAGTGTGTATTGACTTTGACCGTCTAGTCATTGTTGGTGATTTTAACATCCATGTTGACAACCCCCAGGACAGAGGGGCTAAAGAACTGTTTTGTGTTCTTGATAACTATGGACTGACTCAGCATGTGACGGAGCCCACGCACAATAAGGGGCACACTCTGGACTTAATTATCTCAAAGGGTCTGAATATCTCTAAGGTTGTGGTGACTGATGTTGCGCTCTCTGACCATTCCTGTGTGTTCTTTGAGAGCTCTATTTCTGTTCACAAGAATTTTCAAAAAAAGGTAACCACAAAGCGATATTTAACTGAAAATACTAGGGAAATGTTTACTCAGAATTTTTCTTCCACACTTTTCCCAGCTAACATCTCAGTAAATGAGCTAGTAGATCATTTTAATTAAAAAATGTAAAGTAAAAGGAAGTGACTGGCAAGAAAATATCTCCATGGAGTAAGGCCATGACCGTGAGAACAGAAAAAGTGTCGAAAAGCTGAACGCAGGTGGCGAAAAACAAATCTCCAGGTGCACTTTGAAATCTATAAAGAGAGACTTGGCCTTTATAATTTGGAATTGAAATTTGCCCGACAGTCTTTCTTCTCTGATATCATTGCCAAAAACAAAAACAACGCACGTGCCTGATTTGCTACCGTTGACAGACTAACAAACCCCCCAGTGTCAGTAGCCTCTGCATTTCTATCCACCAGGGCGTGCAATGAATTTGCCTTCTTCACTGACAAAATTCAGAAAATCAGACAAGCAGTCAGTGCCTCTGTATCAGGTACAGCAAATGTGTTGTCTCTGTGTCCACTTAACATCAATTCAAACACCATGACACAATTCCATCAGATTAATGATAAAAACCTAGAGGACATTATGCAACTTCTGAAATCCTCCACCTGCTGCCTTGATATTATTCCAACAGGGTTTTTCAAAAATGTTTTTCCTTGCATGGCCTCAGATCTACTTCATATAATAAACAAGTCTCTTCACTCAGGTGTTTTTCCACAGACCCTGAAAACTGCAGTCATTAAACCTCTCTTAAAAGAGAATAATCTAGATGCTTCAGTAATGAACAATTACAGGCCCATACCAAACCTCCCATTTCTAGGTAAAATCATTGTTTTTCAACAGTTGAGTAATTTCTTGCATTTAAATAACTGTTTGGATGTGTTCCAGTCAGGCTTTCGTCCAAACCACAGCACTGAGACTGCTCTTGTCAAGGTCTTCAATGACATCCACTTAAACAGACAGTGGCAGAACTTCAGTGTTAGTATTATTAGATCTCTGCGCTGCGTTTGTGTTGTTGTTGACCACAACATATTACTAGACCGACTGGAAAACTGGGTGGGACTTTCAGCAACAGTTCTAAATTGGTTTGAATCATACTTAAAGGACATAACAAACTTTTTTTCTATAGGTAAATACAAATCTGAGTTGACCAGCATGACATGTGGGGTTCCTCAAGGCTCCATCTTGGGGCCTCTTCTCTTTTGCATCTACATGCTACCATTGGCTCAGATAATGAAAAACAACAACATAAGTTACCATAGCTATGCGGATAACACCCTAATTTGCATAACCATTTCACCAGGAGACTATGCTCCAATTCAAACACTGAGTAAGTGCATTGAACAAATCAATGACTGGATGTGTCAGAACTTTCTCCAATTAAATAAAGATAAAACGGAGGTAATGTTTTTTGGAGCCAAGGCAGACCGTATAAAAGTTAGCGCTGAGCTTCAGCCTGCAGTGTTCAAAACAGATAAAGCCAGAAATCTAGGTGTAGTCATGGACTCTGACCTGAGTTTCAACAGTCACATTAAAACAGTTACTAAATCAGCCTACTATCACCTAAAGAATATATCTAGGATTAAAAGACTAATGTCACAGCAGGATCTGGAAAGACTTGTCCATGCTTTTATCTTCAGTAGACTCGACTACTGTAATGGTGTCTTTACAGGTCTCACTAAAAAATATATTAGAAAGCTGCAGCTAATTCAGAACGCAGCTGCTCGAGTCCTCACTGACACTAAGAAAGTGGATCACATCACTCCTGTTCTGAAGTCTTTACACTGGCTTCTTGTTTGTCAAAGAATATATTTCAAAAATACTGCTGCTGGTTTATAAAGCACTGAATGGTTTAGGCCCAAATTACATTTCTCACCTGCTTCTAAATTATGAACCATCGAGATCTCTCAGGTCTTCAGGGACTGGTCAGCTTTCTGTCCACAGAGTCAGAACTAAACATGGAGATATCTGGATCAAACTCCCAGAAACCTGCAGGTCCGCTGCAACTCTGACTACTTTTAAATCCAGGCTGAAGACTTTTCTTTTTGCCGCTGCTTTTAATTGAAACCGAGCGGTTGTGTTTCGTTTTTGGTTAATGAACATTTGGGGCTAGTAACCCCAGGGAATCAGTGTCTGGGGACTTTGTCCTGGCTGATTTTCTCTGTGTATGCTGCTCGGGATGTTTACGACTGGAGCACACAAAAACACGACTCTAGACAAAAGATGATTCAAAAAAGGTTTTACTGTGATGATAAAACAAGGTAATCCATTCACAAGGTTCAAAACGATCTGGCACTTGGCACAGGGAACACACAGAATATATACAAAAGCAAGGGACTCCACAAGTGCAAACAATAAGGGCGGGGCAGGTAATCAGGTCAGTGGACAAACAGGCAAGGTAGGAATCGAACTACCTGAAATAAGAAGGGAAATGACAAAGTAAAACAGGAAATGGCAGACACGGACTTGACAATATAGACTCACAGAGAAATAATACTAACAGATCTGACGAGACACAACAGTACCCCCCCACCCCCCTCTACGGCCGACTCCGGACGGCCCAGAGTCCTGTGGATTAAGTCTGAAAAAGTCCTTTATCAGTTTCTGATCCACAACAAAACTTGCTGGTACCCACGACCGATGTTCTGGACCGTATCCTTTCCAGTCTACAAGGAACTGTCGGCCGCGTCCTCTCTTCCTGACTGCTAGCAGTTTCTTGACATCGTATATCAGACCGCCGTCTAACATCCGGGGGGGAGGAGGAGGCTTGGATGGAAGAACCAAACGACTCTCCCGAACCGGTTTGACTTTGGCAACATGAAAGGTCGGATGGACTCTCAAGGACCTGGGCAGGCGTGGGCGAACAGCCACCGGGTTAACAACTTTCGTTATGGGAAACGGACCCACAAACCTCGGAGCCAGCTTCCTGGAGGCCACACACAGGGGCAGATCTCTTGTAGATAGCCAAACCTTCTGCCCGGGTTTGTAGGCAGGTGCCGGACGACGATGTCGATCTGCTGTCTTTTTCATGCGAGCAGCACCCTTCAGGAGAACCTGGCGAGCTCCTGCCCAGACTCTGCGACACCGCCTCACCAGGGCATGTGCTGACGGTACAGTCACTTCCTTCTCTACTTCTGGAAACAGAGGAGGTTGGTAACCATAGGCGCAGTGAAAAGGGGAGAGATCCGTGGCAGATGTAGGTTGGGTGTTGTGGGCATACTCCATCCATATCAGCTGCTTGCTCCAAGTTGTGGGATTCTGGGACACCAAACACCGTAAACACGTCTCCAGTTCCTGGTTGATCCTCTCTGACTGACCATTAGCCTGTGGGTGGTAACCAGATGTGAGGCTGGGAGTGGCTCCTATCAGGCTGCAGAATTCCTTCCAAAACTGGGAAACGAACTGCGGCCCACGGTCTGACACCACATCTCGAGGAAATCCATGCAGCCTGAAAACATGAGACAAGAGCGCTTCTGCTGTCTCTTTAGCAGAGGGAGATTTGGGCATGGGGATAAAGTGAGTCATTTTGGTGAATCTGTCAACAACAGTGCAAATGGTGGTGTTACCTGCAGAGGGCGACAGTCCAGTGACAAAATCCAGCGAGATGTCAGACCATGCATGGGCGGCTTGGAATGGACAAAGGTTGCAGTAGACCCATAGGAGACTGGGTAGAGGTCTTATTCCGAGCACAGGTAGTGCAGTCTGCCACATACTCAGTAACCTCCTTCTCCATTTTAGGCCACCAAAACCTTTGCTTTATCATGTACATAGTTCGTGTGATACCTGGATGACATGTTAATACAGATGTGTGAGCACAGTGAATCACGTCAGAGCGGACAGATGGGGGAACAAAGAGACGGTTAGGGGGGCCACGACTGGGTACGGTTTTCCCCTCTAAAGCTCGATTTACCTTAGCCTCAATTGGCCATGTCACCCCTCCTATCACCTGAGTGGGCGGTAAAATGGACTCGGTCTCCTTGGAAAGAGCCTCTGGGTCAAAGAGCCTAGATAACGCGTCTGGTTTGGCGTTCTGTGAGCCAGGACGGTAGGAGAGAGTGAAGTTAAACCTATTGAAGAATAAGGTCCATCGTGCCTGTCTGGAGTTTAACCTCTTAGCCTTGTGTATGTACTCCAAATCTTTGTGGTCTGTCCACACAATACATGGCTGTTCTGCCCCTTCTAGCCAGTGCCTCCACTCATCCAGTGCTACCTTCACGGCTAATAACTCTCTATTGCCTACATCATAGTTCCTTTCAGCCGCAGTCAACTTACGGGAAAGGTAGGCACATGGATGGAGCTTAATGTCTTTCTCTGTCCTCTGTGAGAGGACTGCCCCGATGCCCTCGTTGGAGGCATCCACCTCCACCGTGAACTGCCGTTGGGAATCCGGGATGGTAAGTATTGGAGCTGTAGTGAAAACTTGTTTTAACTTCTGGAAGGCCTGGTCTGCCTGTGGGGTCCACACAAACTGAACAAACTGAACAGAAGGAGAGGTGAGTACATGCATAGGAGCGGCAATAGAACTAAAATTCCTAACAAATTCCTAACAAGGAATTGTTGGACTTTTTTCCTGGAAGAGGGTGTGGGCCATTCAGCCACAGCGCTCACTTTAGCAGGATCCATCATTATCTGGTCAGGACCCAGGATGAAACCCAGAAATGATGTGGAACTGACGGGGAACTCACATTTTTCAGCCTTGACATAAAGTTGATTGTCCAACAACGTTCTTAATACCTAACGAACATGCGGAACGTGTGAACCTTCATCACGGGAAAAAAAAAATCAGGATATCATCAAGATAGACAAAAACAAAATGATTCAAAAATTCCCTCAGCACATCATTTATGAGAGCCTGAAAAACGGCAGGTGCATTTGTTAGACCAAAAGGCATTACCAGATACTCATAATGTCCGCTTGGAGTGTTGAAACCAGTCTTCCACTCGTCCCCCTCCCGTATCCTCACCAAGTGGTAAGCGTTACGCAGGTCAAGTTTTGAAAAAAACTCTAGCTCCTTTCAACAGTTCAAACGCTGAGGTCATAAGCAGGAGGGGGTACTTGTTCTTGATGGTTATGTCGTTTAGGGGGCTGTAGTCGATGCAAGGTCTCAGGGATCCATCTTTCTTCTCAACGAAGAAAAAACCAGCTCCGGCGGGAGATGACGAGGGACGGATAAGACCCGTTCTGAGAGAGCCGTCTATGTACTCTCTCATAGACTCTCTCTCTGGAGCTGAGAGAGAGAACAGTCTTCCCTTGGGCAAGGGGGACCCAGGCAGGAGATCGATGGCGCAGTCATAGGCGCGATGAGGAGGAAGGGATGTCAATTTAGTCTTATTGAACACCTCCTTGAGATCTCGGTAGCAGCTGGGTACGTTCGAAAGGTCAGGGAAGTCTGAGTCTTGATTATTTTCATGTTCCCTGTCATTGTCTATAATGGGCTCTCTGACAATTTCAGCAGTCTTGTCCCTGAAACACGAATGAGAGCATTCGCTTCCCCACCCCAAAACCTTACCAGTCCGCCAATCAATGTGAGGGTTATGTTTGCACAACCAGGGATAGCCCAGAATTACTGCATGCTGTGCAGAATTAAACAGATGAAAAGTCATATACTCTGAGTGTTCATGATCAATAGTTATTTTAAGAGGCATGGTTCTATGAGTCACTTTGCACATGAGAGTACCGTCCAGAGCGCTAGCTTCAAGTTTCTGAGTCAATGGCACGGAGGCAATTTTCAAACATTTAGCTAACCCCCAGTCCATAAGATTAGCGTCAGCCCCTGAATCTACAAGTACTTTCAAAGCTATGCTGTGCTCATTATTACTAACCTCAACCTGGGTCATGGAACGTGAAGGGAAATCTGCGGTTCTCAATCGGCTCACAAGCACCCTCCGTCTTACTGGTGAGCCCCGTCTTTTAACGGGCAGGCTCCCAGGAAATGTCCCTGCTTCCCACAGTAGAAACATAAACGCTCCCGGAGACGCCGCTGCTTTTCCTCGGGAGACAGCCTGGCCCTTCCGAGCTGCATGGGTTCCTCTTCTGTGTTCCCCGAAGCAGGTTCCACGGTAGAGGAGGAATTGTGGGTCCGAAATCCGGGTCGTAGTGGAGATCGTGCAGGAGGTGGCGCTTTCCTGGCTTTCTCCCTCCGTCGCTCTTGCACCCGAGTGTCTGTGCGTATAGCCAAGGCGATCATACTGTCCAAATCCGGCGGAAGATCAAGAGGAACAAGAAGATCCCGCACAGAGTCACTGAGTCCGCTGAAAAACATATCGTATAGTGCGTCTTCATTCCAACCACTGTCCGTGGCCAAAGTACGAAAATCAATGGCGTAGTCAGACACACTCTGATTCTGCTGGGAGATAATAATAAATAATAATATATCAATTTTATATAGCGCTTTTCTGAACCCAAAGACGCTTTACATTTGGGAGGGAGGGTAGACAAACAAAACAAAAACAAAGACAGAACCAAAAAGAAACAAAACACAACAGAAAAGCAGTCAGGAGGAAGTTGATTGAGATATATGTCAGGGATCTGGTAGCTTCTCTCCCCGGTGTGGTTCGGTCAAAGATCTTTTTTATAGTCTCAGTGAATAGTTGGAGAGATTTACACACCGGAGACTCCCGTGCCCACTCCGCCGTAGCCCAGGCTTCCGCTCTTCCCGTGAGGTGGGACACAACGAACGCCACCTTGGCTAGATCACTGGGGAAAGCAGCAGGCTGGCAGGTCAAATGTAGGTGTTAGGAATGGACTGCAGTTACCGGACTCGCCCGAAAACTTCGCTGGAGGAGCAAGACGAATCATGGAAGCTGGCATGGAAAAAACAGCTGTAGGCTCTGGGGCCGGGGCAGCCACGTTGGAAGGAGCGGCAGGCACACTATCCAACCGTGTGAGTACATTATGGAGCTGTTCAGCCAGGTGATTAATTTGTGTTGTAACTACGCCACGAAACTCACTCTGGCTGCTAGTCAGGGTCATTACTCCCTGGTTTATGTCCTTCATTTCTTCCTCCTGCTGCCGCAGACGTTGAGCCTGAGAGCAGAGCGCTGCCCTCAGGGTTTGAGAGTCGGCTGAGTCCATTTGTTGGCCAGATCGTAATGTTACGACTGGAGAACACAAAAACTGATAGGACCCAAATGCACGGCTCTAGACAAAAGATGATTCAAAAAAAGTTTTTACTGTGGTGATAAGCAAGGTAATCCATTCACAAGGTTCAAAACGATCTGGCACTTGGCACAGGGAACACACAGAATATATACACATACAAGGGACTCCACAGGTGCAAACAATAAGGACGGGGCAGGTAATCAGGTCAGTGGACAAACAGGCAAGGTAGGAATCGAACTACCTGAAATGAGAAGGGAAATGACAAAGTAAAACAGGAAATGGCAAAGTAAAACAGGAAATGGCAAAGTAAAACAGGAAATGGCAAAGTAAAACAGGAAATGGCAGACACGGACTTGACAATATAGACTCACAGAGAAATAATACTAACAGATCTGACGAGACACAACACGGGACGTATGTGCCATACAAGCGTACACAGCTCATGTTCGGAGAAACCTTAAAGAAAGGCATCAGTAAACTTCTGTGTGAACTATTCATATCTTAAACTGCACTGTAACTTTTTATTCATGTATTTTTTCTTTTAATGTTTATTTTGTATCTTTGCTTTTTAAATGCCTTTTTCTGAATGTCTTTCATTTTTATAAAGCACCTTGAATTGCCTTGTGTTGAAAGGTGCTATATAAAATTGGCTTGCCTTGCCTATGATTAAAATATTATACAATTGTACAAATATATATTAATAAAACAATTGCGTAATTACAAGTGTCACCTTTAATATCTAGCAATCACTCATTCATTTATTTGATATTAATTGCTGCAGCTGTAAAGCAAATTAAAGTATCCGTATGCACGCCTTTTTATTTTCATGCATGAAACACCAAGAAAAAGCCTGCATAAAAATGACAAATCTCATAAACTAAGCAGTGAACAACCTATTACGCTTTCAATTATATCTACAGTTGCAAGAAAAAGTATGTGAACCCTTTGGATTCTCCACACATAGCGTTGTGTGTTCCTTCCAAACAACTCAGCGTTGGTTTCATCTGTCCACAGAACATGTTGCCAGTCGTGCTGTGGAACATCCAGGTGCTCTTTTGCAAACTTCAAACGTGCAGCAATGTTTTTTCTGCACAGCAGTGGCTTCCTCCGTGGTGTCCTCCCATGAACTCCATTCTTGTTCAGTGTTTTACGTATCGTAGATTCGTCAACAGAGATGTTAGCATGTGCCAGAGATTTCTTTAAGTCTCTAGCTGACTCTCTAGGATTCTTCTTCACCTCATTGAGCATTCTGCGCTGTGCTCTTGCAGTCATCTTTACAGGACGGCCACTCCTAGGGAGAGTAGCAACAGTGCTGAACTTTCTCCATGTATAGACAGCTTGTCTTACCGTGGACTGATGAACATCAAGGCTTTCAGAGATACTGTTGGAACCCTTTCCAGCTTTATGCAAGTCAACAATTCTTAATGGTAGGTCTTCTGAGAGCTCTTCTGAGCATCAAGGTTCACATCTGGCAATGCTTCTTAAGAATAGCAAATTCAAAAGTGGTGTGTATTTTTTATAGGGCAGGGCAGCTTTAACCAACACCTCCAATCTCGTCTCCTTGGTTGGACTCCAGGTGGGCTGACTCCTGACTCCAATTAGCTCTTGAAGAAGTCTTTAGCCTCGGGGTTCACATACTTGTTCCACCCTGCAGTGTGAATGTTTACATGGTGTGTTCAATAAAAACATGAAAACATATAATTGTTTGTGTGGTATTAGTTAAGCAGACTGTGTGTGTCTATTGTTGTGACTTAGATGAAGATCAGAACACATTTTATGACCAACTTATGCAGAAATCCAGGTCATTCCAAAGGGTTCACATACTTTTTTTTGCAACTGTATAAGTCCATCAAATAAAAAAAAAAAAATACATTGCTGACATTTTAACAAGACTAATGCTTCTTTTGTGAGCTTTGTGAGCCGATGTTCTTCTCCCACCATCATCGCTCAGGACCTCAAATGCGAGCAGAACATCTGCTCCCTCAGCGAAAAAGCCCAGCAGAGGATGTTGTTCCTGAGGCAGCTGAAGAAATTCAACCTGCCAAAGACAATGATGATGAACTTCTACACATGGAAGCCATCCTCATCCATCACCAGCACGCTTCCAGGACCCTGGGGCGGGCAGGGAAGATAGTGGCAGACCCCTCCCACCCTGGACACAAACTGTTCACCCCCTCCCCTCTAGCAGGAGGCTGCGCTCCATCAGGGCCAAAATCTCTCGCCACCTGAACAGTTTCTTCCCCTCCGCTACCGGCCTCTTAAACAAGAGCCGGCCCCCCCACTGACACTTTACCTCAGCCACTCTATAGACTCTATATGCATCACATTAATGCACACAATGCACAACAATATTTTGTATTACAGCTAATTTTTATTACATATTTTATTCCTCTATTTCATTCCATTGCAAAGTAAATACTGTTATATTTTACTTTATATTCATTATTTTTAATGTTTTCTCGTTCTCTACCTGTGTTTTTAATTCTTGTTTTCATGCAAATTCCTCGTACGTGTAAACCTACCTGGTTATAAACCTGATTCTGATTCTGATTTAAATTAGCTTCTTTTGATATCGAAGTGTTTTTGTGTTTGTGGTTGCAACAAACAAGAAGAATAATCATGTTTGCTTTTGTAGTAAACTGTTAGTCACCTTCTTCTGAATCCTAGTCAGTCGCTCCCTCTACAATCCAGCGTAAATTCTCATGTTTTAGGATTTTTTTCTTTTGATGAATACATTTAACTTCCTTATAGTGACTATGTTGCTCAAAACAGGACATTCATGCTGATATGAAACTCCAATTTGACATTTAAAGAGTTCAACTGCGACGAAACTGCAGAGGCTAACACGGTGAATGAAAAGGAGCGGTTCCAGAACACCCACAGTCTGTGGGGGAAAAGACAGTTGAATCGTCAGATAGATGCATGTGTGATTATTATCATGTGTCCTCTTCAGAACATGGGGGCGGTTGGGGCCTGCAGGCAGAGTGACGAAATATGTGCAGACACAAATAAAGCACTTCCTGTTTGAGGCAGGCAGCTCCAACAGGCGGCTTCCTGATCCTCACACCAGCCCAGGTTCAACTGGTAAAATGAACACAAGATGAAGAGCGAGGCTGAGCAGAGCGTCATCCATCCTCATCACTGAGGCCGATTTTACAAAAACAAGCAAGTGAATTCAAGAAAAGGGCAGGAGGCTCTGGTTCTGCCTCAGTGAAGGTGGACTGGCAGCTGAGTGGGGCGGCTTCACGCTCCATCCACAAGTTCTGAGCTCTTTCAAAAACAGAACTGGCTCTCCCGTCACTTAGTCATGATTGCAACATTATACAAGAAAAACACGCTTCTTTCTGCGATTTCTGTTGTTTTAAACTCGAGCGCAGCAATTACAGAATCCACAGAACAATAATCGCTGGGTGGTTTGATAATCCATAAATTGTTCAGGTCATTTTTCATGCAGAAATGGCAAAAAGGTGCTTATTTTAGGTTCTCTGATATCCAAAGTAGCTTTCTGCTGATTCATGTTACATCAGAATGAATATAGTTGGGTTTCAAATAGACAAAAACATCAGCTTGGAGAAACTGAGATGGACATTTCTCACTATTCCCTGACATTTTAAAGACCGAGAAATTACTATTGGTGATACTTAGCACAGACGTGAAAAAGAAAGAAAGATAAATAAAAGTTAATGAAGGTGAACAAAAACAAGCTTTCTAAGAAAAACACATTTCACGTCGAGTAGAAGAAAGAAACCGAATGCTTTTTGATCACTACTAAAGCAGTCGATATTATAAATGATATTAATTGCAGCCTTTTTTAAACATATACACTATTTGTGTATATGCTGATCTCCCTGCTGTGCTTCAGCTGCATGCACGTCTGAGCTCATAGAGACTGAAAGTCTGCAGAGCACCTGCTCGTTCTCAGTCTGTTGGAGTTCAAATGAACAGACTGAAACTGTGACACAGTTTCACCTGCTGAAGATTACTGATCTGCACACGTAAGGGAATAAGACAGTGTACATTAATTCCATTACACCCCTCATACTATTTTATTCCTCTTGTGTAGCTTTGCAACACATACAATTGTACACACAATTACTTTGACATTTGTAAATGTCAAACACAAGTGTAACTAATCCGCATTAGTGCCTCCTGTCAACAGGTACATGGTTACTGCATTGTAGTCACCTGACGCTTCTCCTGTCATGACAGGTCACAGTGTTCACTGAGAAAGGACTTGAGAAAAAGGACAAGAGTATTTTGATTTCTGTCATGTTCACACACGTGGGATTTGAAGGCTGCGGCAGATATGTTAGTGAAAGATTTTTTATAAAAATCCCACGTGGGAGGAGTTCCGTTTTTATGTATTGAGCAAAGGTTTCACATCCCTGTTTGCAGTCGGATCATGCACTTTGGACCTTTGTTCAGCCTTCTAAGTACACATACTTGAAGAAGAAACACAAAACAATGGCTAGTTTTCTATAAATCTTTTGGTAGTTTTTGGCAACTTTAAGATCTCCTCACCCCACTCATTAACTAGCACAAGTGAATTAAATTAAACTAGTTAGTGGCAGCCTTTAAAGCGTGTCCTTTGTTCACTCCACTTGCTTTTAACGGTAGAACTAATATTCTTCTGCTTTCTGTCTCCCTGCACCTGCCAGTTATCTTCCCCTTTTCAGTGTTGTGACTCCACAGCAAACACAGATGTAAGATAATGATAACGTTGATAACAAACAGGATGAACAACAGAAGGGAAAGGAACTAAAGCAGCATGAAGATCTGACTGCGATGTTTGGTTCCAGTTCAGCCGTTACAGCAGCCATGATAAGATTTTCATCTTGAAACAACACATTTATATCTCAGAAAAAACTATTAAAACCAAAAACATAGGATACAACAACAAAAAAGATTAATACATACCATAAGTTAAAAGAGACTGTATTAAAATGAGTTTCAAAGCATGAATAAACTAAATATAGTGTATTTTCAGATGTGTCTGTGTGTGAACGAAGTGATTGTGTGTCCTTTAAAACAAATATAGGAACAAGTCTATTTTTACAAGTTTTTGAATGTCCATGTTTGTACTAGTGTTTTCCTTCTTAAAATGTTTTTAAAATATTTTTGAGATTGGTTGAGCAGGGTATACTTGTACTTTTACTAGTCCTTTATTAGAGATGTGTCTGTTGTTTGTGTTTGTTTTTAGTGTCAGGGTGGAACCCTTGTCTTTTTCTCTGCAAACAGAATCTACCTACGGGTACAAATAAATAACCTGAACCTGAACCTGAAGTCTTTCTCTGAGAACTCCATCTCTCTTATAGCCATTCTGACAGATTCTGTAACTTAGAGTGATGCAATGTAGGATACAGAACAGGCATAGCTTACAATGTAATCCTACATGTTTCAGTGTTTCCACATTCCTTCTACCATCTCATCAATCTTGTGTGTGCACGCTTCAACTCGTACTCTCCTCGCCTTAAAACCCCTCGTGGAAAGACTCATGTTACACCACTTTGGATATTGTTTGACTTGTTGGGGAGTCCTTAAGTTAAAGAGGCCCGATTGTGCTTCTTGGGTCTTTCTCTTTCCTGTAGTGTGTTCTATACTGTAGGTGTTAGTGCATGTAAATGGTCTGCAAAGGCTACAATCCCTGTGTTCCCTCCAGAGGGAGTTTCTCTCCCACGCACTCCATAAAAATGGTCTTGTCTTTAATAGCCTAAACTAATGACTCTTTTAGATAACATTGCTACCATGCGAACCTTTCCAAGCACCAAGTCCTAAGAGAGACAGTTTTGGGCCTTTTCATTATGTGGGCAGTTGCGAGACAACATTCCTGAGCCCTGTGGCATGTCTGTGGGGCTTGGGAATCTTCGCCAGATATCTTAAAACAGTGAATAATAGAAATAAAGGTCTCTTTACACAGGGTAAAAGGCAAATATGAAAAGTGTGCCTGTCAAAATGGCTGATATTCCTCGTAGTTCCTCGTGCCAAGAATGTAAGATTGTCTGTGCCTTATCACTTGTGTTCTTAAAATCCCAGAACCATTGCCCACAAGCCCCCCCGACCACTCATTCCCCATGCTCTGTTCCGGTGTCTGATTTATGAATCCCACTGCTTTTCCCGGAAAGACTCACTTTATGGCTGCTTAAGGTTATGCAGTCATTTGAAGTAGTTGTGGTCAGCCTTGCCAATTGGTCAGAGCCTAGGATCTGCATTCTCTGGTTCCATATTTAGTATAAAATATGCCGCCTTGGAATACCGCAGTGAAGTTGGTTTTAAGTTTGATATTCTGCAGACTTTCACTCCGAATCCAGTGGCGTCTTGCAACTCAGTTTCACAGTCAGAGGAGGGGAAATGTAAAGCTTTACAACATTATCAGAATATGGACCAAATCACACTTAAAAGGACGTAACATGTGAAAAATAAGGGAGTCAAGTTTTAAATGGAATCACTGCTTCCAGCATAGGAATAGTTTTGGGCACATTACGCGCTGTACAAACCTAACTTTTGTGTTGATTTAATGTTTGTAATATGGAAGAAAGGAAACAGTCTAATGAGGCTGACGCTGTGATACGCAGATATGTGACCACCCACTTCTGCTGCTTCAGAGAAGCTATTGGAAGGGATGTGCATGTTTATTAGCAAGAGTGGAACGGAAAGAATTGCTCCCTAAAAGGGCTTTTAAAACAGATTCATTCATAAGCCTGACTTTATAAATGCTACAAACATACAGTAATGGTAATACGACAATGGTTTGTTTGCATATTATTTGTCTTCACATTAAACAGAGCTGTATGCCCTGGGCAGTGATGGATGCTGAACATTGCAGTACTGGATTTACACATGTTGTTTTTTCAGTGTATTCTAGGTCATCTAAAAGTTGATAAAGAATACATGCCTGATGATTTAGCTTTAACATCTGTAACATTGATCATAGAAAACATGAAATAATGCTATTTTAAACGTATTTTCTAAATAGTATGTTTCTATACGTTCTTGTCAATGTGGTGCCAATATGAATCCAATCTTTACTAAGTGAAAAATGATGCAAACTTAGTACAGCCAAATGTGTCTGTGTTAGTCAGTGATGGTGGAAAAACCAAAGGCTTAAAAATACAAAAAAGAATATTAAGAGTAACAGGACATTTTGAGCTAATTGCTAAAGTCAACTTCAGATTACTTTATTGTTCATTACATAAAATGGAACATTTCTCTTTGGCACGGGCAAATAAAACCACTCTCACCAAACCCAGCACAACACACAGTTCAGACTGAATCACACTGTTGTTCAGCAGCTCTTATACCATGTGTATCACGGTGGCATTGATACCAGCTGGAGGTTTGCATGTATTTGGCCACAAATGATTTTCTCATGAAAATTCATCCAATAGTTATTCGAGACACATCAACCTTATTTATGTCAACCTCATTGATGAAAGAGAAAAAGATTACTTCTTTGGAACATGAATTCCTGTCCATAAATATCCTTCCAGAAGTTGTTCAGATGTTTTTGGCCGAAAGAAAGGAACCATTGCGGTTGTCATGGAGATACGCCGCTATAATGTGGATAAAAGTATTGTGACAGCTACAAGAGTAGAATTTAAAAAATGATATTTGTGAGAGTTGTAAGTAGACGTTTTTATTCCAGGAATGATGCGTTTGCAGTATAATAATAATGCATTACATTTTTTATTAGAGCGCATTTACAGGTGCTCAAAGCGCTTTACAAGTACACATTACACATATTAGACATGTAAGAGTCATTACTGCGGACATTACCCACAGGCAGTGTTGGGAAAGTTCACTTTCTACATGAACTAGTTCAGTTCACAGTTCACATATTTTAAAATGAACTAGTTCAGTTCATAGTTCATAATTCAACATTTTGAACTAAAGTTCATGGTTTCAAAAATGAACTAATTTATAGTTCAATAGTTCTTTTTCAATACGTTGCTGCGAGCTATTATTTGTCTCCTGTACGATGTTAATGGGCCATTTCAATTTTTACAATATCCTCAGAGGGCCGTACAAGTTATTGACCTCTGCTTAAAAAAACTAAAATCACAGCTCATTCATTTCATGCTGTGCAAAGAAAAAGCAACCTCCTAATCCAGATATCTCACCATGACTCGCGTATGCATGCACGTGCAGGGTGTGGCGTGACCACCTAAACAGAAAGATAATTTATGGACACAAGATGTGTGCAAATGTATTTAGTTTCCTATCCATGTGAACATGGTTTAAGTGGGGGGGACCTAACCTCCTCTAGGGGGGTCCGGGGGGCATGCTCCCCTGGCAAGATGTGTTGCACTTTTTGAGAGCAAACATTAGGAGATCTATGGACACATCTCTCAACACCCAAACACAACTGTAAGCAGATTTTCTTTTAATTTATGGATATTTGACAAATCACTACCCTTTCAAACTGTATTCTTCTTTATTAATAATGTCTTATAGTATTTTATACCTGTTTACTTTATTCTCTTATTTTTTTATAACTATAATGATCATATAAAGATGTGCCTTTACCTCACTGGTTGTAGACAAAGCTTCTTATATTCGTTAGCATAGCTAGCTAACCAGATGCTAATGACAACAACACAGTTATTATAGTATGACAGATGAGCAGATCGCCACTGGGGCTTACAACTAAAGACACAGACACGCAGAAACTGTGCATGTGTACGGACTTATCGTACTGCAATTTCTGAAGTGCTTGGAGTGGCGTTCTGGTGCTCTCCGTCAGAACTGCACCCCTGTCAGTCGAGACATATACCACGTGATGAGCAGGGGCGTTAGGCTCGTGTTGTGTTCAAGGACCCTGACCCTTGGCCAGGAAAAACAGGTACTCGCTTGTTAATTTTTTGGCGGTCTAGATTTCTTTCATTTTTTTATTTTTTGCGTGTGTTTATAAATTACCTCGAGGGCCGTACCAAATTGTCTCGCGGGCCGTATACGGCCGGAGGCCGGAGGTTCCCCACCCCTGCCGTAGAGTCTCACTCTGAGCGAGTGCTGCTGCAGCTGCTCTCGGCTTCGTCCATACTAATTCATTCATTCATTCATTCATTCAATGCTCGGCCGGTTTCCGCGGTTCCACATTGTTTGTTGTGAGGAGTCTGACTATATTTAGTATATTTATATTTTAGTGCGACAGCCAGGGGTGGACAGGCGCGTACGCGTCACAGGCAGCTTGCTGTTGCCAGATTGGGTGGTTTTCCGCATTATTTTGAAGCCTGTTTACGGTGTGGTTTAACTGGGTTTTCGGCTGAAAGGCATATGAAATCTGGCACACTTTTGAACGCCGTTATAATACAGTGCTGAGAATGAACGCACGTTTGAACGCCGTTATACAGCGCTGAGAATGAACGCGTTCTCAATTACGTTCATCTAGCGGAAATACAGTACGTTCAGTTCACGTTCGCCCAAAATATGAACGCGTTCATGAACGATCGTTCATTGAACGCGTTCAGGTACATCACTGCCCACAGGAGCAAAGGAGTAAAGCGTCTTGCCCAAGGACACCAGCGCCCCTTGATCTGATGACCAGCGCTCTAACCACTGCGCCAAAACCGCATAATGAAAAGTATTCAGTATTGTTTGAATCACAAACATAATTCATGGCGGCACCATCTGCTGAATATCAGTTTCAGCACAATCCAACCCAAATGGTAATTACTGTGATTTATCTTATCAACAAGAACCTTTTTAATTCTTGTGCCATATCCTTCTGGGATTGCTTAAGTGTGCAAGAGTCTCAAACAGAAGCAGCTGCAACTTGTATTAACAAGAATGAAACTACAGAAAAAAAGTTCGGGAAAGGGTAAAGGGAGGTGAAGAGGTAATGATGATACGTTTTTCTCCGGAAAAGGGGAGGAAATGAATGCAACAATCATTAGCTGGAGGTAAATTCTTATATATTAGAGAGAGTAGACTGATCGGGTTTATTTAGCAGAAAATAGCACTTTTAATCAAACCTTTGGAAAGTACCCGTTTTCTCCATCTATCAGCGATCACTTTCATATGGAAACACTCCTTTTCTTTCGTTAGTAACATCACATCCACATACCTTCCACCTAATGGACCTTTGTCGAGCTAATCTATGCATGTTTGCAGATTGGTGGTGGGATGATCAAATGCTTTTTTGTGTTGCTATGATAACCATGAGAGGGAAAGCATGCCCCACATTTATGTGACATAGAAAGGATGTAGGTGGGAAGATACGTTCTGGAGATGAGCCATATAATGAGGAATGTACTGCAGAGATAAAATCACTTCTGGTGAAATAACCTATAAATGTAACTTGTTGAAACACTTCTAATGTGTTCCTCTGAAAACATTAGTGATTGCCAAATCAAGATGCAGACTGTGTGGGAAATGATTTACAATTGGATACTGTTAATATTTAGTTTCCAACAATGTTGTTCAAATAAAAAGTAACCAAACTGCAATATCACTGCAGACAAATCCAGCTATTTATTTATGATCATATTCTTAGACATTTTCAGGGGCATCTTTGTCTGCTTTGAACCCTAAGTAATTATGACTGTTTACAATAATGAGAGGAACATAGTGGCATAAACATTTAAAAAGCCTTTTTTGTTTGTACAACATAGACATGCTGCGCTGACATTGTTTTAGTTTTTTCTTGCAAGGTTTAAAACTGAGGAAATATCATAATTGGCCACCATGGCAAGAGCTTTTCGAATTCTACAAATACTGAGGAACAGTTCTTCAATGCTTCCTTTCTCATCTCCTTCAGCATGGGAAACACTCACAGGTCCATTTTATTTACCAAAGGAAGTAAGATAAATTCCTCCCACAACTTCCTTGTCAGCTAATTTAAAAGCAACTCCCAATTCATCCATTGATTACTGCTGGCTTTATGTATCAAGCTTCTCATAGCTCTCCACAAAACAGGTACAAAACAAATAAACTGGGGTGGGATGGCAGTATTTCGTGGTTAAATGCAGAGCCATATAATAGAAGAGTTACGACATCTCCGTTCACTCCAATGGACCACTTTTTTACAGCAATGGCGGATCGTGGAGCCTCTCAATCGTTCCCCGGAAGTTAGCGCCAAGGCTGGCAGAGCTGTGGAGTTGCAGCATAATACACCGTTCGTGACGGACTTTTAAAGGTAAGAAGAAGTTAAAGATTTATATTGCGGATATTATCAGTACATCTGATTCAATATGAACATGTGTATTAAAGGATGTCAGTGGATTATCCCTAAATTAGTAGATTTAGGAACGTTACAGATAACAGATTAAGCTAGCATACCGAAGCAAGTTAGCAACACACGTTGAACAGCCTTTTAATTGTACATTCCGTTCTCTTAATGTCATTCCGTCCAACATGTTGAATTAGAGAAGAGGGGCTTCTAAACGGGATTGTATGCGGGGGTGGAGGGAGTTAAATATTAGATAAATATAACTTTGGTGCGTGTAAGAGTGAGTGTTTTTAGCAGAGCCATATTGTGTCCTTGTGATTCTGTTGATTATTACCTGTCTGTATAATGTTGCAGCTCAGCTGATTCTGGATTGATGGCAAAGGGAGAGGGACTTAAGTGAGAGTGAAAACACAAGGTAAGTTTAATACTACTGTTTTATATAAGTAAACACCTTATCTCCCCAAGGCATTTCCCATCCAATAGGTGTGCTGTGTGTTGTATAACCCTTTCTCCTGTCTGTTACTCCCTCTTTCAGCACAAGAACCAGAGGGGGATTCAATGGAGCCTGAATACCTGCACTGAGACCCTCACCCTGCACCCTGAGTCTCAACTCTCAGTGTTTTTCAAGCCTTTCCCTGTTTTTTTGTATTAAACAAAACATTAAGCTTTCCCAATGGTGTGGTTTTCGTTTTATGAAAAAGTGCAAATGCAGTGTTTGTATATAATTACATCACATATTGTGTTGCTGTTGGTCGTGAAATTGCTCCTGCTGACTTGAGCCAGCCATTTTCCCTCCACTCTGTGTCAGTGGGGAAGCCGTACATTCGTACTCCTTTCTCTGAGCGATTGGAGCATCCCCAGGCAGCACATCAAACCATGGTGGCGACTAGGAGGCAGCACAGCAAACCAGGACAACACGGAGGAAAAGGCACCGACAAACTGCATGATATGCTATTCAATGTTTATTGAATTCCATGTATTTGCAATGGATGTTCCTAAAGCAACACATTTAACATCATCATCATCATATGCTGCTAGTCCTGCTGCTGCTGCTAGTCCTTTGATAGTCACCTGTCGGTCTCCTGTCCTTTCTGAAAGCCATAAAGACGACATTAGTCATTTAGATAACTTGTGTCCTCAATTACCAGGGGATTACTGAAACTACCATGAATTTAAGAAAATGGTAGAAATGAATCCAATCTGAATTTTAAAGCATTACTTTAGATCCCCTCCCTCTAAATGTATCCATAAACATTAGAACGTGATGCTCCTGACTACCATACAAGTTTAAGAAGATAATATTGGTTTGAAAGAATTCAAAGCTATAAATAAACAGCAACAGTCTCTTTAACCAAGTCACTGTTAGCCTAACATGTAAACTAGTTGTTCACACTAATCCTAATACTATCACTTAAAGGTGGGGTAGGTACATTTGAGAAACCGGCTCGAGATCGCTAGAATTTGAAAATACACAACCGGAGAAAATCTGCCACTTCCTTATAGAGCCCCTCCTCCAACACTGAACGCGCACATGACCAATGAGGGCACGAGATCAGTTTGTGCCCCGATGGAAGGCTGACAGGCAGGTAGGCCATCCCAATCCGTTAGCCTTTTTACAGTATACGGCTTCCACAGATGACATTTTTTTATGGATTTTTTGTCAAAGCACTTCAGATATTCATTGCTATCGGGATGTTAAGAGCATTCCATGGAATATAACAAAAGTGTATCTCGAGCCGGTTTCTGAAATGTACCTACCTACCCCACCTTTAATATTAGCAAATTCTATTTTATTTTTTAAACATATTGATGTAAATACATACACATATCGATTTGTTGTATAAATATTGCAAATCAAAACCTTTATTCACTAATAATTACCAAAATCGTAGTTCTATCTCCTGTTATGAATGCATTCACATTGCCAGCCATGAACTTCCGGGGAACGATCCTCGTCTACATGAACCACGTGACGATAACCGTTTTTGGACTTCCGTTGTCGTAACTCTTCTATTATATGGCTCTGGTTAAATGCATTTCAATCAATCAACAACTTTATTAATCCCGCAAGGGGCAATTGGTTATGAGCAGCAGTTTATGTCATGCACACAGGCAGGAACATACCGGAAGAAAACACACATATACACCCGTGAGCACAGATGTGGATCATTCCAATTTAAATTATAAATAGTTCACAGCATCACAACAATAAATAAATAAATAATCAAGTTAAAAGCCTTTCAAGAATTTAAAAGTTTGAGTGCAGAAGGGATGAATGATTTTGAAAAGCGATAGTCTTTAGAGCAGGTTAGAGCATACCTTCGCCCTGATGGCAACAGACGAAATGTGAAAGAACATGACCTGAGGCCAGAATGCTCTCTGTTGGTTACAGTCTTTTCCCCAAACTGTTATACCTTTTGGTTTTTGTACCGATAAAACATCAACACCATGCTTTACAGGTGTTGATCTGCACATTCTGTTATTGTTCACCCTGTTTCCATTCTTTATGCTAAGCTAAGCTAACCGGCTAACCCTCTGCAAGAACGCAATTATGCATATTCCAGTACAGTAAATAATTTCCACATGTTCTATCACAAATATATTTCGGAGGAATCTTATATATCATGTCAGTATAAAAGTGTTATCTACAAAAAAGTGTTACCAGCAGCACTTTAATCCCCCTCATATATTATATTAAAAGGAGTGATCGTTGCTTAACCCTGCAGCAGAGATAGTGTCAGTTATGCTGGGCTACTGTTTCTTGTTTCCGTGGGAGTTGAGCGGCATTTTGCCTGACCCCCGGCCGGACTACGTCTGTGATGCAAGCCCCGGTCCCCTCCTGACCGGGGTCAAATATTGACTGTGTGGTCTGTAGGCCTATAAGTAAATGCTTTCCCAGAGAAAGGGAAGACACTAAAGTCTACATCTAAATCCACACATGGTGACTTCTCCGTGTCTTAATCTTTGTTTTCATTTCTTCATTTGCACCGCTGTCTCAGAGGAGTGAGACTCTGTGGGATAGTTGAGAGAGCGTTTAGTTTCCAATCTCTGTGAGAGGCCATGTGTAATGCCCCTGGAATGACCGGACAGCTGTATCGCAACAACAAGTCCTTTAACACTCTTTAAACACCGTGCACCACATGTTGTCTCTTTACATTGCAAACACAATGCCCCCACGTATGTATTCATCTGAATGTGTTTTACATCTGACAGCATCAAGCTGTTGGCTTTGACAAGTCGGAAACACATGCAGCTTCTGCCAAGCAACTGTGTTTCAAAACCAGAGGTCTGCAAAGCATCATCAATGAGACACTAAACAGCACATGTTGCTGGAATAAGACAAATGGGGAAGCAATTGGATGTTGTTTTAATCTTTTTTTTTATAAATGCAATTATGCAGAAGCTCAGATCATATCGCTTTTGATAGGAATAATGGGAAACACAGATAAGCCGTCATTTATTATAAAACCCTATCGTAATTATCTTCTTGGCTTCCTTTTGAGATGGGAAGTGAGATTAGATATTGTTGACCGTCTTTGCACGACAACATCTCGCTCCCATGTGACGTAGTGTTCGTGATGGATTTCGCTCTGAAGATTTTCAAAAACATTCCCAAGCATGCTTTGTCCTCTTGGCCTTCTTTAAAGCTGGCTTCACTCGGTTGGTAAACACCGTGCCCAACAACCGCTGTGTGCTTGAAAGGAGATTAGGCCAGTCACAGGCTGGCAAACCTGTTGGCATGGGAGAGACCAACACTGAGCAGGCCTGAGGAGGACACACTATGCACACACACACACACACCACACATCACACACACACACACACAACAACACACACACAACACACACACACACACCCACGCACGCACATCACACACACACACACACACCACACACAACACCATCACACACACACACACACACACACACACCACACACACACACACACACACCAGGGCTGTTTGAGAAGGAGAGACCAGAGGACATACAGAGATCAACCTTTGACATTCACGGCATTGAGATGAAATATTGAAAACAGCAACAACAGCGACTTACAGGATCAAATACTGTACATGCATTGCCACTGTCAGGACAGCAGCTACCTTTGCAATGTACAGTATACGCATGAGGTTACTTTAAAGGGGCCCTCTTCTGCTCATGTTCAGGTTCATATAGTATTTAGTGTCTCTACTGGGACATGTCTCCATGCTTTCATGTTCAAAAAGCTTTGTTCTCTTACTGCCTGTGCGGCAGCACGTCCTTTCACCCTCTGTCTGAAACCAGAGCCCAGTCTGCTCTGATTGGTCAGCTGGCCGGCTCTGTTGGGATTGGTCAACTGCTTAGAGATGTCCCGCCCCTTAGCCTAGCACGTACAATGTGTTGGAGCGCTAGCCAATACGAGCCAGGTGTTGTTACATAGTGATGTCACTATAAATAATAATAATAATAATAGATTAATTTTGTTAGTGCTTTTACAGGTGCTCAAAGACGCTTTACAGATATAGTGAAAAGAAAAGAACAACAAATAAATATATAGTTAAATTTAAAGTCAAATAATAGAAAAACAATCGCACATTAAAAGCCAGATTGAAGAGGTGAGTTTTTGTGAGTGTTTTGAAGGTGGTGAGGTCAGTGCAGTCTCTGATGGGTTGGGGGAGTGAGTTCCAGAGGGAGGGGGCAGCGACGGAGAAGGCTCTGTCCCCCAGGTCCGGTGTGATTGATGTGGGTGGGGATGGATAGGAGGGGGGCTTCTGATGAGCGGAGGCAGTGGGAAGGGGTGTGGTGGTGCAGCAGGTCTGTGAGGTAGGGGGAAGGGGTGTGGGGGTGCAGCAGGTCTGTGAGGTAGGGGGAAGGGGTGTGGTGGTGCAGCAGGTCTGTGAGGTAGGGGGAAGGGTGTGTGGTGGTGCAGCAGGTCTGTGAGGTAGGGGGGGGGGTGTGGTGGTGCAGCAGGTCTGTGAGGTAGGGGGAAGGGGTGGTGGTGGGCAGCAGGTCTGTGAGGTAGGGGGAAGGGGTGTGGTGGTGCAGCAGGTCTGTGAGGTAGGGTGGGTGTGGTGGTGCAGCAGGTCTGTGAGGTAGGGGGAAGGGGTGTGGTGGTGCAGCAGGTCTGTGAGGAAGGGGGGGCCTGATTGTTGAGGGCTTTGTGAGTAATCAGGAGGACTTTGAAGTTGATTCTTTGACGGACAGGAGCCAGGGAGGTTCTGGAGGACGGTAAGGTCGGATGGACTCTCAAGGACCTGGGCAGGCGCAGGCGAACAGCCACCGGGTTAACAACTTTCGTTATGGGAAACGGACCCACAAACCTCGGAGCCAGCTTCCTGGAGGCCACACACAGGGGCAGATCTCTTGTAGATAGCCAAACCTTCTGCCCGGGTTTGTAGGCAGGTGCCGGACGACGATGTCGATCTGCTGTCTTTTTCATGCGAGCAGCACTCTTCAGGAGAACCTGGCGAGCTCCTGCCCAGACTCTGTGACACCGCCTCACCAGGGCATGTGCTGACGGTACAGTCACTTCCTTCTCTACTTCTGGAAACAGAGGAGGTTGGTAACCATAGGCGCAGTGAAAAGGGGAGAGACCCGTGGCAGATGTAGGTTGGTTGTTGTGGGCATACTCCACCCATATCAGCTGCTTGCTCCAAGTTGTGGGATTCTGGGACACCAGACACCGTAAACACGTCTCCAGTTCCTGGTTGATCCTCTCTGACTGACCATTAGCCTGTGGGTGGTAACCAGATGTGAGGCTGGGAGTGGCTCCTATCAGGCTGCAGAATTCCTTCCAAAACTGGGAAACGAACTGCGGCCCACGGTCTGACACCACATCTCGAGGAAATCCATGCAGCCTGAAAACATAAGATAAGAGCACTTCTGCTGTCTCTTTAGCAGAGGGAGATTTGGGCGTGGGGATAAAGTGAGTCATTTTGGTGAATCTGTCAACAACAGTGCAGATGGTGGTGTTACCTGCAGAGGGTGGCAGTCCAGTGACAAAATCCAGCGAGATGTCAGACCATGGGCGGCTTGGAATGGACAAAGGTTGCAGTAGACCCATAGGAGACTGGGTAGAGGTCTTATTCCGAGCACAAGTAGTGCAGGCTGCCACATACTCAGTAACCTCCTTCTCCATTTTAGGGCACCAAAACCTTTGCTTTATCATGTACATAGTTCGTCTGATACCTGGATGACATGTTAATACAGATGTGTGAGCCAGTGAATCACATCAGAGCGGACAGATGGGGGAACAAAGAGACGGTTAGGGGGGCCACCACTGGGTACGGTTTTTCCCTCTAAAGCTTGATTTACCTTAGCCTCAATTGGCCATGTCACCCCTCCTATCACCTGAGTGGGCGGTAAAATGGACTCTGTCTCCTTGGAAAGAGCCTCTGGGTCAAAAAGCCTGGATAACGCGTCTGGTTTGGCGTTCTGTGAGCCAGGACGGTAGGAGAGAGTGAAGTTAAACCTATTGAAAATAAGGTCCATCGTGCCTGTCTGGAGTTTAACCTCTTAGCCTTGTGTATGTACTCCAAATTTTGTGGTCTGTCCACACAATAAATGGCTGTTTTGCCCCTTCTAGCCAGTGCCTCCACTCATCCAGTGCTACCTTCACGGCTAATAACTCTCTATTGCCTACATCATAGTTCCGTTCAGCCGCAGTCAACTTACGGGAAAGGTAGGCACATGGATGGAGCTTACTGTCTTTCTCTGCCCTCTGTGAGAGGACCGCCCCGATGCCCTCGTTGGAGGCATCCACCTCCACCGTGAACTGCCGTTGGGAATCCGGGATGGTAAGTATTGGAGCTGTAGTGAAAACTTTTTTAACTTCTGGAAGGCCTGGTCTGCCTGTGGGGTCCACACACAAACTGAACAGAAGGAGAGGTGAGTACATGCATAGGAGCGGCAATAGAACTAAAATTCCTAACAAACTTCCTGTAAGCAAATCCAAGGAATTGTTGGACTTTTTTCCTGGAAGAGGGTGTGGGCCATTCAGCCACAGCGCTCACTTTAGCAGGATCCATCATTATCTGGTCAGGACCCAGGATGAAACCCAGAAATGAAGTGGAACTGACGTGGAACTCACATTTTTCAGCCTTAACATAAAGTTGATTGTCCAACAACTTTCTTAATACCTGACGAACATGCGAAACGTGTGAACCTTCATCACGGGAAAAAAATCAGGATATCATCAAGATAGACAAAAACAAAATGATTCAAAAATTCCCTCAACACATCATTTATGAGAGCCTGAAAAACGGCAGGTGCATTTGTTAGACCAAAAGGCATTACCAGATACTCATAATGTCCGCTTGGAGTGTTGAAACCAGTCTTCCACTCGTCCCCCTCCCGTATCCTCACCAAGTGGTAAGCGTTACGCAGGTCAAGTTTTGAAAAAACTCTAGCTCCTTTCAACAGTTCAAACGCTGAGGTCATAAGCGGGGGGGGTACCTGTTCTTGATGGTTATGTCGTTTAGGGGGCTGTAGTCGATGCAAGGTCTTAGGGATCCATCTTTCTTCTCAACGAAGAAAAAACCAGCTCCGGCGGGAGATGACGAGGGACGGATAAGACCCGTTTTGAGAGAGCCGTCTATGTACTCTCTCATAGACTCTCTCTCTGGAGCTGAGAGAGAGTACAGTCTTCCCTTGGGCAAGGGGGACCCAGGCAGGAGATCGATGGCGCAGTCATAGGTGCGATGAGGAGGAAGGGATGTCGCTTTAGTTTTATTGAACACCTCCTTGAGATCTCGGTAGCAGCTGGGTACGTTCGAAAGGTCAGGGAAGTCTGAGTCTTGATTATTTTCATGTTCCCTGTCATTGTCTATAATGGGCTCTCTGACAATTTCAGCAGTCTTGTCCCTGAAACACGAATGAGAGCATTCGCTTCCCCACCCCAAAACCTTACCAGTCCGCCAATCAATGTGAGGGTTATGTTTGCACAACCAGGGATAGCCCAGAATTACTGCATGCTGTGCAGAATTAAACAGATGAAAAGTCATATACTCTGAGTGTTCATGATCAATGGTTATTTTAAGAGGCATGGTTCTATGAGTCACTTTGCACATGAGAGTACCGTCCAGAGCGCTAGCTTCAAGTGTCCGAGTCAATGGCACGGAGGCAATTTTCAAACGTTTAGCTAACCCCCAGTCCATAAGATTAGCGTCAGCCCCTGAATCTACAAGTACTTTCAAAGCTATGCTGTGCTCATTATTACTAACCTCAACCTGGGTCATGGATCGTGAAGGGAAATCTGCGGTTGTCAATCGGCTCACCAGCACCCTCCGTCTTACTGGTAAGCCCCGTCTTTTAACGGGCAGGCTCCCAGGAAATGTCCCTGCTTCCCACAGTAGAAACATAAACGCTCCCGGAGACGCCGCTGCTTTTCCTCTGGAGACAGCCTGGCCCTTCCGAGCTGCATGGGTTCCTCTTCTGTGTTCCCCGAAGCAGGTTTCACGGTAGTAGAGGAATTGTGGGTCCGAAATCCGGGTCGTAGTGGAGATCGTGCAGGAGGTGGCGCTTTCCTGGCTTTCTCCCTCCGTCGCTCTTGCAGCCGAGTGTCTGTGCGTATAGCCAAGGCGATCATACTGTCCAAATCCGGCGGAAGATCAAGAGGAACAAGAAGATCCCGCACAGAGTCACTGAGTCCGCTGAAAAACATATCGTATAGTGCGTCTTCATTCCAACCACTGTCCGTGGCCAAAGTATGAAAATCAATGGCGTAGTCAGACACACTCTGATTCTGCTGGAGATAATAATAAATAATAATATAATCAATTTTATATACGCTTTTCTGAACCCAAAGACGCTTTACATTTGGGAGGGAGGGTAGACAAAACAAAACAAAAACCAAAGACAGAACCAAAAGAAACAAAACACAACAGAAAAGCAGTCAGGAGGAAGTTGATTGAGATATATGTCAGGGATCTGGTAGCTTCTCTCCCCGGTGTGGTTCGGTCCAAAGATCTTTTTATAGTCTCAGTGAATAGTTGGAGAGATTTACACACCGGAGACTCCCGTGCCCACTCCGCCGTAGCCCAGGCTTCCGCTCTTCCCGTGAGGTGGGACACAACGAACGCCACCTTGGCTAGATCACTGGGGAAAGCAGCAGGCTGGCAGGTCAAATGTAGGTGTTAGGAATGGACTGCAGTTACCGGACTCGCCCGAAAACTTCGCTGGAGGAGCAAGACGAATCATGGAAGCTGGCATGGAAAAAACAGCTGTAGGCTCTGGGGCCGGGGCAGCCACGTTGGAAGGAGCGGCAGGCACACTATCCAACCGTGTGAGTACATTATGGAGCTGTTTCAGGCCAGGGTGATTAATTTGTGTTGTAACTACGCCACGAAACTCACTCTGGCTTGCTAGTCAGGGTCATTACTCCCTGGTTTATGTCCTTCATTTCTTCCTCCTGCTGCCGCAGACGTTGAGCCTGAGAGCAGAGCGCTGCCCTCAGGGTTTGAGAGTCGGCTGAGTCCATTTGTGGCCAGATCGTAATGTTACGACTGGAGAACACAAAAAACTGATAGGACCCAAATGCACGGCTCTAGACAAAAGATGATTCAAAAAAGTTTTTACTGTGGTGATAGCAAGGTAATCCATTCACAAGGTTCAAAACGATCTGGCACTTGGCACAGGGAACACACAGAATATATACACATACAAGGGACCTCCACAGGTGCAAAACAATAAGGACGGGGCAGGTAATCAGGTCAGTGGACAAACAGGCAAGGGTAGGAATCGAACTACCTGAAATGAGAAGGGAAATGACAAAGTAAAACAGGAAATGGCAAAGTAAAACAGGAAATGGCAAAGTAAAACAGGAAATGGCAAAGTAAAACAGGAAATGGCAGACAACGGACTTGACAATATAGACTCACAGAGAAATAATACTAACAGATCTGACGAGACACAACCGGGACGTATGTGCCATACAAGCGTACACAGCTCATGTTCGGAGAAACCTTAAAGAAAGGCATCAGTAACTTCTGTGTGAACTATTCATATCTTAAACTGCACTGTAACTTTTTATTCATGTATTTTTTCTTTTAATGTTTATTTTGTATCCTTTGCTTTTTAAATGCCTTTTCTGAATGTCTTTCATTTTTATAAAGCACCTTGAAGTTGCCTTGTGTTGAAAGGTGCTATATAAAATTGGCTTGCCTTGCCTATGATTAAATATATACAATTGTACAAATATATATTAATAAAACAATTGCGTAATTACAAGTGTCACCTTTAATATCTAGCAATCACTCATTCATTTATTTGATATTAATTGCTGCAGCGGTAAAGCAAATTAAAGTATCCGTATGCACGCCTTTTTATTTTCATGCATGAAACACCAAGAAAAAGCCTGCATAAAAATGACAAATCTCATAAACTAAGCAGTGAACAACCTATTACGCTTTCAAGTATATCTACAGTTGCAAGAAAAAGTATGTGAACCCTTTGGATTCTCCACACATAGCGTTGTGTGTTCCTTCCAAACAACTCAGCGTTGGTTTCACTCTGTCCACAGAAAATGGTGCCCGTCGTGCTGTGGAACATCCAGGTGCTCTTTTGCAAAACTTCAAACGTGCGCAATGTTTTTCTGCACAGCAGTGGCTTCCCTCCGTGGGTGTCCCCATGAACTCCATTCTTGTTCAGTGTTTTACGATCGTAGATTCGTCAACAGAGATGTTAGCATGTGCCAGAGATTTCTTGAAGTCTCTAGCTGACTCTCTAGATTCTTCTTCACCTCATTGAGCATTCTGCGCTGTGCTCTTGCAGTCATCTTTACAGGACTGCCACTCCTAGGGAGAGTAGCAACAGTGCTGAACTTTCTCCATGTATAGACAGCTTGTCTTATACGTGGACTGATGAACATCAAGGCTTTCAGAGATACTGTTGGAACCCTTTCCAGCTTTATGCAAGTCAACATTCTTAATGTAGGTCTTCTGAGAGCTCTTCTGAGCATCAAGGTTCACATCTGGCAATGCTTCTTAAGAATAGCAAATTTCAAACAGTGGTGTGTATTTTTATAGGGCAGGGCAAGCTTTAACCAACACCTTCCAATCTCGTCTCCTTGGTTGGACTCCAGGTGGGCTGACTCCTGACTCCAATTAGCTCTTGAAGAAGTCTTTAGCCTCGGGGTTCACATACTTGGTTCCACCCTGCAGTGTGAATGTTTACCTGGTGTGTTCAATAAAAACATGAAAACATATAATTGTTTGTGTGGTATTAGTTAAGCAGACTGTGTGTGTCTATTGTTGTGACTTAGATGAAGATCAGAACACATTTTATGACCAACTTATGCAGAAAATCCAGGTCATTCCAAAGGGTTCACATACTTTTTTTTGCAACTGTATAAGTCCATCAAATAAAAAAAAAAAATACATTGCTGACATTTTAACAAGACTAATGCTTCTTTTGTGAGCTTTGTGAGCCGATGTTCTTCTCCCACCATCATCGCTCAGGACCTCAAATGCGAGCAGAACATCTGCTCCCTCAGCGAAAAGCCCAGCAGAGGATGTTGTTCCTGAGGCAGCTGGAAGAAATTCAACCTGCCAAAGACAATGATGAGAACTTCTACACATGGAAGCCATCCTCATCCATCACCAGCACGCTTCCAGGACCCTGGGGCGGGCAGGGAAGATAGTGGCAGACCCCTCCCACCCTGGACACAAACTGTTCACCCCCTCCCCTCTAGCAGGAGGCTGCGCTCCATCAGGGCCAAAATCTCTCGCCACCTGAACAGTTTCTTCCCCTCCGCTACCGGCCTCTTAAACAAGAGCCGGCCCCCCCACTGACACTTTACCTCAGCCACTCTATAGACTCTATATGCATCACATTAATGCACACAATGCACAACAATATTTTGTATTACAGCTATTTTTATTACATATTTTATTCCTCTATTTCATTCCATTGCAAGTAAATACTGTTATATTTTACTTTATATTCATTATTTTTAATGTTTTCTCGTTCTCTACCTGTTGTTTAATTCTTGTTTTCATGCAAATTCCTCGTACGTGTAAACCTACCTGGTTATAAACCTGATTCTGATTCTGATTAAATTAGCTTCTTTTGATATCGAAGTGTTTTTTGTGTTTTGTGGTTGCAACAAACAAGAAGAATAATCATGTTTGCTTTTGTAGTAAACTGTTAGTCACCTTCTTCTGAATCCTAGTCAGTCGCTCCCTCTACAATCCAGCGTAAATTCTCATGTTTTAGGATTTTTTTCTTTTGATGAATACATTTAACTTCCTTATAGTGACTATGTTGCTCAAAACAGGACATTCATGCTGATATGAAACTCCAATTTGACATTTAAAGAGTTCAACTGCGACGAAACTGCAGAGGCTAACACGGTGAATGAAAAGGAGCGGTTCCAGAACACCCACAGTCTGTGGGGGAAAAGACAGTTGAATCGTCAGATAGATGCATGTGTGATTATTATCATGTGTCCTCTTCAGAACATGGGGGCGGTTGGGGCCTGCAGGCAGAGTGACGAAATATGTGCAGACACAAATAAAGCACTTCCTGTTTGAGGCAGGCAGCTCCAACAGGCGGCTTCCTGATCCTCACACCAGCCCAGGTTCAACTGGTAAAATGAACACAAGATGAAGAGCGAGGCTGAGCAGAGCGTCATCCATCCTCATCACTGAGGCCGATTTTACAAAAACAAGCAAGTGAATTCAAGAAAAGGGCAGGAGGCTCTGGTTCTGCCTCAGTGAAGGTGGACTGGCAGCTGAGTGGGGCGGCTTCACGCTCCATCCACAAGTTCTGAGCTCTTTCAAAAACAGAACTGGCTCTCCCGTCACTTAGTCATGATTGCAACATTATACAAGAAAAACACGCTTCTTTCTGCGATTTCTGTTGTTTTAAAACTCGAGCGCAGCAATTACAGAATCCACAGAACAATCATCGCTGGGTGGTTTGATAATCCATAAATTGTTCAGGTCATTTTTCATGCAGAAATGGCAAAAGGTGCTTATTTTAGGTTCTCTGATATCCAAAGTAGCTTTCTGCTGATTCATGTTACATCAGAATTGAATATAGTTGGGTTTCAAATAGACAAAACATCAGCTTGGAGAAACTGAGATGGACATTTCTCACTATTCCCTGACATTTTAAAGACCGAGAAATTACTATTGGTGGATACTTAGCACAGACGTGAAAAAGAAAGAAAGATAAATAAAAGTTAATGAAGGTGAACAAAAACAAGCTTCTAAGAAAAACACAATTTCACGTCGAGTAGAAGAAAGAAACCGAATGCTTTTTGATCACTACTAAAGCAGTCGATATTATAAATGATATTAATTGCAAGCCTTTTTTAAACATATACACTATTTGTGTATATGCTGATCTCCCTGCTGTGCTTCAGCTGCATGCACGTCTGAGCTCATAGAGACTGAAAGTCTGCAGAGCACCTGCTCGTTCTCAGTCTGTTGGAGTTCAAATGAACAGACTGAAACTGTGACACAGTTTCACCTGCTGAAGATTACTGATCTGCACACGTAAGGGAATAAGACAGTGTACATTAATTCCATTACACCCCTCATACTATTTTATTCCTCTTGTGTAGCTTTGCAACACATACAATTGTACACACAATTACTTGACATTTGTAAATGTCAAACACAAGTGTAACTAATCCGCATTAGTGCCTCCTGTCAACAGGTACATGGGTTACTGCATTGTAGTCACCTGACGCTTCTCCTGTCATGACAGGTCACAGTGTTCACTGAGAAAGGACTTGAGAAAAAGGACAAGAGTATTTTGATTTCTGTCATGTTCACACACCGTGGGATTTGAAGGCTGCGGCAGATATGTTAGTGAAAGATTTTTTATAAAAATCCCACGTGGGAGGAGTTCCGTTTTTATGTATTGAGCAAAGGTTTCACATCCCTGTTTGCAGTCGGATCATGCACTTTGGACCTTTGTTCAGCCTTCTAAGTACACATACTTGAAGAAGAAACACAAAACAATGGCTAGTTTTCTATAAATCTTTTGGTAGTTTTTGGCAACTTTAAGATCTCCTCACCCCACTCATTAACTAGCCACAAGTGAATTAAATTAAACTAGTTAGTGGCAGCCTTTAAAGCGTGTCCTTTGTTCACTCCACTTGCTTTTAACGGTAGAACTAATATTCTTCTGCTTTCTGTCTCCCTGCACCTGCCAGTTATCTTCCCCTTTTCAGTGTTGTGACTCCACAGCAAACACAGATGTAAGATAATGATAACGTTGATAACAAACAGGATGAACAACAGAAGGGAAAGGAACTAAAGCAGCATGAAGATCTGACTGCGATGTTTGGTTCCAGTTCAGCCGTTACAGCAGCCATGATAAGATTTTCATCTTGAAACAACACATTTATATCTCAGAAAAAACTATTAAAACCAAAAACATAGGATACAACAACAAAAAAGATTAATACATACCATAAGTTAAAAGAGACTGTATTAAAATGAGTTTCAAAGCATGAATAAACTAATATAGTGTATTTTCAGATGTGTCTGTGTGTGAACGAAGTGATTGTGTGTCCTTTAAAACAAATATAGGAACAAGTCTATTTTACAAGTTTTTGAATGTCCATGTTTGTACTAGTGTTTTCCTTCTTAAAATGTTTTTAAAATATTTTTGAGATTGGTTGAGCAGGGTATACTTGTACTTTTACTAGTCCTTTATTAGAGATGTGTCTGTTGTTTGTGTTTGTTTTTAGTGTCAGGGTGGAACCCTTGTCTTTTTCTCTGCAAACAGAATCTACCTACGGGTACAAATAAATAACCTGAACCTGAACCTGAAGTCTTTCTCTGAGAACTCCATCTCTCTTATAGCCATTCTGACAGATTCTGTAACTTAGAGTGATGCAATGTAGGATACAGAACAGGCATAGCTTACAATGTAATCCTACATGTTTCAGTGTTTCCACATTCCTTCTACCATCTCATCAATCTTGTGTGTGCACGCTTCAACTCGTACTCTCCTCGCCTTAAAACCCCTCGTGGAAAGACTCATGTTACACCACTTTGGATATTGTTTGACTTGTTGGGGAGTCCTTAAGTTAAAGAGGCCCGATTGTGCTTCTTGGGTCTTTCTCTTTCCTGTAGTGTGTTCTATACTGTAGGTGTTAGTGCATGTAAATGGTCTGCAAAGGCTACAATCCCTGTGTTCCCTCCAGAGGGAGTTTCTCTCCCACGCACTCCATAAAAATGGTCTTGTCTTTAATAGCCTAAACTAATGACTCTTTTAGATAACATTGCTACCATGCGAACCTTTCCCAAGCACCAAGTCCTAAGAGAGACAGTTTTGGGCCTTTTCATTATGTGGGCAGTTGCGAGACAACATTCCTGAGCCCTGTGGCATGTCTGTGGGGCTTGGGAATCTTCGCCAGATATCTTAAAACAGTGAATAATAGAAATAAAGGTCTCTTTACACAGGGTAAAAGGCAAATATGAAAAGTGTGCCTGTCAAAATGGCTGATATTCCTCGTAGTTCCTCGTGCCAAGAATGTAAGATTGTCTGTGCCTTATCACTTGTGTTCTTAAAATCCCAGAACCATTGCCCACAAGCCCCCCGACCACTCATTCCCCATGCTCTGTTCCGGTGTCTGATTTATGAATCCCACTGCTTTTCCCGGAAAGACTCACTTTATGGCTGCTTAAGGTTATGCAGTCATTTGAAGTAGTTGTGGTCAGCCTTGCCAATTGGTCAGAGCCTAGGATCTGCATTCTCTGGTTCCATATTTAGTATAAAATATGCCGCCTTGGAATACCGCAGTGAAGTTGGTTTTAAGTTTGATATTCTGCAGACTTTCACTCCGAATCCAGTGGCGTCTTGCAACTCAGTTTCACAGTCAGAGGAGGGGAAATGTAAAGCTTTACAACATTATCAGAATATGGACCAAATCACACTTAAAAGGACGTAACATGTGAAAAATAAGGGAGTCAAGTTTTAAATGGAATCACTGCTTCCAGCATAGGAATAGTTTTGGGCACATTACGCGCTGTACAAACCTAACTTTTGTGTTGATTTAATGTTTGTAATATGGAAGAAAGGAACAGTCTAATGAGGCTGACGCTGTGATACGCAGATATGTGACCACCCACTTCTGCTGCTTCAGAGAAGCTATTGGAAGGGATGTGCATGTTTATTAGCAAGAGTGGAACGGAAAGAATTGCTCCCTAAAAGGGCTTTAAAACAGATTCATTCATAAGCCTGACTTTATAAATGCTACAAACATACAGTAATGGTAATACGACAATGGTTTGTTTGCATATTATTTGTCTTCACATTAAACAGAGCTGTATGCCCTGGGCAGTGATGGATGCTGAACATTGCAGTACTGGATTTACACATGTTGTTTTTTCAGTGTATTCTAGGTCATCTAAAAGTTGATATAAAGAATACATGCCTGATGATTTAGCTTTAACATCTGTAACATTGATCATAGAAAACATGAAATAATGCTATTTTAAACGTATTTTCTAAATAGTATGTTTCTATACGTTCTTGTCAATGTGGTGCCAATATGAATCCAATCTTTACTAAGTGAAAAATGATGCAAACTTAGTACAGCCAAATGTGTCTGTGTTAGTCAGTGATGGTGGAAAAACCAAAGGCTTAAAAATACAAAAAAGAATATTAAGAGTAACAGGACATTTTGAGCTAATTGCTAAAGTCAACTTCAGATTACTTTATTGTTCATTACATAAAATGGAACATTTCTCTTTGGCACGGGCAAATAAAACCACTCTCACCAAACCCAGCACAACACACAGTTCAGACTGAATCACACTGTTGTTCAGCAGCTCTTATACCATGTGTATCACGGTGGCATTGATACCAGCTGGAGGTTTGCATGTATTTGGCCACAAATGATTTTCTCATGAAAATTCATCCAATAGTTATTCGAGACACATCAACCTTATTTATGTCAACCTCATTGATGAAAGAGAAAAAGATTACTTCTTTGGAACATGAATTCCTGTCCATAAATATCCTTCCAGAAGTTGTTCAGATGTTTTTGGCCGAAGAAAGGAACCATTGCGGTTGTCATGGAGATACGCCGCTATAATGTGGATAAAAGTATTGTGACAGCTACAAGAGTAGAATTTAAAATAATGTAATATTTGTGAGAGTTGTAAGTAGACGTTTTTATTCCAGGAATGATGCGTTTGCAGTATAATAATAATGCATTACATTTTTTTATTAGAGCGCATTTACAGGTGCTCAAAGCGCTTTACAAGTACACATTACACATATTAGACATGTAAGAGTCATTACTGCGGACATTACCCACAGGCAGTGTTGGGAAAGTTCACTTTCTACATGAACTAGTTCAGTTCACAGTTCACATATTTTAAAATGAACTAGTTCAGTTCATAGTTCATAATTCAACATTTTGAACTAAAGTTCATGGTTTCAAAAATGAACTAATTTATAGTTCATAGTTCTTTTTTCAATACGTTGCTGCGAGCTATTATTTGTCTCCTGTACGATGTTAATGGGCCATTTCAATTTTTACAATATCCTCAGAGGGCCGTACAAGTTATTGACCTCTGCTTAAAAAAAACTAAATCACAGCTCATTCATTTCATGCTGTGCAAAGAAAAAGCAACCTCCTAATCCAGATATCTCACCATGACTCGCGTATGCATGCACGTGCAGGGTGTGGCGTGACCACCTAAACAGAAAGATAATTTATGGACACAAGATGTGTGCAAATGTATTTAGTTTCCTATCCATGTGAACATGGTTTAAGTGGGGGGGACCTAACCTCCTCTAGGGGGGTCCGGGGGGCATGCTCCCCTGGCAAGATGTGTTGCACTTTGAGAGCAACATTAGGAGATCTATGGACACATCTCTCAACACCCAAACACAACTGTAAGCAGATTTTCTTTTAATTTATGGATATTTGACAAATCACTACCCTTTCAAACTGTATTCTTCTTTATTAATAACTGTCTTATAGTATTTTATACCTGTTTACTTTATTCTCTTATTTTTTTTATAACTATAATGATCATATAAAGATGTGCCTTTACCTCACTGGTTGTAGACAAAGCTTCTTATATTCGTTAGCATAGCTAGCTAACCAGATGCTAATGACAACAACACAGTTATTATAGTATGACAGATGAGCAGATCGCCACTGGGCTTACAACTAAAGACACAGACACGCAGAAACTGTGGCATGTGTACGGACTTATCGGTACTGCAATTTCTGAAGTGCTGGAGTGGCGTTCTGGTGCTCTCCGTCAGAACTGCACCCCTGTCAGTCGAGACATATACCACGTGATGACACGTTAGGCTCGTGTTGTGTTCAAGGACCCTGACCTTGGCCAGGAAAAACAGGTACTCGCTTGTTTAATTTTTTTGCGGTCTAGATTTCTTTCATTTTTTTATTTTTTGCGTGTGTTTATAAATTACCTCGAGGGCCGTACCAAATTGTCTCGCGGGCCGTATACGGCCGGAGGCCGGAGGTTCCCCACCCCTGCCGTAGAGTCTCACTCTGAGCGAGTGCTGCTGCAGCTGCTCTCGGCTTCGTCCATACTAATTCATTCATTCATTCATTCATTCAATGCTCGCCGGTTCCGCGGTTCCACATTGTTTGTTGTGAGGAGTCTGATATATTTAGTATATTTATATTTTAGTGCGACAGCCAGGGGTGACAGGCGCGTACGCGTCACAGGCAGCTTGCTGTTGCCAGATTGGGTGGTTTTCCGCATTATTTTGAAGCCTGTTTACGGTGTGTTTTAACTGGGTTTTCGGCTGAAAGGCATATGAAATCTGGCACACTTTTGAACGCCGTTATAATACAGTGCTGAGAATGAACGCACGTTTGAACGCCGTTATACAGCGCTGAGAATGAACGCGTTCTCAATTACGTTCATCTAGCGGAAATACAGTACGTTCAGTTCACGTTCGCCCAAAATATGAACGCGTTCATGAACGATCGTTCATTGAACGCGTTCAGGTACATCACTGCCCACAGGAGCAAAGGAGTAAAGCGTCTTGCCCAAGGACACCAGCGCCCCTTGATCTGATGACCAGCGCTCTAACCACTGCGCCAAAACCGCATAATGAAAAGTATTCAGTATTGTTTGAATCACAAACATAATTCATGGCGGCACCATCTGCTGAATATCAGTTTCAGCACAATCCAACCCAAATGGTAATTACTGTGATTTATCTTATCAACAAGAACCTTTTTAATTCTTGTGCCATATCCTTCTGGGATTGCTTAAGTGTGCAAGAGTCTCAAACAGAAGCAGCTGCAACTTGTATTAACAAGAATGAAACTACAGAAAAAAAGTTCGGGAAA